>NC_071394.1:14850097-15197597 GCF_022682495.2 Desmodus rotundus
GGTTGGGGGGCGATTGTGAGGGTCCAGACCTGGTGAGGCTCTGAATCCACCCACAGTCTGGAGACCTTGCCCCAAGATTGATGCTTTATTTGCTTTTCTCACGAGCAGGGGGAACTGCTTTCCCTGGGATTTTCCCAGCCTCCAATTGTCATTTTTCCATGAGCTTTAAATTTGTGTTAGCAATAGAAGTGTTTTGATTTTAGCTACTAAACTTTCTGTGCCTACCTTCCATGGGTCTTGTGATCTCTGTCTCTTTTCTTTCTGTTTCTTTGTATGCATATATTCTGTCTCTTCTTAGGAGCAGCTGTTTTTAAAATCTGGGTCTCAGCCCCAGTGCTGTGAACTCCTGTTGCTAATTTAGATTTCCCTCTCCCTTTTGCCTTTATCTATTTGCATGTAAATTGGAGACTGTTACTCTTTGAATGGGCTTGTGGTGCCTCCTCACCCTCTGTAGTGAGGCAAGTTTTGTCCAGTTGCTAAGTAACTGAGTTGCTTACTTTGTAGCCCTCTCTTCCTTTTCCTTCCCAGTGACAGTAACTGACACATTGGATTTGGGGTCAAAACTAGTCTCCACAAGTCTGCTTTAAGCTGAGCTTGGCAGGTCACTTTCCTAGTAGATGGTGTCAACGCCCCAGACTCCCTTACACCTGGCTGTGAAACAGTTAGTGAGTTCCTACAGTGCATTTCCACGTTACGCCAGTTAACAACCAGAGCAGCCTTGTGCTACCCACGGAAGGAAGGGGAACCTCTCAGCTGAGTACAACAGGAACTGGCAGAGGTTGGCAGACTTGGCAGTTGACTCATGAAATGTAGAATAGGGAAATGCTTCACACACCTAATTGAAACGGGAAGGGGTATGGTGGGAGAGGCCCAGACTGAAAGGTTTGATTGTTGTCTGTGGATTTCCTCGAACGCTTGGGCCTCTCTATGTCGGAGTGATTGGAAGAGAAATTAAAGCCCTCCTGTGCTTGATCAGAGACAGTGAAGGAGAAAGCATCTAACACTCAGATTCCCCCACCCCCAACACCTTACCTTTCAGACCTAAGAAGAGCCTGAGGCTGGTGTCAGTTAGGAATCTGTATTTTACTCTTCTTTAGCGGCAGTTACGTGTGAATGTTGGGTGCAGTGGAAATGGATTAAAATTTTGTCACAAAAGAAACAGAACTGTGGTTAGTAATGAACTGCTTTGTTTACACGACATTTACATTGACATATTTCTGTGGGTTGCTTGTAAGGAAAAAATGCTTATAGCCTTTCAGGAATTTCTTTGTCTGGCTGATGGTGGAGTAAAGTCAAGATGAAATCTAACTTTTTAGTGTCTTCTGAAACAAGTCTCACCGAATTTTGTAGAAGAATTGTGGTGGTCTCCATTCTTCTAAAGGAGCTGGAGCTGAGAACCCACCTTAGGAAATTTGAATTATACATTTATTTGGGAAACACTGTCAATCCAGTAAAACAACCCTACCTTCTTTATGTTCTCATTCCCCAAATAGGTATTGAATGTCAACAGTCTCTGTTGAAGCTTTTCTAGAGATTGGCACTAAAGGAAGGAGGGGTTGGTTTACTAGAAACTCTTAATTTTGGTAATTAAATTTAATTTTTGACCTCTTTGTGATTGGGCCAAGAAATCTGACACCCACACTCTTGTTTTGATTTATACTTAAAGACCACAAGGGGTCAGGACCTCAGGGTTGGATCTCATTGGAAAAGTGGCCTTTAGTTAGGAAAGCCAGTGTGTCCTTTCTCTGGAGCAGGGATTTTTGGAGCAGAGTCGCTTCTGGATTTCCTTTTGCACACTTTCAGTTCTAACCTTGCTTAATAAGACAGGAGGGTGCTGCAGGATGTTCGTGTTGATTAGCCTGGTCTACATGCAGTTTTAACGCATTCCTCTCATTGGGTTATCCGAACTCTTCATCTCTGAGAAATGGTGCTTACGAACATGATTGCCTTTGACAACCGACTTTGGGACACATGAAGGGGGAGAGTGAACCCTGAAATGTTGCAGGAACGCTCGTGCAGAGCAAGCAGCACCTGTGGTGCTCTGGAAGTACTATGCTACTTACACTGATGTTTTCTATTAGTTAGCTGTGCCTATGTGAGGCACAGAACTCTTCAAGTGCAATGCTAATCTCTCCGGGCTTTAGAGAAGGAGGTGATACTGAAGTTAGCTAGAAGTCATGAGTTTGGATTCTCCTACTGACTCATCGTGTGACTTTTGATGCGTTACCTTGGACATCAGTGTATCCTTTTGCGGAATGGGTTTTAGACTGCTTCACAGGTGTTCTGAACATTCCTTTGGGTGCGGCATGTAAAAACATGGTCCATTGTCATCTGCCTCTCTTTTATTCACAAGTGCCTCTGAAAAGGCTTTCCTTTAATTTGCTGCTGTAAGTAACCACATACAAATTTGCTTTGGACTTAGGGGCCTGATAATTAGATTGAAAGTCTATGGCATAATGGTTGAGTTAGGATACTGTAGAATATATATACAAATGTCTCAACTAACTTTTAGTGAAAGTTAGCCTTACGTAACGATAAGGATTTAGTGCCATCTGGTTGAGGACTTTTCATGTCACCTGCACTTGTGTGAAAATCAGACATTTATTATTAAAAGCAGAGAGAACTACGTGGAATGAAGAAGAACACTCTTCTGCTGTAAGAGAGTACTATTTTTGATCCAGAATTCCAGGATTTTATTAAAACACCCATTCTCTGACACCCGTAGTTAATTGTCATCAGTAACGTATATTAAGAGATGTAGGTGCCACCGGCTGAAATAAGTAGCTGCAGTGGCTAGATGATTCGTAATGAGGCTTTAGAGAAATTCTTTCTATTTTATATTCTTTGAGCTGCTTCTGCGTCCTTCCAGAATCACTGTATTTTTGCATGAATTTCATAGTTCAAATCCTTTCCAAGGGCATTATTGTGGCACTTCAAACTCGGCTTTCTGAAATAGAAGAGAAGGAAATGAGAGGAGGCTTCTATCTTCGACCCTCCAAGGAGAGCACTGGTGAATATTTTAAGCAGCTCTTCTGGGAACAGGCAGGATTCTCTGCAGGCCTTTTTGACACCTTTTCCTGTGTTTGTTGAAGATGTGCTTCGCAGTCCTGGTATTTTTAAGGGTCTTGAAACTTAAGTGACCGACCATTCAGCTCCAACATCCTTGTCTTACAGGTTTAGAAATGGAAGGACAGAATGTTCTTAAGGAATTTACTGAAGGTGGAAATCTGGTTGGTGGCGGGGTATCCCTGGCATGCAAGCCTTCCGAGTTTTTCCCCTGAACCTAGTCTTCCCCTGTCAATCACAGACAAGCCTGAAAGCTCTCTAGCCACTGGATCTTTATTGATGGTATTTCTTAGGGGATTTCTCTTGCAGTCCTTTGGGAATTGCAATGAAGATTTTGGGAAGCTGATGAAGATTTTGGACCAACTTTGCAAATACAAAAAAAGCACATGCACGCACAATTCTCCATGAAGTTTTAGGAGTCCACCCACAGCCCTTTACCAAGGGAGTTCTCAGACCTAGGAACTCTTGCTCTAGGGCGTACGTTTTACCTTTTGTTGCAAACTAAGGTGTCGGAGTCTGGAATTGTTTAGTCTGTGTAGGAGTTTTTGTACATTTCAATTTGGCCCTAAGGGGCTTAGGGGAGAGGCTGTGAAATAACCACGTGGTAAGTTGAATTCAGATGCACTTCTAGCTAAAAGAAATTGTGCACGAGACAAGTAGTCATTATACACGATTATTTGCTTCATCTCCATTATTACAAACTGTAATAACAGAGCAAGTGCAGGGTCGGGCAGTGACCCTTAGATGACTGTTTCCTCCTCCGAAATGAATGGTGGAAAGTGTGCTTCCCAGGTTTTACATGTAAACTGTTGGCACCTTCCCCCCCACAGGTGTATGAAAGCACAGAGGTATTTCTAAACTAAACCACATATGCACAGTTTAAAAATAGTGCCAGCCCTATGCAAAATTCTGAAGTTGTCAAGTGTGTCCTTGCACTGAGGTTCTAGTTCTCTGTGTTCCCCCTCTCTCGCCTCCTCTGCACTTGCTTTCTTGAGAGTCCCCGAGAGCCTCCTTTACAGGGAATGCGGTGAACAGAGGTTGGAGTGCCCTGTGCTACTTCTAGGGATGCTTGCGCCTTGATTGACTTCAGTTCAGCGAATGAAGGTTGCGAGTGGAATTTGCAGTTTGAGCTAGGAGCCTGCAGGATTTTGTCATGCAGAGCATGGCTTGCTACTAAGACTGGGCAGGCCCCACCTCTGGGAAGGAGGCTGCCTTTGGTCCCCCTGACGGTGACAGCAGCTTTGGATGGGACAGACTTGGCCAAAGGGGAGCTGTCACACCCTCAGGTGGTATTGTTCTCTTTGTCAGAAGGCCTACAGATGTGCCTCCCCTAGAAACACCTGCCGGCACTGACTTTGCAAACCTTAGCTTCACACCAGAAGCTGTGTTTTTTTTTCTTTTTTTTAATTCTCACCTGAGGACATTTTTTCATTGCTGAGAGAGGGACAGAAAGAGACAGACAGACAGACAGACACACAGAAAGAGACACAGAGAGAGAGAGAGAGAGAGAGAGAGAGAAAGAGAGAGAGAGAGAGAGAGAGAAAGAGAGAGAAAAAGAGAGAAACATTGACTGGTTGCCTTCTCTTAATGCACCTCGACTGGGGACCAAACCTGCAACGTGGGCATCTTTTTGACCGGGATTTGAACCTGCGCCCTTCGGTCCCCTGGAAGATGCTCCAGCAAACTGAGTCACACTAGCCAGGGCCGGAGGCTGTATTTAATAGGGCCTGGCTGCTTTGCTCATAAACTCTTGTAAGGTGTCTAGTCTGGCCGTTCTACAGGTGTGCAGACGGTGAGTAGCGGTGGTGAGGTGCTTGGTCGAGGACGCACAGCCTGTGAGTGGACCAGGTTTTCCGGCTCGCAGTTCTCCAGCTTGCACTGCGGCCGGCTGTGACCTCATATTGTTCACTTCTCAGCGCGGCTTCTTCAGAACAGACCAGGTCTCAGGCTAAGTGGTCATTGGATTTTGCTCTCTTCTGAGGACGTAACGTGTTCACATGTGAGCATGGGAGCTGCTATTTCCAAGAGCGTAATGACAGAGCGTTTTCACCGAAAAGCTCCTCCACCTGTGATCAAGTTCCGTTAATAAACAAGCATCCCTCAACCCCCATAAAAGGGGGAGATTTGTCGAGTGCCCGTTCTTTGACTTTTTCTTCACTAGCTCATTTAAACCTATGTCTTTGGAGTGGGTTAAACCCTCATTTTACGGATCAGAATGCGGGGCCCTGAGCGGGGGAGGTAAGGAGCCCGAAGTCACACCTAACGAGTGAGTACTCTGACCAGGCCTTGGATTCCAGAGGTCATTCTCTTTCCTCTACCAAATGTTACCACCTTAAAGAGTCAAATGCATTGCTACCTGTTCACATGTTAGTTATTAGGGAGTTCGGTGGGATTCAGGTGTTGGTGTAGCCCGTCTTTTTTCCACTGCTTTTGCTTACAGACATAGTCTCCCAAGGGGAGAAACGATGGCTCAGAGCTGCGAGAAAGATGGAGCCTAAATCTGACGTCAAAACAGCGAACTCCTCGCACGCTTTGGCTCGAGGAGCTTTATCGCCTTGTGTGTGTGTGTTCTGCTTCTGGTTCTTTCCTAGAGCCCCTCAGAGGAGCGGGAGGTGTGCACTGGGTGAGCCCTGCCCTCACAGATGGCGGAGGGTGGCCCGGCGCGGCCTTCAGTGACCAGTAAGCTGGGGGGCCAGGCAGGACTCTTTTTTCCAGAGGGACCGTGTGGTCCAGCAGAGCCCCCTGGGGAGATCCCGTTTCTGACACGACGGGCCAGGTCTCTGGAACGCTCCCAGGTCCTCAGGCTCCCTAATGAAAACCAGCACTTAAAAAATTGTAAATGATACACACGGCGTTTGTGGAAAACTAGGAAAGTGCAGAAGATAGGAGTAGGAAAATAAACTTCTGCTGTAATCCTCACGATAAGAGCTCCCCACGGTTACTGGACACGGTGTACTCAGCTTGCTGTAACACACGTATTCGGCTCTGTGATGTGGCCCTTCTCTCTCCCCGCATATCCGAGTGCCTTGGACCCGTGTGTTAATTATTACTTAATAAAAAGTGAGTAAATGATGAATTCGACACATTTTCCTTAGGTGCGGTGTTTGTGCCAGACACCTAGGTGTTGGACTGAGAGTACAGAACAAACTCCCGACTCACCATCCCTGTCTGTCGGTTTTATAAGCCTGAAGTCAGACTCTAAATGTTTTTGTGTGTTTTTTTCCCTTCACATTATCCAAGAGCATTTTCCTCATCTACTAAATAGGTAAATCCTATTAGAAAAAAAATAGGCTTTTTAATGGCTGTGTGATGGGTTTTTTCCTAACTCATAGTTGTACCATTCTTTATTTCATCATTTGCATTTTCTTCGAGATATAACTTGTTCCCCCTCTTTTTGTTATTAGGAATAAGTCCATGGTGAATTTCAGTGCATTGCATGTTTGTTTTCTTCTGGACGAAGCTCTCTCTCAGAAAACAACACAGAACTTCTTTTCCCCAAGTCCTCACCCCTACCCCCAATCCAATCTTTTTGGAGGAAAAGCTATTTTTGAGGTGAGGCTGAGCACCTATGTCTGAAGTCGCCGCCATTAAGTGGCTGCTTGGTTAAGTGACAGTTTGGATAGAACACTTGTAGGTGTTAATTGGTCCTGCAGGGGGTCTTTGAAGCTCCCACAACTTCTGTGCTCTTTGAAGTTTTGTTTTTGCTGGAGCCATAAACCTCCCCGGCCTTTCTCACTGGCCTTTCTCACTGAGCGGGTGTCCCCAGCCCTCCTCCTCCTTGCGGAGGAATACAGCCTTTCCCGGCATTTTGGAAACTGCAGGCTTCACGTGGGCAGATGCCACTCTTTAGCCGACTGTGTCCGGCCGCCAAGGCCCTGTTTCTCTTTTCTCTTTGGTAGTTGACTCTGTGGTCCATTGCAGGTGAATTGAAGCTTGACTTTGCCTCTGGGCACCGAGGTGAGGACGGTCTGGGATTCCAAGCGCCCTTGAGGCTCTATTGCAAGTGATTTAAAAACTGAGACAGAAAAAGTGAACCCACAGGTCACGCTGAGTTCTGTTCAGGACTTTCTTTGCCTCGTAATTGCCTTGAAGAGCAATGAACTTTGTGGGATGCCGCTCATCGTTTTGTGTACGCACTCGTCTCCTGGGAAGCCCCTTAGCAAGAGCCTCTGTGTGACCCTGTGCCTGGGGAGTAACTGACCCACACTGCTGGGCAAGGTGCCTGACCTCTCAGCCTCAGTTTCCACATCTTGGGGGCATGACGAGGTTCCCGTGAGGTGAAGCGTGTGAATGTACTGCGTAAATGCTATGTGTTCTACAAGGTGGTGGCGCTACTCAACTTTACCTTCCTGTCATTTTCTAAGTGACCACAGAGGTTCGCTTGGTTTCATAACTTGGCTGTTTTTAACTAAGCCCCAGAAATAACTGCGCATCTCTTCCTTGATATTTAGTCCCTGGGAAATCATGGCAGGTGCCTTGGAAGCCCAGCTGTTGCTTGTGTGGGCTGGGAAAGGCCTGTGGGGGCCTTCACGCTGCAGCTTGTGGGCAGAGAGAGTTCTCTGGGGCAGCCAGGTGCCAGCTGCACCCCATGTCCTCTGGATTCCCTGGTTGATTGCTCTAAAAATGCGGGTTGTCCCTTCTGCAGTGATCTGCTCACCTTCACCAGCGGAGGGAGACATTTGGGGGGATACTCCATCTAAATGGAGCTCAGCTGCTTGGTGGCCTTTCGGCCTCTTAGGTTGCAAAGAGCAGATCATCACTCAGGCCACCTGAGGTCACAGGATTTATTGCGAGGGGCCATGAACAGAAACTGAACTGGAACTATTCCATTAAGTTCTCAGGACTCGGTCCAGTACCTGGGATCAACTCCTTTCTTCCCACTCTGGGCCTTCATATCCTCCTTGGCCAGCAACTTCGTGTGTGTGTGTGTGTGTGTGTGTGTGTGTGTGTGTGTGTGTGTGTGTGCGTGCGTGCGTGTGTGTGTGTGTGTGTGTCTTCCAGCTCCTGGCCAGTCTTTCCTGAACCCTCTCCTCTGAGCCCTGGAGGAAACCAGCCTGATTGCTTTGACGGTGACCATGACCCCATCTGGGAGAGCCATTCACATTAGGTGTGGCCTGACCTCACCAGTTCAAAGACTGCCCTATCCCGTCGCCGTTCTTGATGTCACTGGTGGCCATCCTTTTGCAAAGAAGAGCCTGAGGTTGCTTCCTGGAACGGGGGTTGTGGTTAGGGGAAGTTGGCTGTGGCAGGCACTGTTGAAGCCATATCCTGTTGGCACTAACATATTTGAGCCCAGTTGATGATGCTGATAACAGCAACAGCAACTAACATCTCTTGAGTGTACACTGTGTGGTGTCCCAGGCAGCATCTCCTTTAATCTTTATGTCCACCCTGGCAGGAAGGTGCTCACTTCAGATGCAGGACAGAGGCCGAGGAGTCTTTAGAAGTGGCTGGCCTAAGAGCACCCGTCTAGAAAGTGAACCGAGGCCACCTGACTCCCGAACCTGTGTCCTTCACCATGGCCTCTGCACGGCTGCAACTGATGTCGCAGAGGGCGCATGCGCACACACAATAGTGTGATTGATTTATGGAGTATCACTTGGGTTTCTCACCTAGAATTTATTTAATCTTACTTTAGAGAGACAGTTCTAACTAGTCGGTAACCTGGTTTCGCGGCCCACAGGAGATGAGAAGCAGTAAATTTAAGGAGACAGGGATTCATGTAGACAGATCTGCGAAGAAGGGACAGCTGGCAACCCGAATGCGAGGAAGCAGGCCAGGAAATTATAAATGTAATGGCCAGAAGTAAAGAAGCACTGTGATTTAAGAACAGCTGGCCCCGTGCCCGAGACTGTGTCCTACGGACTCCGCAGGAGCGTGCCTGTAAATCCCACCAGCGAGCCCCGTGCCTGTCACCAGCCGAGCTCCTGTGTATAGTTGATGAACTATAACACCTCTGCACAGTGCTGACCCTGAGCCATCACTTGGGTACACTCTCCTGTGTTTAAGAAAGTAGAGCGACAAGTAACACATTTTATAACTTTTTTAAACCTGTACAGTTAAAAGGAAAATATTTTGGTGTTCTTAAGAATAAGTTCTTCATTTGAAAACT
Organism: Desmodus rotundus; assembly: GCF_022682495.2. Classification (NCBI taxonomy): domain Eukaryota; kingdom Metazoa; phylum Chordata; class Mammalia; order Chiroptera; family Phyllostomidae; genus Desmodus; species Desmodus rotundus. Next base: position 14,859,276 of record NC_071394.1, read on the forward strand.
TGTCTTCCAAGCTTAGCAAGTTCCCCAAAGGCTCCAGGGACCTGGGGTCTCCTTGGAGTTAGCATTAGAGTCCTGGTCTTTGTCCCACACTCAGATTTCTGGAGTTTTAGGACCCACGTCAGCACTTGTTAGGAGAAATAAGAAGCTTCCTGGTATTGTGGTATGGGCCTTTGATGCTAGCTCTTCTTGATTGACTGGGCGGCAGAATGACCTGGGCAGTGGGCTCAGATAAAGAAAGTGGCCCTAGGCCAGGCTGGAGGCTGGGGACTGGAGAAGGGAAGTTGCCACGGGTTGCCCTGGCTAGTGTCTTGGGGCGCATGTCATTAGCCTGCTTTCTCCACGTTCCCAAGAGTGGCCCGGTGGGAGCTGCTGGGTGGAGCTTTAGAATGGAGCGTACACTGCCCACGTACATTCCAGCACCCCGACAGGTGGAAATTACGCATAGCACTGCTGGTGAGGAAGACGGCCGTGCCACCTTCCTACTGGAACTTTCCTTGGAGGCTTCTCGTAGTCCATTCACATGGCGTCAAGGTGGGGGTGCTCCAGTTCTACCTGCCTCTCTTCCCCGGCCCTGTGGCTGAGCTATATTCCTCCTCGGCCTTCTCTTCACACCCTCCTTTCTCTCCTTCTTGGAAAACTCCATGTTACTTCCTCCACAGTCACTGCCTTGGTGGCCTCAGATGTAGTCACATTCTCCTGGTGTGTGCTCTCACAGAACATTTAACACTTGCTATGGCTGTGGTTGTATATTCATTTAACTATTCGTTTTTATCTCCCCCTAGTAGATTGTGTAGGCCCTGAGCCGATGATTCATATTCGTTTTTCACTAATTTACTCAACAAATACTTACTGAGCACCTGTTTTGTGCAGGCACTGGGAGTTCATCCCTGAGAACAGGACCCCCCCCCCCACATCTTCAAGACGCTCACTGGCTAGTGGCTGGAGACGGATGTCGATTTGTGGCTCATGTTAGAAGGTGCTAGACGCTGGGAAAAAGCAGCTAATGGAAAGGGGATATGGCCCTGGCTCTGAGCATCCGGAAATGGGGCCTGGGCCCTACTACGCCTGGCCGATCAGACTTCCTGGGGGTGAAATTCCAGGTTTTTAGAGAGCCTCCCAGGGGATTTGGGATGAGGGTTGGCTGAGGGCTTTGTAGTTCATGGAGGGGAAGGAAGCCCTCAGTGGGGAAGTGACGTTGAGCTCACTTACTGTTGGATCTTCACCAACCAGCACCGTGGGAGGCCACCCAGTTTTGTTGGGTAAATGAAACAAGTTACATTTATGTAACCGATGGAAATGTTACCACTGTTGACGTGTATTCAGAGGGTGATTTCTGTAGGTGTTACTTTCTTCACTGTATAGCACAGGCCTTCCCTGCATCCTCCAAGTTCTTTTGGATCATTTGCTGATTCACCCAGAGTTTCTTACTGTCTCCAAATGGGATGTTTCTTCCAATAAACTTCCCCCAATCCCAAGGTAGTTTCTTTCTTTCTTTTTCTTTGTTTTCACTGGCCTGTTGGATATAAGCCTCAGTGAACCTAAATTAAAATGAACTTGAGGGGGTTTACTACATAATACGAATCTAAAGAATTTATTGCTATAGCAGAAACTGTTATGGTCTTTTTATCATTTAATTTTAACAGTCTGTAGATATTGGGACTTTTTGGCCCGCCTCAGTTGCAATTTTTCTCCCAAATGGTTGGTTGAATATAACTTCTGGCTTACATTTTTTGCTCAGGTTACATCCAAACTCTGTTAACTGATATTGAAGCATTGCCCTAGAGTATATAGTAACATAGTGCTTAATTGAGCTGTCAGGCTTCTAATGAATTCATATTGAGATTTACCATTTAATTAAACAGCAAAGGGGAAGAAAAAGCAGAGGGAAGGTGTAGGATTCTTTCTCCCACTGCCTTCCATTTCCTGCGTTTAAAACCTCCTGGCTGGCTTGTTAGCTTGTGGGGTTGTCCAGGATATTGCATGAAAGTACTCAAGGTGTGTAGGTAAAAATGGAGGCTGCATCGTAACGCAATGACCTGGCTTCTTAGCGGGTCTTAAAAATGGATTTGGGTTTGGTGCAGTCATATGACCCTTGATTAAGTATGAATTATGCTTTATGTTTTTACAAAGCTTGGTGAGGTCATTTTCCCGAATGATTTCTAGATCTGTGTATCTGAACCAATGTGAAAAATCTAATCAGAGGGGAGCTGATACTGAAATGCTTTTGCTTTACGGAGAGGCAGAGAATAAATTTTCCTGAAAACACCATTTCTTATGTACTGCATGCTCCTTTAAAATTCACACTGCATTAAAAAAGCCGCCTTTAAGCAACACCTTTTTATGACAACTGCATTTTTAAGTTGGCAAGTGTAATGTTGCAAACCTGTAAATGTAGGGCAGTCAGTCTTTTATTGACTCAAAGAGTGGAAATGTATAATATTTTCTGTATTTAGATTGTCGAGTTATATTACATGTTTTAAAAAAATTGAACAGTATTTTATGTAAAGATAAAATTTAAGTACCTGAATGTTTAGTACAGTTAAATGACAGGGTGGTATTTTTCCTGCACTTACTTTAGACTTAGCCATGTCTGCATAACCGAGGTAGACAACACAAGGATAAAAAAGATTAACTATCAAAATAAATCCCTTTGTATTGATATAATTAACATAACATTGTATTAGTTTTAGGTGTACAACATAATGATTTGGTGTTTGTATGTATTGCAAAATGATCACCACAGTAAGTTTAGTTAACATCTGTTACCTCACATAGTTACAATTTTTTCCTTGTGATGAGAATTTTTAGGATCTGCTGTCTTAACAGCATTCAAATATACGGTATAGCGTTGTTCTCTAAACAGTCACGTGGCAGGCACTCAGTGACTGGAGTCATTCTGAGCAATGCGTCATCTGGGGATCTCATCTTGTGCAGATGCCGTCGAGAGCCCTCACACACCTGGATGGTACAGCCTACTACACACCTGTGTGGTCGAGCTCCCAGGCCACAAGCCTGTACCACGTGTTACCACACAGAACGACTCGGGATTAAATCAAACACACGTGAGAAAATGGTGCAACCAAGAGACAAGGTAGCTGAGATGTGTGAGGCTGAGATGTGCGCGGTGTAACACGACCTAGTTGTACTTACTTTGTGAGTAGTACGCTTTAAAATAACACTAAAAAGTGCAGTATAGTAAATACGTAGTCAGGTAATTGTGTGTGCCACCCTTTTATACAACTGGCAGTGCAGTACTTGGTTTACACCAACATCACCACAAACATGGGAGTCACGTGCTGAGCTGTGATGTCACAATGGCTATGATGTCACTGGAAGGTAGGAATTTTTCAGCTGCATCATAATCTTACTGTACCGCGTCACATGTGTGGTCCGTTGTTGCCCGAAAACACGTTAGGTAGTGCATGACCGTAGTCACCAGGCTGTATGCTACGTCTGAGAACTTACTTCTCTTCTAAGGTGGTTTGTACCTTTTGCCCACCCTCACTTACTTTGCCCAGCCCTCCACCCCGTGCCTCTGGCAGCCACCAGTCTGTTCTTGGTATCCGTGATTTCAGTTTTTCTGAGAATCCACATATAAGTGAGACCATACAGTATTTGTCTTTCTCTGGCTTACTTCACTTAGCGTAATTCCCTCAAGGTTCATCTATATTGTCGCAAATAGAAGGGTTTCCTTTGTTGTTAAGGCTAAATAATATTCCATTGTGTGTATGTATACATTTCACATATACATCACATTTTCTTCATCTGTTCGTTCATTGATGAATAATTGTTTCCGTGTCTTGGCTCTTATAAGTAATGTCAAAATCAATCTTAGGTTTCTGTAAAAGTAACCTAAGAGACAAGCAGCCTTAAATTCAAAGTATGGCCCTGAGCAGTGTGGCTCAGTTGGTTGGGCAATGTCCTGCAAAGCAAAAGGTTGCTGGTTCGAATCCCAGGTAGGCTATGTGCCTGGGTTGTGGGTTTGGTCCCTGGTCGGGGTGTGTGTGAGAGGCAACCAATCAATACTTCTCTCACATCAATGTGTCTCTCCTTCTCTTTCTGCTTCCCTTCCCCTCTCTCTAAAAATAAATAAATAAAATCTTAAAAAACTTCAAAGTATGGAGTAAGTATTCTAGGATGTTTTGGTGACTGTTGAGCCTCTTTGGAACTCAGTTTTCCTCATCTGAGTTTGCTGTGCAGAGGGACCTGTGAGCTAATTACTGACTGAGCCTTTCAGGTATGTACGTGCAGTATATGTCTGTGTCTGTTGTGTGTTTGTCGAGGAGAGGGGCATGATATCTGTGCTCTCAGAGTGTCAGTTTTGTCTGGAGAGGAGAGTAGCAACGTCACGGAAGTGACCCTAAAGATGTAACCCTTGCATTATGTAGATAAGGAAAGAGAGGTCCAGGGAAGTTGGGCAACCTGCCCAAAGTCACGTAGCGCATGGGGCAGAACCGGGAATAGAACACACATGGCTTGACTTCTGGCCATGTGTCACACAGAGGTAATGCACTGAGCTCAGCACTGAGCATCAGGGGCTTAGTTTCCAGTGGTAGCTCTTCCATTAGCCGTGAAACCTTGGGCAACTAACCTCTCTGCTTTCGTTGCTTGTAAAATGGGGGTAATACTTACTACTTCATAGGGTTGTTACTGTGAGGATTAAATGAGTAATGTTACACATAATATACTCAGAACAGTGCTTGATACATAGTGAGCACTCCATACATAACCATTGTTCCTGTCGTTAATCTGCCGCATTATATCACGTTAGAGCCATAGACTTCAGACGTAACCACTTGGGTGTGTTTATCATTGTTTTCATTTCGTTTCTTTCATTCGACCTATCTGTTTACAGCTCATTAGAATTGCAATGTGCAATGTGATACGGTAGCTTGCCAGTCATATAGAAGCTCAAGGTGGTTTGGCAAGCGCCCAGAATTCCAACCACCTGTGGGAACTGTTGCCAGAATGCAGGAGATTTTCATTTTCCATAAATTGTTCAGCCAAAGGTCCACATCATTAATTTGACTTTGTGTCTTTACAAAAAAATTCTTTCTCCTTTTACAAAAGTATTATGTTTCCCACCAGTTCTGTGAGGCCGAGCAATCACTTGGATCTTCTTGTTCCCACCTCTTGAAAATGCTTTTTAAAGGGTGGCAGATGTGCCAGGGGGATCACCTGGAATGACTTTCTGAGATAAACCTGCCCAAGATAGGAAGAGAAAACTATTTTTTCTTCTCCAGCAATTCAGGCGGCCAGTCTGTGTGATCCCATCACGATCGGGCACTTAGCAAACCAGGAAACGATAACCCTGAATAGCTTTCTACCTTCAACAGTTTCCGTGATCATTAACAATTGATGACTTTTCCTTTAGGATGGCGTTCTCAGCCGCGGCGGGACCTGGCCCCCTGTACCGTGTCTGCTTGTTAAGGTTAAGCAGCGTGTGCCTGTCCTTGGTGGCGAACTTCCAACAGCAGCCAGAGCGAATGCCAGGGAGGAAATGCAGCCTGTGTTTTGAAGGTCCCGGGTGGGGTTTAGACACGTCATAACTTACATTTTCATTCTTTCTGTCAAGAGCCACAGCTGCAGTTACGAGCAGACATGTTGTAAGAGCTTTCCTGTGATACCATGTCTGCCCCCAAACCCAGAGGTGACCTGATTCCCCCTGGGTTCCACAGCCATGCTAGCTGGCCACGCTGTGGTCGGGACACGCCGCAGGTCAAACCCTGTCCCTTGCCACGCCGCCATACTAAAAAAAATGTTATAACAGGTTTGCATTCTTGTTGTAAAACAGAATCATATAGAGTGTTCTCTAACAGTAACTTTGGAAAAAGGGGCTCTAAGCAGTGGTTCACTAAGTAGAAGTAAACTGAAATTTTCTTGTCCTCATTTCAAATCTGGTATTTCTTGGCTCTAGAAAAGAAGCAGGTGTATATTTTATGCACAGTAGTGTCGAAAGGCCTGTATTTGCATGGGGAGTTAAATAGTCAAAGTCCAAAATTATTTTTTTCTGGAAACATTATTGGGTCAGTGTTGGATATTATTTTCTACCAAGAATCAAGATGCTATTTTTAAAAGCACTACTTTTATTTTCTTTTTTGGTCCCCCCTCTCCTTGTCCCAAAGTCCTCTTATCTCTTCTCAAAATAAAAATAGCCCTTTCTCCCAGTAAGCTGACTCGTAAATTCATATAAGAGTGAGATAAAAATACCGTATTGTATTTCCAATTAACTCATTTAATTAGATGAGGTGAATTAATTGGATTTTTGGACGTGTTTCTGAAAGTCTAAGAAATTCGCTTTTGGAATTCCCAAGTACGGTGGTGGCTTGGGAGCTTTGTCAGGGTGCTGCTGTCCAGGACACGGTGTGGGACCTGTCATTTGAAGCCTGTCATTCGAGTTCCCCTCGGGGGTATAAAAATGGCCTGGTGATTTTTCACATAGAAGAGCGTAAATCAGCAGGCCTTTGGCCTCCCCTTCAGCCCAGGGCATTCCTGGGTTATCACCTGCCTCATCTGCGGAGCCCGGAGTACACATTTCTCTGTTCACACCGCCCAGATGAGATGGTAATCTAAGGGTTCCGTCCCAGCACTCTTAGAAGGACTCCGAAGTTTTCCTCCTCCTCTACTGTCTCACCCTGTATAATTTTAGGGTGCTGGGCATGCAGGCTCTGGGGGTCCCCCTTATGTCCTGTCAGCCGGGGCCTGGGGAAGTTCTAGAATTTAGACTGGGGCAGTTTTAACCTGTAGATCATTCTATTTTGCACTGTAATTATTTAGTTTTCCTCCCTCTAGGTTTATACTCCTTCCGGGGTAAAGCCGGTTTATTCTCTGGATGCCAGAGTTTGCCCCCTGCTCCCACGCCCCCCTCTCCCCCTCCCGCAGTGTGCTTGATAGGTGCCTGGTAAAAGGGTGCTGTAGTTGATGAGCCCATTCCTTCTATAACCTTGACATTCTAGAACCAAAACAGGTGGAAGCATATTCTTGAATTTCTTTTTTTTTAGTAGGGTCCTTTTCAAGTATAGATCAAAGGGGCCAGACAAAAAATATTGGGGGCAAAGTACACAACACCTTCTTTCATGGTGGGAAAATGCTCCTGACAGGTTCTTTCTCTCTGCCATTTGCCTCCAAATATCTTTTAATCACAAAGTTTTTTTGATGTTTCACGGTTTATGTCCTACTTGGACACAAGTCCGTAAGTTTTGTCTCTAGATCTGTGTATTTTCCATTGGTGTCCCAGCTGTTAGCACAGGGAGTAAGTAGATTCTTAAGAAGTACTTGTCAAAGGAGTGTCTTTAGTCAGAGTGGCCTGTTAGTGCAGAAAGACTTTTGGAATTTATTAGAGTTATTTAATTTTGTTCAGAATAAACAGTCCAAAGGGCAAGCAGAATAGAAAAATAAGAATATAAAAAGTTTAGAAGCCCCCCCCCCCCCCAGCCCCACACCAACACACACCTCTTCAGGTTCAGCATAGCAGGAGCAAAGTTGGAGATTCATCAAAATCAGGTGATGTCTGGCAGCTTTGAAATAAACTGTACCTTTGTAATTTTGTTACAAGTAGGTTCCTGGCCTTAACTCTGTAATATCCCTAAAAGCCTGATCTATGGAACTTGAACTGCACTGCGGTGTTTCAGATGGGCCTCAGTTCCTGGCCACGTAGAGTTTCTGGCTTCCTTCTGGGGCGCAGGCTGAATGAGTGAGGTCATTGAGGAGATTTAGGGTGGAGCTCCCCAGGCATCTCCACAATTCCAGAACCCTTTTTTCATTCCTTTGGTTCTTCAACTGCTCGGCAAGGAAGGGATCGACCGCTGCTGGGACCAGAACCTCAGTCCGCGCTGTCTGCTGCTGAACGGGGCGCTGGCATGCCATGCTCTGCCAGCCACGCGTGGTACAGTCAGCTTTTTCAGACTGTAACCCCGTAACATACACATGGGGTCCGGTCCTGTGGCCTCACCCAGTGGGGACGTGCTTTCCCGCAGGCTGATTTCAGCTTATGGGGCTCATCCCTTCGCCACGTCCTGGTTTCCTGTAGGCCTTTGACACTTTTCTGCAGAGCGGCACCTGGCCCCTCCCACTACCACTGCCAAGGACGGATTTCCCACACCTCTTTTTCCACAGTACTCTGTAGCCCTTATCAAGGGCCACCAGAAGCACTTTGTGGCTGCCCCCCCCTCCCCCAGGGCCCTCCCTCTAGTCTGAGTCACCCTATCTTACTCTCTGCTTCTTCCTTTTAGTTACTCTTTTTTTTTCAGTAACCTCCCTTCCTCCTGTGCTTGCACGGGTGTGCGCGCGCGTGAAACCCACTGGCACACACACTCACTCACACTCTTCCTATCCCCTGACTCTCCCTCATCCTACGGGCAGGCCCTCTGACTGCCGTAGGAGTCGAGATGCTCTAGCGCAGGAGGGCTCAAATTCCAGAAGCGCGATTTTGCGTTTAACTTGTTCGATAGAGCACCCCCCTCACCCCGCCACGGGTTACAGCATAAACCACAATCTGGCGAATGTTGTGAAAGAAAATTTTTTTTTAAAATTCAGATTGCAGGTTGCATAAGTTAATTAATACTTGAGCCCTGTTCAAAGTTCAAACATTACAGAAAGTGAAAGTTACTTATATGTTTCCCATTGATCACCTTTAACAGTTGAGTGTATGTCTCCTTTTTTTTCTGGGCACGTAACATTTATTTTCTTAGGAATGGCATCATTTTATATATGTAGATCCCCTTTGGTAATTCCTTTTTTCAGTTACTTAATTATTAGGCTTTGTTCCATGTCGGTACATACATACCTCTCTCCCTGCTTTTAACAGCCAGCTGTAAGCTTGTGAAAGCCATCATTTGGTTAGAGTGTGACAGAGTGTGAAATGCGGCGTTCGGTTCTGACCACAGTCTCTCTGTACGTTCACCCCTGATTCTTGGTCTGGGAACAAGGAGCACCCTCAATATTTATTTTAGCAAAATGAGGTTTTGGTGGGGGGAGGGTGGGAGGGACGATGTCTAGTTTAAGTGCTTTATTTTCTCAGTTGCCCATCCTTGTTTAAAAAGGTATCTTAAAGCTAAAAAATCCTTAGGATTTTAATGGTTTTTTAAATATAAACTTAATACACAGTGTATTTTTTTCCATTTAGCCCAAAGGCCAAAGTCCACTAACCAAAGAGACTGTTAGTTTTGTGTAAAGCAATAAATGAAAGCTTTCCCTGAAGCAGGCTCCTCTGAGATTCCGAATGGCAAACAGTGTAAGTTGGGGTGTCACCCCTCGTGAAAGTGATTTGAAAAAGGGTTGTTGATAGTCTTTGTGGAAAGTTGGTTGCCGGATACACTTGCAGGCTTTCACCTTGTTTTACATAGTGCTTTCACAGTGTTTATTTTCTGTCTTGGCTCCAGTGGTACAAATCATAACTGGCAAGATGATATCCAAGTCTAGGACCAGGCTGGAGAGTGGGTCTTACTATGATTTGATCAAAAGCAAACAAGAAAGCAAAAGCAGAGGAAAAAAATAAGAAAAGGAAGGGCACTGCCTTTTCTCACTGTGGGAGTAAAGTGCTGCATGCTGAATTCTCACTTCCTGGTTAGAACTGAGAGTTGGACAGATAGGATTTATTTCTTTGGGGTCCGGGAAAAAGTGGTCAAATTTTAGTTTGTTCTTTTCTCTGTCTCCACCCACTTTTTTTTTTTTTTAAGAGCATGGGTGTATTAATCAGATAATAGCCACTGTATGAAATGTCCTTCTACTGTAAGTGTTTGCGGGTGAAGTCTGAACCATGCTAGAAATCCCTTTGCACTTTTCACATGTAGCAGAAATGAGCCTGCTTCATTCCATCTCAACCGCTGTACCCAATGGGTCAGCACGGACTGGTCTGATTTCATAAAGAAGGGCTAATACTGGGTTTGGGTTAATCCAGGTGCCAATAAAACATGTTGATTTTTTATCTCACCTCCGGGCTTTATATTTCCATGAACATTGGCCTTAAAACAAGTCTATGAATGACCTTGTTCAAGTATCTCTTGCTGATTTCAGCTCCCAAGTAATAAGCCTAGCAGTGTTTCCTTTCTCAGCCAGAGGAAAGATGCAGTTGTTGCTTGATACATTTACTTTCTACCTGCTGGCTTCAAACAGTATTAATTTTTATGTGCTCCTTGTGCATTGCGTTTAATTAAAAGCAGTTCTATTCGCAGAGGTACTTGTAGGTTTTTTTCCTCTCCCTGAAATGAATAAAACAAATAGGCATCTGGTATTTGTTTTGTATAACACAATTTCCGTAAAATGGAGAGTAATAAAACATAATTATCTGTAAAGGCTTGTTTTATAAGCCTGAGAATGGGCTTGTTTCTACTAGGTTTTTAAATTCTACTCATATGATAAAGAATTTTGTCCATTAATATGTAACAATAATCCCAACAAAAGCCTCCCAATTTCGTGCATGAATCCAGCTTATCTTTTATTAAATATTTTCTGTTATAGTGTGCATGATAGAAGTTTATCAAGTTCCTTCTAGGGAAACACATTAGATTGAAGGAAAATACTTATTTCCTCTTCTGTATTTTGTTCAATTGGTATAGCTTTTTAAGTGATATTTCCCCACAATTAAAGAGACAGTTTTGTCAGTGGCTAAATTTTGTAGGTCACAGTCCACTCGGTGGATTCTAAAACCTCCTTTTAGAAAAGTACACTTCAAAGTTTTGCATAGGTTTTTATAGGGTTTATAGGCCTTACACCCCTTGGTTCGAGAACTCTGCCAGTGCCTGGTGGCTATGGAAACTGTGCTCCTTGCTATCCGAAGCTGTGGTTTTAGCTTTAGTATATGAATAGCTGATGAAAGGATGTTGCCCAAAGATTGTGCAGCGCTGGATTTGATTTCAGGGTTAGGCTCCTTTCTAGGAATGGAGGTACACTCTCGTCTGAGGAAAAAAAAATTAGAATGTGGAAAGTACAAAATTATTAATTTCAAAGGTGGATTTGCTGTCAGATTGGATGGCGGTGCCGCCATCCCCGGGGCTCCGGTCCCCGAGACTGTGTTTATTGTTTCTGCCCCGCACGAGGCAGGAGCCTTGAAGGGGTGAATTCATCCTCTGAGGTTGTGTGTCTGTCGCTGAGAGAATAAAAGAAGCAGGAACAAAATCACGCAGCACAGTATATCAGGATGACAGTTTTATGTGGTTGTGTGATCTTGCAGACTCTTGTATGTGATATCGACCCTTTTCTTTTGAATCAAAGCACAGGGTTTTACTGGAGAACAGAGGCTTCAGAAGTAACCCAGTCGAACCCAAAATGGAGCTCCTAAATAGTTACCCCTTTCTGTCTACCGTTAAGCTAATTGCTTACAGGAAGTAAAAGTACATAGCAATGTAGCTGATATTTATGTCCAGTTTGAGTATTGATTGCTAAATTTAGATTTCGGACACTGAAACATTATCTCTTTGCATTGAAATGATCCTGAAACGTATATTATTACAAGTGCAAGTTGAATTAAAGAGACATAGATACTAGGTTTCCCCCTTCATGTTGTCATCTATTGGACAATGAATAGCTTAAAATAAGAGCATCAAGTCCAAAGGCAAGCTGAATATTCCCGTTCTAGATCGGCAGTCGCTTTGCATGCTTATTTGAAATACCACTTTTGAATATACTTGGCAACTTGAAGTGCCCAATTAAAAAGCTCTGTGGAAAGAGGAAGTCTGTGGCTGTGCAATTAGTCCTTCGGATTCGGAGCGTTTCCTTTCTATCTGGAAGGCCGTAATGGGAAGCCACTGGGCACAGTAGCTGTAGGCCAGGTGCTTAGAATGGAAGGCATTTTCAGGATGGATTATTTCTGTACTTCTGCTCCTAAAATGGTTTACCTAAAGAGGCTCCCAACCCCATAAAGATACTGGTGGTGTGAAAAAAAAATTGTCAATGTGCTTTCACAAAATTTTAGACAATTGGTTACTATAACTAGCCATGTAAGTGGTAGGTAATTCCTAACCATATACAGGAGTGCTTAAGTTCTCAGATGCTGTTTTATCCAACTGACACCCTTGCTCCTCCCACCTTTTATTTTATTGTATCTGAGAGATGACGGTTGGGTGCCAGAGAATGTGCCAGATATTGTGCTGTTCTTACAAAAAAAAAAAAAAGCCTCATTGAGTAGAGCAAGATGAGCCATATATTCTGAGATTATAGTGTTTATTACAGAGAGACCAAAACACTAAGCACTTAATCACTTTCCTTATTTACAAGTCAGATTCATCGAAGGCATATTATTCTTTTATTTTTCTGGTGCTGGAAGTGTTGGTTTAAAATAGGTTATAAGTGAGGGCATAGAGTGACACAGAATTTGCCGGCTGTGAAAATGCAGAATGGATGAAGCTTTTCTTTTTCAAAGCACTGCTACAAAAAAGTCCATTTTATTTAAGTGAAAACACTGACTGCTTTTTGCCTAAGTGAAGCCAGCACACACGTAGACACAAGTAACATGGGACAGATAAGTGTATGCGAGTATGGGGCTCTTCTTTCCCAATTACGTAACAAGTGCCTTCCGTTCACATTTGTGGGAAAGTGAGTGTCCATTCGGCAAATTAGTTTTCCCCAGTGGCTTCTACGGGAAAAATGGCATTGTCTTCCAATAGCTCTGAGTGTGAAATGCTCTCAGTTAAAAATACCAAGAAAGAAGAACTGAAGGGAAGAAACAAAGAACAGACCTTTAAATCCAAAGGAAATGCTCACTTTCGGATGAAGCATCTAATGACACTCAGAATATTGCCTGTTGGTTCAGCGGCGGCATATGACTTGAGTAGCACAGTGGCAGTACGTGAGAGTATCACAGCTCCGAAGGTGTTACTCTTTTGTCTCACCCTTCGTCCCACTGTTCCCCTGGGAGAGGACAGTGACCAAGGCTTTATTAGCAAATAGGTCATTTTAATGTCCTCGGCATCCTTGTGTCCATACTGTATAAACTTGACATCCAAGTTTTGTTTTGGTACTCTATATATACAAGGGTGGGCAAAAGTCAGTTTCCAGTTGTAGTACAAGCAAATAATATAGCAGTTATTTTAGAGAGAGGGGAAGGGAGGGAGAAAGTGGGGGAGAGAAACATCAATATGTGGTTGCCTCTCGTGCACCCCTGAGGGCCTGGCCTGCAACCCAGGCATGTGCCCCAACTGGAAATTGAACTGGCGTTCCTTTGGTTCTCAGGCTGGCACTCAATCCACTGAGCCACACTAGCCAGGGCAGGTAATACAGTAATTAATACATGATACAAGAATAAACTTTGTGTCTTGTGCACTCACCACTGGAAGCTGAATGTTGCCCACCCTGTGTTTATTCTCGCTCAGAAAAGCCCAGTGCCGCTTTGCTCCATAGGCCCTATAGTTACCAGAGGGCCTCGGTCTAGGATCTCATAAAGATCTAGTTGGAGATCTTGACTCTTTCCCATTTGGTTGGTCTGGGAGAGCTTGGGTGATAAGCCCCGTCATTTGTATACTTCTTTAATTTTCTCCCCAAACTCATGGGGACATTCCTCAGGGTCTACCTTTGTGGGATTATTTGGTCAGAGAGAAGGCATTAGCTAGGACTAAGCAGGCTGGAGTGACTCACCTTTTTCTACTGAGACCCCAGGAGCAAAACCTAGTGCTTGATTCTTGAATTCAGAAAACCTCCTGTGGGCTGTTCACTGTGTGGGGGGCAGTGAGGAGAGTGAGTATTTAGGAGCGCAGGAAAGTAGCCTAGGCTAGGGGGAGAGGTGTTGAGGGCCCATCCGGGACAGAGGCAGAAGACTTGTCTGTTTCATGCTGCTGGGTTTAGTTCTTGAATTCTTCATGTTCAGAATGTGGACTTGGGCTGGCTGGCTTTGGCAGCCAGGATCATTAAACACTTAGGTGACTTTCGGGTGATTGGCCACATTTTAAGAAGATGTATGTATTCATGAGAGCTAATAGGAGCAGAGGGGACTAGATGGAGGGTATCGAATAGAACAATGTTCTCCATAAATGTTCTTTGACTGTGAAAAGAACTGTTCTGTAGATTTACTCATTTGTGCATTGAATATGCATTTATTAAGTGCTTTTTGTGTGCCAGGCCCATTCAAAAGTCTAAACTTCAAACTTGGTTATTTTTCAAGTTCAGAGTTTAGCTAAAAGTGTTGTTTTATCCCGAGAAGGAATTATATCAAACTGTACACTTAACAAGAGGGGGAGAGTCTGTCTCTCCCTTCCCTAGGCCCCGTCAGTTCTGTTGCCTGGGCTTGTCAGTCACCTTAGGAGGCATCCAAATGTCCTCAGCCCGCGGGGCCACACTCCATGGGGTGTCCTGGTAACAGCTTCGGAAACTTATTGGAGGAGTGTAATGGGTTGTGCCAGCCTCACTGTTCTGACTTTAGGTTTCTTCCCCTCACCACGAACTTAATTCTTGTCTGTTTTCAATTTCAGAAGAACTTTAGAATAAGTGAGGGGAACAAATGCAGCTGGGGAGACCAGCAGAGATGGGACTGGTAAGGAGGATAGGGGCGGAGTGTGACAAAGTTATGTGAAGGTGGATTTTTACGAATGCGGTCAGCTCAGTATTAATCCTATTTAGCCTGCAGTGTTGTTTTGGGTTGCCTTATCTGTACGTTTGGAACTTTTTTGTGGTAGAGAATATTGACACCCACATTTTCTTAAATTAACCCATCCCTTTATTGCTATAAAAATTGAAACAAAACTACAGGTATCTGGTAAAATATCCTCGTTTTAACATTCTTGATCTTACTGTGACTTTATAACGGTTTTATTTCTGGAGAGTTTTGTTCACATTGGTATGATTGAGAAAGAGCAGACAGATCTGATGGGAAAACAAGTTTAGAATTTTCCAAATAATCAAGTCCGAAGGTTTCCAGGTGTCATTGTGAGATGTCCTCTCACAGTGCCTGGTTTTAGAAACACATTTTTTTTCCAGGTGTGAAGAACAATGCTTCGCAGGACAATGGTGTGACTTACCACAGGAGAATTTTCCATTTTGCATTGTGTTATGGTGCGTGGTATGAAGGTTTAGAAATAAACACAGCACTGGACACAGCAGGTCTCAGTTAAGACATCTCCTATTTTTAATACATTTTCCTATTTTCGGCCTGGCACGCTATCTTCGGGTGAGAAAAGCCAACCACTTGCCTTGGTTTGAGGTCATAGGTAGCTGTCAGTTCTCTATAATGGGCTTGATGATGTCATAGTTTTAAAATAACGGAAAAGTAACATTTCTTGTCCACATGATTGTGGCTATAAGCACGCTATCATTTTTAGGCTATTAATCATACTCTTTTAAAACAAGAATCCCCTGCCCCCCTCCTTCCCCAGAAGTGAGGTGCCTTAACTTCATACACCTCAGTAACACAAAGTGGCTAACATCCTGTAATGCTTTGTTTTTCTCAGCTTCTGTGACAGTGTGAAGAGGAAGGCAAGGGCTGTAGGGGTGGGGTTGAAAGAGGAGACGATGGAATTGTGATCCCCCAGGGAGGGTGAGAGCTTGTTCATACATTAGCGGTTGGGGGGCTTCCGCAGAAAATAGGAAGGTACAATTAAATGAGGCTGTTAAAGACACGCCTGCATCACTTCATTAAATGACAGTGGTGATTTCTTTTTAAGCCCCTTTCTGTCTTTGTCCTCCTGGGACTGAGTATTTTCAGGGACGAAAGCAGAATCGCCAAGACCAGGAAGACTGCCCGGGAAGAGATGCAGTGACTTAGAGGCCGGCTCCCTCTCTCCCTTCTTCAGGGGCTGCTTCTCGTATGCAGAGACTCCGGGAAAGAAAGGGCCCCAGACACTCGTTCTCACCGACAGACATGGGGAATGAAAATGGGCCGTCCTAGGGGGTGATCTTGCACCCCAAAGCACAGCTGACTTCGTAGCAGGTGCCGTGTAGAAATGCATCCACTTGGAGATAAAACGGAATGGAAAATTGTGGGTTAGGATATTTTTATTCCGAAAGGAGACTGAATTCACATTTGGCAATCTTGTGCAGAAAAAGTGCAAAGAAAAGTGTTTCTTTTTTAGGGAAACAGTGTGTTGCACAAATCGCTTGGGATCAGATTACCTGCCTGACTCAGCGAGAATGGCAAGGCTTCAGTTGGTGGGGTGTGCTGGACCCAAACGGTGTCGCTGGGGGTTTAGTGCGAACTCTGTGCTGGCACCTTTTTTTGTGTCAGTTATCTAAGCCCCCATTTCCTCACCGGTGAGTGGGGACCCCAGGACATACTTTACTGTAGCTGCTCTGTGAGACTGAGTAAGATAGGGAATGGAGAGGATTTAGCACAGTGTGCAGTGTGAGAGAAGTGCCCCTCTAAGTATTGCCTAGTTTTTATTATTAGTTTATTTTTAGGACCAAAACCACTTGGTGGTCTTAACTATTTACTGGATGTGAGGAAGCTGAGACCCAGAGAGATGTTGTGTTAAATAGTGGAAGGGCCAGAATTAGAAGCCAGATCTTAAGACGTCCCACTGAACCGTGGTCTGTCCCCCGCCTGCCTCCCCTTCACAACTGCATGAGGTTGCCGTGCAGTTTGTAAGGGAGGGTGCACCGTGAATTCTGTCTAATTTCCTGGGCGTTACACACGCCATGTGGATCATGTGAACTCTTACATTTGGCCTCAACACCTTCCCCGCCCTCTGCCATGGTATATGACGTATGATTATGGTGTGTTTCAGAACGTAGATTTAAGGTCTGTATTGCCGAGGTTCTTGGGGGGCAGAAACTCCTGCAATTTTGCAGGCATTATCATTGTCTGAATTTTAAAAGATCCACCTTCAGAGAAGAAATCATACTTTTCCATTATGCCTGTGGCCTGTGGAACACCGTTTAAACTATAACTGATAGAAAAAGGGCAAGTATTTGATTAAAACCAATCTCCCTTCGAGACTAAACTTTCGGTCTCCATCACATCTTCACGGGAACTTCAGTGTATTTTGCTGATGGCTAGATCCAATTTACGGGAGGTAAAAGGGAAGGTGATTTTTTAAAAAATTCATCTATGAGCTTCCAGACTTACACGGAATGTAAAAAAAATGGTGTTAGACAATAGAAGAAGTCGAGTGCTTTAGAAATGTATGACATGTCCTATACTTCAAGGAACAGTTTGATCAGATTTTGGGACGACACGAAGTTCTCATTGATAACGGGCAAATGGCATGCATCCGCTGAACAACCAGGAAGCACAGATGATTTGAACTGGTGGAGGCGTCCTCCTTGCAATTTTCTGCATTGCTTTTGTGGCTGAGGTCTCTACGTAATATTCACATTTCCACTTCCAATCACTGCATTTGCTATTTCTACTGCTGATACCTCATCTACCGCTTGCCTCACCTTCACCTGAGTTTTCACTTTCTTTTATCTCTTCCAAGATTCAACAGAGGCACAGAAACTTGGAACAGACTGACAGCTGTCGGGGGGGGGGGGGGGACAGAGGAGGGGTTGAAAGAAGGTGGCAGGAGTAGCCGAAGAACCTATAGGCAGGACCTGTGGACATGCACAGTGGTGTGGGGATTTCCTGAGGCAGGGGAGGGGGTGCTGGGGGGAGGAGGGCAGAGTGGGAAAAATTGGGACAACTGTAGTAGCATAAACAACAAAATGTATTTTAAAAAATGATTCAGCTGCAGCACTACCTCTGAGAAAGTGCTTCTTGCCTTCCTCTGTCTATCCCACTGGGCCAGAGGCCCCTCCTTGGGATTCCGTAGCACCCTGCCTATGCTTCTCCTGGCCCCTATGGTGCAGTATTATAATTGTATTACAATTATCTATTTAGGGGTTCTTTTTTGTATCACTCTGTGAGCTCTTTGGGGACAGGGACTACTTTTGTCTTTTCACCCAGTTCCAAGCAGGGTGCCTGGAGGCGGCCAGTAGTGAATGCTCATTGAATAAATGAATGAATCACTTTCTGCCAAAACCTGGCTCCCCTGAGTTTACATGCCTGGTAACCTTTTGTAAGTGAAACCATTTTTATATAATTAGCTATTTCTGTTCTTCTTTTCGACTGAAGTAATTTTTATTTCCAAATAAATCTTGTTGTGCCCACTCCCCCCCACCCCTACTCCCCCCGCTCCCCAATGTGGCTTACGCTTCTCTTTTGTAATTTTTGGAGGGGTGTGAAGTATGAGATAGAATGAAATGTGGACTAAATCTGGGGCCATTCAACTTGACTAGATTGTTTTTAGCCTTCCAGGATGTTGAGAAAGTAATTTGTGCGCGTGGGGGTGGGAGGGGTGACCTGTTAGAAGAAATGGCTGAGATTCTTTGTATCCAAAAGAATGTTTCTCCTTGGTGATGTGGTAGGCCTGGTCACCCTTCTGCATAAATCCTTAAACCAGGTACAAAAACACCAGTGGGTGAAACAGTGACCAGCCCCTTCCCTTCTGGGGCTGCAGTACCTGTGTGAGCAAGTTCAGGAATGGGTCTCCTCTTCAGGTTTTTGAACATAGTGTTGAGTGGCAGAATAACCTTTGAACCCTGTGTGGTTCTGACATCAAGAGGAATTCTGTGCTTTACAAAGAAAGTTTTATCCAAGGTATTAATATTCTTAAGGCACAGGGGGAAGTTAGCATGTGACTAATTTGTGGACAAATTAGTATCTTTTATTTTCTCAGTTTATTTGGACTGTAGTTGACTTTTTTTTTTTACGATGGGGGTAAATCTTTCCATATATTTCTTTTAATACCCTTAAAATGATTTTTCCTATGCAAAATTGGATTTGGTGAAAGGTTTTCCTTTTATGACTTGAATATACTTCTGATTCTCCAATACATGTAATTGTGCTAATTTTACTCATGAAAAGTCTTGAGGGACGTGTTTTTATATAGTATATGTAGCTTTTCAAAAATAACATATGACAACTTCAGAGCTAAAGCATGAAGTAGTAAGTATGGCGTGCTTTTGCAGTGCCCTAACTTCTCTTTCAATGAAATTTAAAATCTTAACTGCTGTTTTGGAAGCACACTCTTGCACATAGTAGGTTCTTAATATTGCACTGCGTCCAGGTGGACTGTTCTTTGTGTTTTCAGAGTCTGGTCTCTGTTTCAGTCTGTCTTTCACCGAAGAGTTGTTATTTTCCTGTGCATATGGGGATGAATCACGCTTGGTTTTCCTATTCTTAACTTTTTGAAACTAAACTCATCCATTACTCAGTATTTTCCTATTTACAAATGAGGGTGATTTAAATCTTTCCGACATGGCATTATGTGATGTGTATTGCAACGAGAGGCTACCACTTATCACCTTTATTTCTTTATTCACCCTTCATTTTCACGAATAAAAAAGAAAAATAGAGCCACCTTTCTATCTGGTATTCCCGCTAGGTCCACACTTCAGAAAATATTGCTTATATCTTTATTAAAAGCACTCCCACATTAGCTATAATTGAAATCTGTACCTACAACCTATAGTCTGATTTCATGTGTGGTTTCTTAAAAAAATCAGAGAGAACATTTTTAAATACTGAAATGCCTCTGTCATAAGTTGAGTGTTCATTCTCTGTGCTGCTGGCAGTGTATTTGTAGACTGCTTTTAATAGCAATCATATTTGGCATGTCTTTATAGTGTTCTGACCCAGGCATGCCTCCCTGGGCACTATGACGTCGTCTTGCCCGTTCTTTAAAACAAAATTTGTTGTGTCATTTACGTCACTTTGACTCTACAGCTTCCCCTCTCTTTACATAGCTTACTATTTATCTGTTGAAGAATGAGGGGCATTGACTAGATTTTGAATGCTTAACTTTTAATAATAAGTCTTCCTAGGTCAAGATCATTTCAGGGGGAAAAAAATCTCAAGCATGCCCCCAAAGATCATTAACACTGCCCATGACCTGGTCAGTGTGGCTCATTTGGTTGGAGCATCGCCCTGTACAAGGAAAGGTCGTGGGCTCGATTGTAGGTCAGGGCACCTGCCTGGGTTGCAGTTCCATCCGCAGTCAAGCCCGTGTGAGAGGCAAGTGACCCATGTTTTTATCTCACATTGATGTTCCTTTCCTGCTTTCTCTCTCTCCCTGCCCCCCTCTCAAATCAATAAGCATGTCATCGGGTGAGAATAAAAAAAAAGACACTATACATAATAAATATGTAAGAATTCCATCAAACTTGTATTCCACAGACATTTATTTCTAAGAGCAGTGCACGTTTACTGAGCACTGACTTTGCGCCATTGCGCCTTCTGAGGAATCCACAAGGCGTGAGGGTGAGTAACGAGATTTCCGGGGGGAAGGTGCCCTGTGGGGAGAGGGGCCCAGACAGACACATTCACAGGAGGGAGAACCACTGAGTGGCAGTGGAAGTGCGGACAAAGACTTTGAGACAGACAGAGAGAGGCACATTGAAAACTTGATTTCCTGTTTACAGTTGTTAAATTTCACTGGAAGCAGCTAATCAATCACATCTACGTTCTCTGGAATGAAAGCACAAAGTGAATACAATGGACACTGTTCCAAACTCGGTGGGCACCATTCCCTTTCCCTCTTAGAAGGGACATGTAAAGGGGAAAGTGGAATTTATTCTTGAAACCTTATCTGAAAGGATTCCCTACATTTCCATTTCAAAGCAGCGGCGTTTGTGTTTTGTGGACGTTAGGACCCTACAATTCTTGCCTTACCCACTGGTAACTCTGTGAGGCTCTTCTGGAATTGTTTTCTGTTGTTTTCAAGGACGTGCTTCCCCTATGACAATAGTGAGCGTAAATCCGCCCCCAACCTAAAGCATTACTTGGATTGTATTTATGTTCTCTTCTGTAAAGTTACTTGTACAATGTAAAGTTATTTGTATAGTACAAATAACAACTCCTTCTTCCAAAGGAATGTGTTTCTTTGTTTAAATGAGAAACTGGCGTCCTCAGTAATATACAGCACCCCTTCACTGCAGACCTGCCTCCCAGTGTACGCTCCCTCCTTAGGCCTCCTGAAGATGAACAGATCAACCTCTTTCTCTCTCTCTCTTTTTTTAAATGTACAACTGAAGTGTGAGACGTGGCGACCCACCACAACCAAGGTTCCTGAAAGTGAAGGTCTGGGCCAAGACAAGCCTGGCTGTCAGAATCCCCTGGCTCTGTGTCCTCTGTCAGTTGCTCTGTCACACACAGGGTGTCTCGGAGCCTAGGCTCCTGGCCTGTCTCAAAGGTTATCTTGCAGATGCCACTGGGGAGATACCCCAGAACAAAGATTACTGGATATCCGTTTTCTTAGTCACGTTAGATTATCTGTTTCAAGAATTTGAAGATAGATGATCTGTTTCAAGGGTCTGGAGTTTAGGCATGCCTTAAAACAGTAACATCTGCCAAATGTTAACCATGCCATTAGATTTAAGAGGGGGTGGGGAGGAAAAACTTTTAGGAGAAACAATGTCCTTTACGAGTGGCGGCAATGGCCTGGTGTTTGCAGTGGTTAGGAATGAATGGGCCTGGTATCCAGGCTCCTGGAATGGATCTGAATAAAACTGGCAGCCAGCTCCCCTCTCCCAGAAATCCCAGCCTCCTGTGGTCCAGATTTTCAGAGTCCTCCCAATTTGCCCCAAAGCATGCTGTGACCCTCATCCATCTTTTTTTTTTTTTTTTTTTTGCATTTAACAAAGTTGTAAAGGGATTTATATGCTTTCCATTAGCCTCAGCAAAGCTGCTGTCATGAATATTTAATGGCGAACACAGTTTGTTTTCTTTCTCTTTCTTTCCCAGCCTCTGCCACCCCCTCCCCCAGCGCTCCTTTAGCCAGCCAGGAGAAATGTAAATATCTCGGCCCCTCACCCCTGGCCAGGTCCCAAAGACGCACTGGGCTCTTTCAATGCAAAGCCTTGACTCCTTTAAGGCAGGCTTTTTATCTTATTTCTTTTTTTTCTTTTTCTGCTTCTGTACCCCGTCCCCCATCTCCCAATCGTTCAGTTTCCTCTCCCTGCTAGAGTTGAGGTCCGCTTGTGCAGTGACCCTCGGTGGCAGGATAGTGGCAGGGACTGGCGTGCGTGTGGGGCTCTGCTGGTCCCTGGGGCTTCGGAGCCCCCCACCCGCGCTGGAACCCAGCCGCGGCGGAAGGTCTTTCCTTTGAACTTCACTGAAGCACAATAGCTGCCCTGCTACTTAGCTGGGGCTCCCTAGGATGCATTCCGGACCCTTCACGGGTCGCTGGTCCCTTTCTCTTTGCCGCAGCCAAAGGGCCGAATGTCTGGGACAGAAAATGACTTTCGAAGACACTAAAAGATTTACCGTGTCTAGGGCAACTTCTGAACTTTTGTGGTTATTTTAGAAAACTGAGCTTTTCCTACTGGTAGCTTAAATCAGATCCTCTCCTCCTAGCCTCCTTCCCTTCCTCCTCTTCTCCCAGCATTTACTTAGGACATGCACGTTCTCCTTTAGGCTTTGTTTACTCTGGGGCCAGGGGAGTGAGGGATGCAACAGGTGGGCACTGGGGGGACCCGAAAGTTACATTGTTAACTTAAGGGGAAGGTTAAGCGCAGCAGAGCGCCCCTCTTCCTCCTAAGGAAGTCAAATCAGCTTGAATGAGCAATCTTCAGGTACCTGCCCTAAAGGATTGTTGGAAAGGTTAGACGAGGAAATTCGTAGAAAATGTTTAACACCGTATTTGGCCACAGTAATTGCTCAATAAATATGTTATAAGTAATGTTACATGGATTTACTCATTTTTCTGAAATTCCTTAGTGGAGTCTCAAAAATTCATGTGGGGTGTAAATCTTTCTCATTTAATTAATTGTACAATGGAATAATGTTGCAGCTACTGGGCTAGATTCTATTTATCTTTTACACGCACAGTTGTAGCCTTATTTTCGCATCAGTTAAACAAAGCTAAGGGGTATGAACTTGATTTTTCTTTATTAGCTTCAGACTTTTTCACTTTTTGGCTTTTCACTTTGTCCAAGTATCCTGGGCCTGTCCTTATCAGACTTGACTCTTCGTACCTTTGATGTGATTTTACCCACTAAGCACATTTGGTAAAACTTCAAAAGCATTATTTCCCCCTGACCCAGAAGGCAGAGTGCTCTGCTGGTGCCTGGGCTGCCCCCTGCCTCTCCCGCAGCATCCGCTTCTAACTGTGAGAACTCCCGGCGCCCCTCCCACCTTCAGGTGCAGACACCGGTATTATCGTTGTTGTCTTGTCACAGCAAACACACTGTCCCAAGTGATAGCTGACTTTCCTTTCAGTCTCCCTGGTGAAACTTGTAAATCTAGTAGTGAAACTAGGCCTGTGGACAAGTAAAGTTTATTCTGGGATATCAAGGGTTTTTTTTTCTTACAGAAAAGAGTGAGAAAGAATGCTGCCGCTTAGGGAAAGCCAGGAGACAAATTTTATGGGCCTCGGTGTTAATCGGCCCTTAGGCTCCTATAGAATCGCTCCGTTTGCCTTCCAGTGAGGGGACTGGTGGTAACTGTTACCTGGTGAATTCACCACTCCCGGTACAAGTGCACGTGGCTGATGAAGGACCTGAATGAGTAAGATGTAGCTTCTGGGAGCTTATTCATCTGCAAAAGCTAGAAAAACATGTGACAGGCTTTGGATGTGAGTGCCGCACCTTCAGAACAAGTTATTGTTACGAGATCCTTCTGAAGTGCTTGTCTGTCTCTGATGAACGCCTCCCACAGCACCCTTATTCGAAGGGAGCGTCGTTTCATTTCTCTTCCAGTAACCTGAAATTGCATGTTAGCTTGTGGGTAGCCTTATCTCACTGCTTCCTAGTGTAGTTACAGTCAAGTGAAATCTCAAAGATTTCTGCATGGACTACTAATTCAGCGCCTCCTCTATCCTGGGAGGACTTAGCTACAGCTTTTACATACTTCTGTATTACACTTCTTAATGGATTTGGCCTCAAATTCTAGCTAATGAGATGAATCTAGATTCTGCCTCCGCCCCCCCAGTTTGTGAGGTCACTCTTTCTCAGCTTCAGGCCTCCCTCAGGTGGGGAAGCCCACCACCTGTGGCTCCGATGGCTGTGTTGACTGAGCTGTAGCAGGTAAGGAGCACTGGGGTTCTCTCTGTAAACCTATTGGCCTGGAGTTGATGCAGTAGGTCGCTCTGGCGAAAAATTCCCATTGACAGGGTTTTCCTCTCCATTTCTTTATCATGCTATGAAACTGGAAAGATCTTGTCAAATTTGTTTTAAAATCCCAACACACTGTGAACAGATGTTGGTGTGATTAGGCTGGACGAACAAAAAAACATGTATCGCCATACCCATCTCCAAAATAAACCAATTTCCACATTGCTTTTGATCTTATCCCGTTCTGTTTTCTCTAAGACAGACTTTCCCTGCAAATATTAATTGATATTAAGTCAATAAGTGCCGAGGGCCTGGTCACAGGGCACTGGGGGAGGGAGAGAAATAAAAGGGGTCTCTCTCCCTGGCAGCAAGCTAGAGTCTTGCTTGGTCATACCCTTGGGGGACAGTGTAAGGCAATATATAAGTCATTGCTATATTATGTAGAGCAGATTTTAAGGGTTATGGAATGGGAAAGAGGATTCTTAACAACATTTCCAGTGTCTCAGGTGGGTGTTAGAACGGCTTCATGCAAGTCTTCTCTATTCTGAGGCTGTTCACTGTCATTGAGACTTCCTGCTTTCTTGAAGCAATGGTAATAGTTAATGTTTTCTGAGTACCTACTGTGTGCCAGGGGGCTGGTCTAAGACCTTTACTGATGAGGATTTTACTAATAAGAATTAATGATCCTTACCACACGCCTCTGAAGTGGATGTACTTCTTCTCCATTTTACACATGAGGAAACCAAGGTGGAGTGGCTAATACCCACCCAAAGGGAGCTCTGATCAATTCCTTTCTCTTTTGCTGTGGTGGACCTGTCGTGAGGGTAGCTGGGGAGAGGCAGTGTTGCATTCTGGGAAGAGAACCTACATTCTAATTCTGGTTTCTTTTTACCTGCCTACCTGTGTAGATAGGACCTTGGACAAATTGCTTAACCTGCCACGGCTTCTCAAGTGTAAAAGGAGGCAGGGTTGTTTTCAGGATTTAAATGCCTCCTATGCAGTAGATGTTCAATGAATGGGAACCGCGGTTTATTAAAAGTAGGTGAAATCATGATCATATTCTCCACCCAAAGAGGACTATTGGAAGGGTACAGAAAAGGAGCATGTCTGTCTGGGTCAGTATGTAAGTGCCAAGCACAGTGTGAGACTTTTGTGGACTATTTGTGGACGAGATGCGTGGAATGGTGGAATAGGACGGGGATCGGAAGGGTCCTTGCAGCAGAGGAAAGCAGTATCATTTTCCAGTGGAGTTATTCTTAGCCTTACTCTCATTCGCTAATCGAAATGATCCTTTTCGTAGCCTGCCCCCCACCATTTGTGCTGGTAATGGTCACCTGAGTTTTTTCTTTGGCAAACAGAAGCAAAGGAAGCTGTCTCTTTCTGTCTGTGGAGATTTTAACAGTAAACACTCACTGCATCATTACTCCTGCCTTGTATTCCAGACAATAGTAAAGGACATTGAAACATCATTGTGTCAACACAAAGAAAGAACTCTGTAATTTTACCCCGTATTAATACATTGTTGCACGCAAGGTACTATCATTAGATGCCAATCTATTAAAATGGCCCCTGAGACCAAACGCTGGCACAATTATTCATTCTTCAATTATTTATTCAGTCCTAAGGATGGAATGCTGACACACACCACAAAATGCACCACCTACCAATTTACTGAAGTTGAGTGACGGAATCATTTGCAGGCCGAAGCAGCTTTTTATTGACACTATTTTTATTTATTTAAATTCTTACTTTCCCAGCTTAACTATGTTTACTCTACCCACTCAGATGACCGAAATGAGAGGCCGTTTTGCTCACAAAGCTACTTCAAAACAAATAAATTAGTATTTCGTCTGAAAGGGTCAGATCACAAATGGAGGTTTTGGAAACAGCCTCTGGAACATCCAAATCACATTCTTAATATTTTATACGGTTTTATATTTAGATTGGATATTTTATGTAAAGTCTTTTTTTCCCTTTTTAGCGCTTGGACCTCTTGAGCTCCCATTTCTAGCTGAGTTGCTGAGAACAGGTGCACTTAGGCTCCATTTACAGTAAGTAATTTCAATTTAATTTATCTCCAGGGAGATTACCAGAAAGCTCCCGCCCGCGTCTCTTGTCACCTTAATGTACCGATAGGTGCTGTTCTCGTGATCCTGATATATTATTTGTCCATGATAAAATGTAATTCCTGTGAATGTGCACTTTGCAGTCATGAGTGAATGAGTTTGGACTCAACTCCTAAAGTTTGAGAGATTACTCATGTATTTGTATTGACACTGGAATCCCAAAACCGAAGCTTTTCCCCAGATGTTCTGACTTTCTTCAGAGATCACTTTCACTTTTTCTTTAATCAGTTATTTTTAGTTGTGAGTTTTCAAATTCTTAGGTAAGCCTTTTGAGATTTCTAAAGAAAAATAATTTTAATTTACATTAACTTCTGCGTATCTTTATGCAAACACTAATTGATTTGAAGGGATTGCTAACATAAACAGCAACCCTAAGAGCCATTGCGAACTTCCAGTGGTTTAGGAGATAGTTTTTGAAATCGCCACGATACTTACCCTAGGTGTGGTATATGTGTGTGGGCATGCATTCATTCATGATACATACAGACATATATATATAGAAATCTTGAGACTCTCAGATAAACATAAATAAAAAAATTAAAAATATGTTCCTGGAGTAAAAGTGTACCAGCAGTGCCATGTTTCTGTGTAAATCAACTTTACTGATATTTAAAAGCAATCCAGTTTTTATGATCACGTTAAACTTGGACAGAATCAGATACCTCTGTTGGCAATAGTGACAACATAAAAGTGATCACATGTTTTTGCTTAAAGCCTCGTTCTCATGGGTAAAGTGGATGTGCACTTAGCAGACATGAGAGAATGCTGTAAGGCCACCCTCTAGTTCGTGAGGGTCTTGTCA
Source organism: Desmodus rotundus (assembly GCF_022682495.2). Taxonomy (NCBI): domain Eukaryota; kingdom Metazoa; phylum Chordata; class Mammalia; order Chiroptera; family Phyllostomidae; genus Desmodus; species Desmodus rotundus. Next base: position 14,886,156 of record NC_071394.1, read on the forward strand.
GAATTAAATGAGCTAACATAGTACAAGCCTGGAGCATAGCTAACCTGTACAGAAAGATCATTGTATGGTTACATTATTACGAGAGGTTGGCCTTCATCCTGGGTCTTACCGTGAGTCATTTCGTGGTACCAAGCAGGGTGCAGAGTAGTGGATGAAAAAAGCCCTTGCAAGTGGATACCATCGCTACAGAATATCTTTGACCGTGTGGGCTATTTCCTGGAGATAAAGTTGGCCGTCCAGATGTCCTTTAGTGTCACTTGATTTCTGCAATACCTCTCTTCCTGTTTGTCTCCACTAGTTCTAAGTCTCTATTCCTTCCAAATACACGCTCTACCACTTGGACTTCGCCAAAATGTGCTCTTTGTTTCCTTTTCAGCGAAACCAGAGAATTTTATGACTTGGAAGTGGGAGAGGGTGCCTGGTTTACAAGATTGACCTCCAGCAGGAGTTCTGAAATAACCAGTCTAGAGAGGAGAAAATGGAATCGGCATAAGGAATCAGGAGCAGACATTGACGCTGCCCGGGTGCCCGGTGTGAGACTGCCTTTTGGTTCTATTGGAAGAAACCTTAAGCTAAAAGTGACAGGTTGTTGCCTCTGTTTGTGTAAAGCATTACATGTGGCAGGTTAACCTGTGCTACCTCGTACTGACCAAGCCAAGTCGTGGCCAAACAGAAAGATCTGAATGGCTTACTTGCACCTTCCTGGTGTGTCCTTTCTCATTCTCTCTCATTACTTCACACTGCTTGCTGCTTCTAGCGAGTCTAAGCTATGTTTAGGTAAATGCCATTTAACGGGCTATGAGCCAGACTCTGTGATGGGGGCCCGGGGTGGTCCCGGGGGAAGGCCTTCCCAGCAGGTTAGCCTGGCCTTGTTTACACGCAGACCGGGTCCGGAGAGGTGAGAGTGGAAGCCGCAAAGCTCGGACCTTGGACTTGAACTGCGCACCGCACAATGGTAATGTCAGTAATGAAAACAGTGCTTCTAGGACATTGGAGACCAATCTTTTGTCTTGTTGACTATCATAACTATTTGCAATTAAAGATTATTTTAAAAATCGTATCGAGTGTTTGTGGTTTATGAGGCATGCACACTTGGAATAAGGTGCTTTTCGTAACACATTCTGCTACCGAAACAAGAGGCAATGTTTATTCCAGTTACAGGTGTCATGCGGATTTCTCAATTCTAGTTTCTGCTTATCTTTAATGTTACTGCATTAGCCAAACTATTTAACATGTGGTTAAAACCCAACGTAATTTTTCTTTAGGACAAGTGAGATTTTAGAAGTGTATTTACGTTTTTGAGCTTTCTTTCAAGATGCCGAGAAGAGGCAGATCACATTGTGTGAAGAATTGTTAAGGATTCGGACTTTGAGTCAGCGAGACCTGAGTGCCAGGCCCAGCTCTGGTGGATGTGAGCTCCGTGGCCACACAGCCTTGCTGCACCAGTTTGCTTTAGGTGCAAAATGAGAAAAAGAACACCTCCACTGAAAGGGGTGTGAGGGTTAAGTGAGAGTGTGTTTCTGAAGATCGGAGTCCACGGGGGGCCCCTGCCAGGTGGTTGCAGTTACAGATTTGGTACTCGGAATACAGGCCTCAGTGGCTACTTGTTGTGGATGGTGAGTTAGGTTCGCCTTCCACACTGAGGAAATAAATGATTGGCTTCCCGTTCATAGTCGTTACTTGGTTGGTCCAACCCTGCAGAGCTTCCTTACGGCGTGGGGCTTATGAATCATGGGTCAAAATGAATGTTACCAAGCTAGAAAGAGAGTTTAGCAGAAGTTGCCCGTGTCAAGATAAGGTCTCTGTGTAATGTGCAATTTCTGAAAACCAACCAGCGTTTAACGGGCCTTTTCCCTGCAGAGATAAGATTGCTGGATGGTTACTTTGCAATTTTAGTAATTGAAGGAGAATAATTCCCATAATTTCCAATTAGCATTGATCTGACCGCTGCTTCCGTCTGGGACGAATGCCCTTGGTTGCGCTTCGATTTCCTCAGCTGAAGTGTGTGTAGCCCGGTCCATTGGACAAGGAATGGAGAATAAATAGCCCGTCTCTGAAGCAGGTCAGTCAGTCAGCCCATGAACACTTATTTCCTTCCTGTTAGGGCGTCCTTTGTCACTCTCTCATTGCTTCGTATGCCCTGCTTCTTCCAGAGAGTGCAAGCTATGATTCTCTGAGTAGGAACTGCACTCCACCAACACTTGCCGTGAGCCAGGTGCGCCCCTGGTCAGGGGGGTGAGTCCTGGAGGAGGAAGTTCTCTCCAGCAAGCTGGAAGGTCTCACAAGGTCACTTCCACCACACTCATGGTCCGAGCCTGTCGCCTGACTACACCCAGAGGCAGTGAGGGAGGGGCCCTCTCTGGGGCGCATGTGTAGGGGGAGGATCATCGTGGCCACCTTGCAAACACCAACCCAGGACTCCGAGGTGGCAGCAGTCTTTTCCCTGTATGTCATGGAGGAGCTGACATTTGTCAAACACATGTCGGGTGGCCAAGTTTCCATTTTTTAGAAATGTGTTCTTTCTAAAGTTTAGCTTCCTCGACCACACAAGTATATCCATAAAATTATCTAATTTTCCAAAAGTTTTGGTGGATGATGGAAAAAACCTTTTAAAACAGTTGAGGACAGGAGCTTCATTGGAACTGGAGTGGAGGAGGCGGAGGACGGGCTTCAGGGTCTCTGAGTGCAGGGTCTTCCCACTCCCTTGTCTAGAGCACCCCTTCTCTCCCAATGTGACAGCTGAGACCAAAAGAGATTTCGGTCGCATGTCCAGAGACAGGCAAATTTTAGGAACAGAGCAGGGACTCCAGTCCTTCCTGTAGCCCCACTGCGCAGCTGGAAGAATGGGGACAGGAGGAGCATTAAAAAATGCCTGCCTACCGCATTTTATCTGCTAAATTTTCCCTACACACCAGCATGCTCAGGTTCTTGACAGCTTCTCCTGGCTCTGCTCGGTTTATAAAAACATGTGATTCAACCCATTCTTTCTTTAGCCAATTCCCCAGGTGTAAGTTCAAATATAGAGGCTGTTTTTTTCCTGAATGCCTTCACATAGCCTGCAGTTTTAAGATATGCACCAGATTCTTAAATGTATGTGGTGAAGCCCCTTACACGTTTTTCTGACGTGAAGCTAGAGAAGAAATAGGGAAATGATACGGTTTTGAACACCCATTTGTGGAATTACCGTGTTCCAGGTTTTTCTGGTCTGTTTGTTTCTGCCATTCATTTCCTCCCTTGGAGTGTCCTGTGCCCACATTAGAGTGTTCCCGGAAGGTTATCTGTCAGCTCCTGGGGAATCAGGAGCCGTTTCAGAGATGCCATCTGGAGGCATGATTAAACGCATATATTTTGTTTACATGTTTTAATCCTCACCTGATGATATGTTTATAGATTTTTAGAGAGAGAGGAAGGGGGAGAGACAGAAACATCTATCAGTTGCCTCCTGCGTGCCTCCCGCAACTTACGTATGTGCCCCGACTGGGAATCGAACCCACAACCTTTTTGATGCGTGGGATGAAACTCCAATCAGTTGAGCCACCCGGCCAGGGCTAAGAACATATTTAAAAGCATATAGCTCTGGTATTACTCAGTGTATGATGTTTGTCTCCATGTAATAACAGTAACGTAAAAACTGAGGTTATACTTCAAGAAAAAGCTACAGCAAAACAGACCCCTGAACTTGACTTGTGATCTCCCAGGTGAATCCAGTGGCGAAGTGAAGGCCAGAACTTGTAGCAAACACTGCAGTGCTATTTGAAAGAGGGTTTTCAGTGTGCCACAGTTGTATTCCCACAGAGAAGTAAAGCAGTTTGTCTCAAAACCCCAAAGAGCAAAACGTCTGCCTGTGGTATGTGGTAGGAACTTTAGCAAAGGTAGTGAACTTGGTGGCCCCATTCATTACCATGTTTCAACACCGGCCAAACTGTGATTGTGTGATTAGCATTTCAGCAAAGCTTTGGAAAAGGCTTCATCCGCTTTTGTGAAAGGTAGAAAAGGAACTAGCTTCCTTCAGTGAATACTGCAAGGCTTGCTGCAGTGTACCTCATTCATGCAAATACCTTAGGTGAGCTGCAACAGAAAATACAGGTTTGTGACAGTTTTGGATGATGTGTGATGATTGTCTTGATTAGCACTATAGTTACTAAGCAGATATTCACTTCTTTGTTTTAAAAGGGAACTTGAGGTTTTTAAAAAATTGTTAATATAACTGCCAATTGCTTAATCTTCCATTTTTAGATTAAAAAAAAAAAGAATTTCCACCTAATCTGTGCTTGCTTGTTAGTGATGGCAAGTTTTAAGAGTAACTTGAGTTAAAAAAACAAAACAAAACTATACAAGCCATCAACTGTCAAAAAGTTGGCTTTTAATTATTTCAGGTAGAGATATTTTCTTCTGCTGCTTTCTAGACTTTATATCCCTGACATTCTAGAAAGCCAGGCATCCATATTATTTTGAGTTTATGAATTTAAAATAACCTAGTAATAGTTATGGGGTAGTTGGGAAGCAGAGGGATAGGTAAATGGCAGAAAAATATTAAGCTGAATAAATTGTGCATTCTTATTTTTGACAAATAATCTGGTACACAGTTTCCTTGCTTTCTTCGATTCACATAGATAACTTCTCTTTCTGAAACAATTACCCAGTTAGGGGAAATTCTTGTTTAAAAGCTTTCTGTACCTGCCCCTTTCCTGTAGGCAAAAGAAAAAACGAAGCTTTGAGGTATAGTTCTTTCTAAATTGGCCCTGTTCATTCTTCCCAGTCATCCTTACCTCTATTACTCTTGAATGTCGCACATTCCTGGCCTGGCAGTGGGGCTGCGTCCCTTCTGCTTTGGATGCCCTGAAAATCCTCCCCTTCTACCAGCTGGTAACATTCTGTTGATTTATGTAGACTGAGATCCTACGTCCTCACGTTGCCAAGTCTTGGGATAATGCCCCAGGTTCAGTTGGCCCGGACAGTTCCCCCTCGGCTCTCTGAGCCCTGGGGCAATCCTTCAGGAAAGCAGAGTGTGCCCCTTCGGGAAGTCTGTGTCTCCAAGTTTACCTCCTCAGTAGGATACAGCTTATTCAGCTTGGTATCTCTGGCTCACTGGAGGCCGGCACAGGCCTGGTGTGGGCCAAGTTAATGAATGAACCTCCAGTGTAGTTCAGCAGGTACCAAATGATCTCTTCACAGAGCCTATGTGTCAGCTGGGGAAGGGTTGTTAGATGCAGAGATTGGAAGGACCAGGAAGCTAGAAAAAAGTCACTGAGTGTGTGTAGATGTCCCCTCAGTTAACCTCGAAAAATGAATGAATGCTCCTTGACAACTGGAGTCTTTTTTGTGTTTTTAATGAAGCTCTGCCATCACAAGCCATCTCCCCTCTCTAAGGTCCCTGTGGAATGGCTTTCAAGATAATCACTGTTTGGAGTTTTGAAATTTTAAAATCAAAGTATTTTATCATTTTACTTTCTCAGATTCTTGCCCTAAAAAATGGGGACATTGTCCCTGCTATTAATTTATAGTGGGGCAGACAGAATGGAAATATTTGATCTCCAAAATCTTCTGCGTAGATGCATAACTCTCAGTTTCTTGGACTTTTTACTAGAAACCAGACTGTACTTTTAAAATCTTGGAATGTTATTTGGCTGACCAACTAAATATACATGTGTATTTAACTTAGCTTGCTCCTTCCAGATGATTTATGGTTGAATCTTGAGGTTCAGGTTGAACAAAGTGCTTTTCAGAGACATAGCCAGTTCTGCTCCTCACCCCAGAGTGTGCTGAGTCAGCCATGGGGGATATACCATATTTTCTGTCTGGACGTTGGGGTGGAAAGCCTGGGGAACTGAACTCCGTGGGTTACGAAATGGTTGTGGGTGGGTAATGAGCCGTGCCATGATTCTACACAGATGAGCAGCTTTATCAGCACATTTTCTAGGAAATGTATTTGCTGGTTACTGTTGAATCAGACCAAACACAGTCTTTTTAAGACATTTTTTTTACAAAAGACTTTATTTTTAGAGGGGGGAGGGGAAGGAGAAACATGTGAGAAACATCAATCAGTTGTCTCTCTTAGGCACCATACAGTGGGCGGGGTTGGGGGTTCGCTGTGGGCCAAAACCCAGGCATGTGCCCTTGACTGGAAGTGGAACCGGAGCCTTTGGCTTTTGCAGGTCCAGGCCCAACCAACTGAGCCACACCAATCAGGGCCAAACAAACTTATCTTTCAACTGCGTCACCTACCACCCCCAACTTAAAGACTCTTGATTTACAAATGGCTCCTTTTCCCTGAAGTGGCTGCCAAAGGAATCCCCTTCCCTGTTTTGGTTGAATGTGCTTTTAAGTTTGGCATGAATTGTCTTTGCTGATAATAGTAAAACAATAGCAGTGACTTGAGCCTTTGTTGAATGAGAGTGCCAGCCCCCCTGCCAAGTGCTTTCATTCTCACTACAGTCCTCTGAGAATGGCTGACTGTAGATGGGAAAGCAGGGCAGTGGGGAGGGAAGGAGCTCACCCCAAGCCTCCCCCCCACCATCTGCAGAAGCAGACTTTGGGGGAGCATGTGTCTCTGTGACGCTGCTGTGCCTGTCCTTTCAGGCCCAGGCTTCACGCCTGCAAATCACTTTTGCTTGAGAACATCCATTGTGCAGCCATCTCTGCTTTTCCTCTCACCTTCTTGTGATGTCAAGAAAGAGAATGTGACACTAGGCAGTGTTGTTAATAATAGAAAGCAGATGTGGACGTGTCTTCCTCACACTGCTGCCCTCGGTGAAGAGTAGCAGCTGTGCTCCGCGGCATCATTTTCACCTGGAGCGGCCGAGCCGGGTGGTGGGCCAGCTTGTTCTCGGACCTGCTCATACAGCCCCTTCACTGCTCAAGGTCAGTACTTCTTAGTCGCTTCTCCTTTAACCCAAGGACTGTATTACACTGCGACCTGGAAAACGCAGGCATTTCCAGCAAACCCAAATGTCGATGGCCTTTACCAGCGGGGGCTGCTCAACACCACCAGCCACCAGCTGAGAGGTGTGCTAGGGTGAAACAGTTGAGGAAACATCACACAAAGTGCCCCGTCAAGTGAACCTCGGAGGCCTCGGAATACTGGCTTTCTCAGAAGACCAGTTCGTGGTTGCAATCTCGAATGTTCTCAGGGCCCAAGCAGGCATTGTGAGTGAGTGCAGAGGGGGAACTTCTTTTGCAGAAAAGTGGGACTAGGGCGGGAGGTGGGCAAAATCATCAGCTCTTTCCGAGATGTTGGAAATGTGGAATTTTAGGGGAATCTCCCAGTTTTCAAAAATCGGAACTGATTCAGACATTTGAGAGACTCTGTGGGGCCAGAGCAAAGAAGTCTGTGAGCCAAAGTCAGCCTGCAGGGACCCGTCGGTGACCGTTGGTTCAAGGCAGGTTGATAATTGGATTTATTGGTAGTTGACTAAATGGAATCCGGGAAAGATTTATTTTATTTTGGGGGTAAGAACATATCTCACAAAAGGAGGTTACTTGTTCATTATTACTCGAGTTGTTTTTTTCATCTTGCAAAATATTGGAAACTTAGCAGTCTTGGTGTGCGTGCATCTCCGGGTCGCTAATGTTTCCCATGAAGACCAGCCTCCACAGCTCATGTGGATCTAGTGTGTGGGTGAGCCCTGTGCGTGGGATTGTGGCAACATGCTCTTTAATGAATAGTTGTTTGGTACCTGCGTCCAGTTGCCTGAGATCGAAAGTGAATTTGTAACTGGATCAGTAGCATATATGCATTGGGACTCTGAACTGAGCTTGGTCTCTGTAATATTCTGTTTATCAGCCACGTTTCAAGAAAGTAGTACCATAGTGAGGGTGATAGGGTGAAGGAATTTACTGTAGAAATTGAATCTTCCTCAAATAGAAGAGGGGCTGGGGAAGTACAGGTCTTACCGGGTGGGAAGGGGAGGAGAGGGAGTCAGAGGGTTAGAGAAAGTCTCAGCTGGAGGCCACCAAATAGGGACCAGAAGGGTGAAGCCTATAACAAGTATCTACTGAGAGGTGTGACTCTTCAGTCCGTAACCAAATGTCTACTGGTGGGCTGGGGCCCCTGTTGGTCAGCAGGGTCATTGATTGGGAAGACGATGGGGTGAGAGCCGAAGTAAGCAAGGAGAAGTGGAGACTCACCGGGCACCATCCATTTGCCCACCGACCTTCTTAGAGTGGTGGACTGGACTTCACTTCTGCCTTCCCAATCTGGCACAAACTCCTCAGATTTCCAGCTGTAACTGGACCACAGGGGGGAGGGGGCTCTGTTAAATGGGAGTTCCCTGCTAACCAAGGGGAGGTGGTACCATCAGCGTGCTCTGTGTATGAGAAGGAATACATCCTTGGAACGGTGCTGCTGCGAGCTCCCACCCCTCAGAGAGCTCTTCCCACTCCGAGTCGTGGGACTGGAGCCACAGGGTTTGGGACTCCCACCTTGGCCAGGCCGAAGTCTTGTGTTTGTCTGTTTGGAATCGGTGCAACATGTTATTAGCCATTACATGCACATTAAGCTTAATTCACTTATCTGATCTTTTTTCCTGGATGATTTTGGTGCGATGGGTTGGAGGTAAAAGGGAATTTGGGACCATCATGCAGAGAAGCAGAGCAGGGACAGGGTATGTTTGGAGGTTGGGTTAAGGGAAGATGAATTCAATTGTACCTTGGGCCCAACCCACACAAATATCCTGTTACCTTCCTATCTGTCTGTCCATTAGTCCATACTATCTGTCAGTCATATATACATGATACTATAGATATACTATAGTCATAGATACTATATCTGTTCATATTGCTTCATATACATGTATCTAGCTAAATCTATATATAGTATAACCTACATCAAAACCTTTTCAATGGAAAACCTTACAGGTTTTTGACCCATCTTATGTTGAAAGCATTTTGTATCAAGTAGATCGAGTGATCCTTTTTAGAAAGAAATTGTAGTTCTGGAAACGCTCATACCAAATAAACTCAAACCAGTTTTAGAGACCTGTCTTTTTCAACCAGTTAGTGAGATCGTTGCTTTCTCTCCACACAAGGAGGCACTAGGATAAGTGGGATCTCCTGCTACCTACTTTGTCCACCCTTTGCCTGACTACAGAGCTCTTGTTAAAGGGTTGAATCTTTGGCCCTGGCTGGTATGGCTCAGTGGATTGAGTGCCGGCCTTCAAACTGGAGGGTTGCTGTTTCGATTCCCAGTCTAGGGCACATGCCTGGGTTACGGGCTGGGTCGGTGGAGGGTACACGAGAGGCAGCCACACATTAGCGTTTCTCTCCCTCTCTTTCTCTCTCCCTTCTCCTCTCTGAAAATACATAAATAAAATCATTTTTTTTAAAAGTTAAATCATGGCAACAAAGGGAAACATATTTGTAAGTTTATGGCTGAAGCTGGCCATTTTCCTCAAAGTGTGAAATGATTTCAGGTGATACTTCAACTACTTATTGAACTATTGGCTACTGTACTTCTGGACTGGTAGATAATAGGACTGCTGAACAAGATAAGGTAAATTACTTTCCAAGCTGAGGACATTAATTTGGAAGTCCCAGAGTACAGACAACTAAACTCTTTCTTAGCACATACTCTCAATTTGGTAGATGGTTTTGAATAAGTTTTTCTTGCCACAGACATGACCAAGTTCCATCTTCCCTTCTTGCATTGTATGTTTCTGGTATGCTTTTATGCCTGCACGTGTCTGGGTGGGGAGTCACGTGGTGTCGAAGTGTTCAGAGATACGTTGTCATTGAGGAATATTCTCCTGAAGCAACTAAACGTTCTGGGTAAAGATAGCGGTTTGCTCAGGTGCAGATGGTTTAGGATAGATTTTTTTAAAGAAAGAGGCATTCATTGGATTCCTTCTGGTGCTAGGCACTGACCTGGGTGCTTGGCCATCCTAGATACTCAATGGGAAGACTGCCTCTAATCATGGCCCTGGGTGCAGAACAAAAGAATGGAATTCGGACATTTGTGAATTCAATCCATCCCATTCATTAATTTAGCATGGATTTACTGAACACCTATTACGTGCCTCAGGCGTTGGGCTGAGTACTGAGGATATGGTGGTGTGCAAAATGACAGCCCTGTGGTAACTTACAGTGTAGAAGGGGAACAGACAGTAATCAAAAGATCAAACAAATAAATATATACATTAATTACTATGGTAAATGCACTGAGGATACTTAAGTGGGGTGATGGGAGCAGGGGTTTGGTCCTAGTCATCAAGGTTAGGAGAGGCAGCTCAGAGAAAGCAAGGATTTGGGGTGGGAGAATAGACTGGCCTCTCCGCCACGTCTATATTATTAAGCTGTCCGGCCCTTGACATACTGTAATTAGAAAGAAGAGCATCCTTGAGGATATTCCTGCTTCACGTCCCAGGGCCTGTTTTGGGGAAACTGAGTCAACCCCCACGGCTGCGTGGTAACAGGGCCCAGTTGTTTTATTCTGGGGACCTCTTCTCCACGCTGAGTTGGCCTCCTGAGCTCTCCAGCCACGCCTGCCAAGCCCACCAGGCACTTCATTCCCAGCCAGGGTCGGAAGCTCACACGGGTTCCCCTCTAGGCTCACCTGTTTGGCAGAGCCCTTGACCGTCTGTTCCGACTACATCAATGGCTAGTGCGCCTGTCAGCTCTTTTTGTTGGAAGCTTTCTGTCTGTCTAGGCCAGACCGCCCAGTGCGGGGTCCTGTCCTGTCCTTCTGTGCAGATGGTCACCCAGGTTCAAATTCCACACGTTTCTTCTTCACCCACAGCCAGTTCTCTTCCGAACACTCCCCTTTTCAGACTTGCCTGCACTTGTGCAGGTACCAGGGGTAGATGGTATGGGCTGGATAGAGGGAGGTGGGGGAAATAAAGCCGTGTGCAAGGAGTATTTATCACAGTCTTCCTGGAAGCTAGTTGATTTCACTGAATCCATTCATTTCCTCCTTCACTCTGATGAATGAATGAATGAACAGGTGAGTCACAGTGAGCTTCGAGTTAGAAGGTTGCAACATGTTCTCACTGGTTCTGTCCTATAAAACCTGGAGAAAACACTTATATTTAATGTTTTTAGGCAGAATGTGTGGGTTCTTCTGAGATTTTTGTTACAACAATTTCCCCCCAAAGAATGTATAGTTTAAATAAGATTTGAGAAGCTTTGTGTTAGATTGTCACTTTGTTTGATTTTTTTCTGATTTTGGAGTGTTAGCGTGATCACTTAAGGTGAAATCAGTATTGAGAAATTTAGTGGAAATAATAGAAATTTCTCTTTGAAAGCATAATGAGGCTTAGTCACTTTTCACAATAGATAGTAACAGTTATCATATCTTGCATTTATTGAACACTTATGTATTGGGCACAGGGCTCCAATTGTGTGTGGGGGGTTATTAATATCATTCAGTCTTCACTGTGGTCCTCTGTAGGAGGTTCTATTATCTCGATTTTATACATAAGGAGAGTGAAGTAAGGTTACATTATTACTAAGGGGTGGGTCCAAATGACAAGATAGGCCATTCGTCCCGGAAAAACGTGCTCCTTTTCTGCAACCCGCGCTCAGTAAGAAATCAAAGTTCTGTGCTGATCTCCACTTCTTCACGCTGGAAAAAAGGGCTCAAAAGTTAACACAGTTTTATGATCTGGCAAAATTTTCTTTGGATGCAGATGAATTTAAAAAGAGAATGGTGCCTTCTACACATATGTTCATAGCCACTTTAGTTGTAATAGCCTTAAACTAGACATAACACACATGTCTCTCAACATTTGGATAGACGGACTATGGCATATCCATACAATGGAATAGCATCTAGCAGTAGGAGGGAGTGAACTGTTGGTTGATACACTGACATGGGGGAGCCTCAAAATATGCTGACTGAAAGAACCCACAGGGGGAGAAAAGGCATATGTGCTGGATGATGCCATTTATAAAGAATTCTGGGAAATGCAAATTAATTTTCAATGACAAAACACAGATCACAGGTTGCCTGGGAATTGTTGGGGGTATTGTGGGGCGGTGGTGAAGAGAGGGTTGCGGAGAAACTTCCAAGGGGGAGGGGTATATCAGTAACTCGATTGTGGAGATGGTTGTAGGAGCATGTATATGTCAAACTTAGTCAAAGTATACCGACTAAATATGTGCAGCTTATTGTATGTCAATTGTACCTCCATAAAGCTGTTAAAGTGTATACGCAGGAGAGGAAAGCCAGGAGAATGACGTGTTTATGTGTGGGGTAGTAAAAGAGAAATTTGTACTGTGGGAAACTCGTTCACAGAGTGGCCCCTGAATCCCAGAGAGTCCTTGTCAGATCAGTCCATCAGCGGGTGTGGATTGAACATTCTGCCAGGTACTTTGGGGTTTTCGGAGGGCTGTGTGTGACCTGTGCCCAGCAAAGGGACCCATTCAGAAAGAGCTTGAACTTGGGAGTCTGTTGGATATGGACTTGAATTTTGGCTGCCCCACTTCCTTAGGCTGAAGACTTTGAACTCCCTTATCTTAGTTTCACTTTTGTCGTGGGGAAAACGAAAAGAGCCGTATCTTTATTTCAGGGTTGTCCTCAGGACAGGAATATGTATCAAACGCTAGGCCAGGATATGGGGCACATGGTGGGCACGCAGCAGCAGCGGTCATTGTTATCAACTGTGTCAGCCTGTGGTTCATTTTATCTGAAACTGGACGCAGTACCGGTAGTTGGCTGTGAGGCTGGCTTCTCAGGCAAACTCCACTTGAAACAGCTTCTGAAGCCTGTACAGGAGTTGGATGATGTGGAATGAGCTGAGTAAATGTACAGAGATGGGGTTATGTATATCAGGTTTTTTCCCTTTTTTTGGAGGGGGTTGTTGAGGGGAGGTCAGGCAGGAGCAAAAAAGCCTACTTGCTAGGAAAGATGGTTTCCTAGATCGTTTGGTTGCAATTAGTCAATAGGCTTGAAGGCAGTGGCGGAGAAGAGGAGTGGAGGGAAGTACTGTGTACTTACCTAAGGCTGACAGTCATTTTGGTCTGACTGTTCTCCGTGGACGGGGCTGTCCTGGGCACTGTAGGATGTTTAGCTGCATCCCTGGCCTCTACCCACCTGATGCCAGGAGCACCCTCTCCCTGTCCAGTCACGACAGTCAGAAATGCCTCCAGCCTGCCAGGTGTCCCCTGAGGACCACCGCTCTAATGGTTCCACCAAGCCTCACTGAAGATGAAGCTTTCTTCTCCATGTCGGAAGGGAGAAAGATTGGAGCTGGTGTAAGCTGTCATTGTTTCACAGAGTAGAGTGGTTCAGAGCTCTCATCAGGAGTCAGAACTGGTTCGTCTCCAGGCTTCACCACTTACAAGCCACATGGCCTTTGGCAGACAGCCTGTTTCTCCTGCAATCCCCTTATCTGTGCGCTGGGGGCAATTATAATACCTGCCGACAGGGTTGCCGTGACAGTAAGCAAATGGTAACTGAAACCATTCATTATTTGCAAAAGGAAATGGTCCTTCTTCCTTTATTCAAAGGCCTTTGAAAGCTGCCTCTATGGAAAGACAAGGAAATTTTCCTGCCTCTAGCGGTCTTGAGTTGATTTTTAAGGTGCTCATCTCTTGAGAAGGCCTGTTAAAAAATTACTCTGAAGTGAAGGTATTGAAAGATAAATGGGGAAAATGGTACTGTGTCTGCAGGCTGATGATTCTTCTTCCCTGGGCCCACTGAGAAAGCCTTGTGTGATGATGTAAGGGCCAGGTACCCTTGAGCAGGGCAGAAAAATCATGTCTGGCACAGGAAGTGGCTGCTATGGAAGAGAGTGGCTGCATGTGGAAAAGGACCTTGGAGCGTGATCCCGGCCTCAGGGAAATCTCTGTCTTTTGGAACTGAAGACCATGCCAGACACAAAAGCAGACCATGAAAGGGCTCAGCAAGGGTGTCCATTCCAACGCAACTTCTTAGGGACACTGGAGACGTGGCGTGACTGTTTTCCAGCCGAGCCTTCTGCTGCTCCTACCGCACTCTTGCTGTTAGGGGCGCGTCAGGCTTCAACAAAGGAGAGGTTCCTCCCCGCCACCCCAGCGACGGGGAGAACCACAGAGCAGCATAGAGCCTGGCAGGGTGACGGATGCAGTGGCTTATCAAGGTCATGCGTGGCAGCTGGCCCCATTGTGTCCCACATTCAAAGGAGGATCCCCTAACACTGCCACAGCCTGGGATTCTCTCCCGAATTCCTCGGATTCCACACGCACACAAAAGAGGTGCCCTGGCGCGGTAGCGGTGTCCCCAGAGAAGGCCGGCTATTTTTAAGCCCTTGTGTTGTCTTCACTGCAGACAGATGGGCCCCCTCTCTCCCAAAGAGAGGCTATTTAATAACATTTGCTTCTTGTTAACTTTCTTTACTTGTCTAATCTCAGGACTCTAAACTGCTCTGGAACATCATTTGAAATGTTCCAAAAGAAAGTGAAAATCATTTGGTCCCGTACTTCCTTTGGAAAGGTGCATGTGAAATAGGGTTTAATTTTTTTTTTTTTTAGCCTCAAAGATTTGAAGTTTGTTCTGTGGCCTAACACATATCATCCTGTGCGTATAGTGTTTACATTAGCCCAGTGGTCTTAAAAAGTATGTAAAATCCCCCTGATAATTCAGGTTCGTTTGGCGTTTTTCCTAAAGTTATTGGGGTTAGGGCTCATTCAAATGTGAAAAACAATAGAAATAACAGCAAGCCACACTCCAAGCCCCAGAATAGCAGGCAGTGAAATAAAAGCCAAATGTTTATCCACGTCTTGCCATTCAGACGTATTGATGGAAAAATACGAGTGCGGAGATTTAAAAAACCAGAATGCATGTATTAGGGGGCAGTGCCCTGAGGGGTTTTTTGGGACAGTCTTTCCTAAACATTTCGAGCTGATTGACAAGGGATAATAAGGATATTACCTACTGTCCACTGTGTGTGTGGGACCTTCATCTCTGAATGAGAGTGGGCTCAATTTTGTTCTCTTGTAGCCCCCCTCCCATTGTTAAAGGTCGGACAGTGGCTACTAGTTCACACGTGACCTTCATGTGGAATGGCATTGGGACGGTGAAGACTCCCAGCTTGTAGTCTAGCTTCTTTATTACCCTCAAAGATGTTTTGACACATGGAAATGCTCCCACCCCTAGCATACCTTGACTCTTCTGGAAGCATGCAGTACAGTCACTCCCCTTTCACTAAGGCCAATGGCAAGGCCACGTGCAAATTCAGGATGTGGTTCCACTTCCTGTTGGGCATGGACTGCGGAAACTAGCAGGCCAGCCACGTGGAGAAATGAAGCCAGAAGAG
Organism: Desmodus rotundus; assembly: GCF_022682495.2. Lineage (NCBI taxonomy): Eukaryota > Metazoa > Chordata > Mammalia > Chiroptera > Phyllostomidae > Desmodus > Desmodus rotundus. The sequence goes on from NC_071394.1 coordinate 14,901,386, forward strand.
ACAGAGCATTTTCAGGGTCAGTTTAGTGCATGATGGATGTCACTGATGCTGCGTGTGTTGTATTCGGAGCTGACGGGTGACCTGCAGCGGCTGGTCAGCACTCTGTTTGGGAAACGTCATGGGAGAAAATACATTGATTAGTTGCTGAGTTAAGTCCACAGTCTAAGATTAGGAAATCAGCCTGTCACTGCTAATTTGGAAAGACATTCATAGTGTCCTATGTCTTACTCATTTCTCGCCAGGGTCACCTCCTCTTTATTTTTCCTGTCCAATCTGTTCATCTCCTACTTCTGTGATTTTTTTTCCCCCAGCTGGTTTTATTTGATCATCTTTTCTCTCCAGAATCACCGAGAGGCAATTGTTCCCAAGAAAAAAACTGAATTTACAGGATGCTTCAGAGATTTAAAAAAGGCTGAATTTCAAAACTGGATGCTCATAGGGGAACTGAGTTCATTTCCATTAAACATGACTGTAGTGCACACATTACCCTTTCCCTGCCCGTGTCCATGGCGAGGGCTTCTTTACATTTCCCTGTGGTGTGATGGAGAGACACTTGGCTTGTGCGGAGGGAATGAAGTTTTAAACAGCATTAAACAACCTGGCCCATTCTCCCATCAGATTCTTAGGGCAGCATGGTCTCCTTTGTTCCTTGCCTCCCTCCCTCCGGAGTCAATCAGGATGTTACCTGTGGATTCTGTAAGAGCTTGTGGGCTAAGGGCGGCTTTCCCATTTTGAAATGGTAAAAAAAAGAATGGAGAAGAATGATGTTTTGTGACCTGTGAAACTTATATGAAATTCAGTGTCAGTGTCCATCAGTAAAGTTTTGTTGGAATGCAGCCACACTCATTCCTTTACTTCTCATTTCTGGCCCATCTCCCCCCACAGCAGCAGAGTTGAGTCTTAGCAACACACTATCTGGCCCGCAAAGTTGGGAACACTTACTGTCTGGCTCTTCACAGACACTTTGCTTACCCCTGGTGGGAGGCAGATTGAAAATTGGGAACTACCAGTAAGAGAAAGAGCAGAAGCTTTAGAGTCAGACAGTATGGAGTCCATGCCTCAGTTTCCTCAAAGGTAAAATGATTGGATTGTTCTACTTCAGGAGGTTTTGGTGAAGATGAAATGAAATAATTAGTATAAACATATACATGATACTTCATATAGATACAATATATATATGAAGTGGAATAATGTGTAATAATGTATATTTATTATGTAATATGTTTTATATACAATATAAACAACTCATCTGAAAGTATAATATATGAAATATATTTAATGAAATATATATTTTATATTATATATTTGCCTCATAAGTATTCAGTCAATACTTGTGTCTTTTCCTTTCAGTGGTACCAGTGTTCCACGTGCATTTTCTTATCTCAGGTCGCCTGATCAAACAGAACGGTAGCAGTAAAGACCGTTTTCCAAGCCTGACAGTGCCAGAAGAGTCAGAAACTCCCTTCACACTCCTAGCCTCTTCCCTCCTTTATTCAGTGTATCTCTTTCCTTCACAAGACTGGTGGCGTCCAGCGCTGTGAGGGCAGCAGAATGCCATTTTGCCTTGAGGGGAATGGGCATGGAGAATTGGTTTTGACCTTGAATGAAAGAAAGGCACGCCAGGCAGTGTCCAGCCCGTGGAACTTAAGAGAAACCGCTGGGCGAGAGGAACGTGGCGCACTTAGGCTGGCGGAGGGTGTCACACCTACGCTGAGCCACGTGGGCACAGCCAGCGGGACCCCTGCCTCCCCGCGGCCGCTTCCACCTGCAGCGCTGGGTTTTTCCCCAGTTTACACGCTTCTTGTTCAGCTGCTTTCTAAACTGCAGATCCATTGGCCAAAAAGAAATAAAAAGCTTCTCCACGAGAAGATGAAGGTTCTTTGGCAGTGTTTTCCCCTGTCTCTTGGTGAGCACAGCAAACAGAGAAGTCTGTTCTTTCTGACTTAAGTTACACATATTTCAACCCCCCCCCCTTTTTTTTTTTGCTTTCAAAGCTGGCAGCCTCATAAGAGCAGCATTCAAACAGACTGCTGGAGGGATGCGGGCATCGTGAATGGGGCACTTCTTGTCCTCCTGGCCCCCTTTCCCTTTGTGCTGTCTGTGCACTATGTATTATTAACCACCTTGCGAAGTGGGAACTTTGCCAATGACAGGATTCTGGACCTTGTGGGCCACTGTCTGGATCTGCTGCTGTTCCAGTACCATGAGTTCGTCTCTTCTGTTTGTAGGGGAAATCGAATCAGACTCTTTTAAACTCACCGAGCTGATTCGTTTATGTGATTATTACTCACCTGAGCACACTGGTGGTAATGCTATGCTGTGTGCTCCTTACAGTTTGGAGTTTAATGGGAATTTTGCCTAGATTGATGAATGACGTGCCTATTTGGCCTTTTACTTTCCTTGCTGTTAAAAAAAAAAATAACTCTACCTTCTTAACTTTCTTCTTTTCAAAAAAAATATTTTCACGTGACCTACCAGTCTGAAGTAGTTGGCGGTAAAGTGGTGGGGTGTCGCTTTGAACCTTTTCTAAGTTGGCATTTTGTTTTGGAAGGGTGGATTACAGAGCTTTAGTTTTTGTTATTGGCTTATGATGATAGTCTAGAATTATTTTACAGATTGTGTTTGGCTACCAGCATGGTGCTTGGTGAGATTAATTTGTGCTTCTTTCCACTGAATAAATAATATTCGTTCCTTGGATTCTTGTTCAGAAGGGATTAGCCAAGTGAACTGGAAAACGTGCCTTTGCAGAAGAGTTTTCGCTGTTTGTGATAATCAATGAACAATCTAGTGGTTGATTTAATTCAGTTCTTACAGAACTAGCTGACTCATTGGCTCTTAATGCTTCTTAACTTCTTCTGTAGTGTTTTCATCTTCTGTTTCTTACACACACACAGCAGTGTTACAGTGGGCATCGCTCAGAGCTGAGCATTTCCCCCAGGACCGTGCTCTGGGAGTTCAACATAAATACCCTGTGAAATGAGTTTCCAGCAAGTTGTTTTTCTGATGGGTCTGTTTTTGCTGCCTTACTTCTAAAGGGAAAAAAAATTGCTTTTAAAAGGTAAAGTAAACTTTAATAATAAGCTTTGTTTTGTAAAGGGAGGTTAAAACAAAATTAAAAATAAAACACGTGACACCTTGGAGACTCAGAGGGTATAGAATTTTCACAGCCCATGGCATAGCTTTGGGCTTTGGCATTGCATCATTTATAGGGCTGAATAATTTATCGTGAAGCTTTTGCCCCGTGGGGTGGTTGCAGCCTGTTCCACCAGGAGACAAGAGTGTGCAAATCTCCAGTTCAGATTTATGTTGATAAGTGACTGCAAAAGAGAGGGGTCAGTGTGGGAAAGCTTTCTCCCTTCCTGCCCTCTTTGCCTTTGAATAGTGTCCTCCCGGGTTTGAACGGTGGTGCATTGACTTGCCCTAAGTAGAGTAGCTGGCCGGTTGCTTGTAAGTTGTAGTAACATGTCTTTTCGCTATAGGTACTGGGGCCTTTTGGGGCCTCCATGGACTAGACTCTGCCTCCCCAGCCTCAGTTTTAGCCCAAATTTAAATGACAGATACATGTTGGGTTGCAAGGTTGAACAAATCAAAGTACAGGGTGGCCAGGTAAATTTGAATATCAGATATGCAGTGAATAGTTTTTTAATAGCTAAATGTGCCCCTGTGTTTTATCTGGCAACCGCAAGTGAGTGTTAGAGAGCCAGGTTTCTCTACCCTGAGGGCCCTCAGGTTAGATCTGGTATCCAGGGATAATTGTGAGTGGGATGTAAGAGTGGGAAAAGAGAGTGCCATTTATTAAGCATTAAAAAAAAAAATCAAGTTCTTTGTATTTAGGCCTTTGCTTGTGAGGTGTGTATTGTAAACCCTGTGTGCCTTTGAGGATAGACATAGCTAACCAATAGTGAGTGCCTTCAATGTGCTGGTCACTGTTCTAGGAACTTAGATGTTTTCAGTGTTGACAATAACCCAGTGAAGGTTAAGTACTTATTAGGATTACCTTTTTACAAGGGGGGTGGGTAGGTGGGACTTGAGCTGGGGTCACGTAGCTAGTTAAAGGATTGTTTGGGGTTGAAGAGAAAGGATGCATGGGAGAATCTCGCTCAAGGTCACGGAGTTAGAAATTATTGAGAGTTTAGCCAGGATTCCGATGCTGGTGTCCCTCCATTCCAGCAGTTCTTACGTTTGCTGCACGTAGGAAGCCCCTGGGGAACTCTAACAACCCAGACACCTGGGCTCACCCCACAGAGTTGGATTCACTTGGTCTGAGATTGGCTTGGCCATTCTGAATTGTGAAACCTCCCCCAGGCTGTTGTAATGTGCCGCCCTGGTGGAAGGTGGCTGCTGTGCCCCCTTTCCTGGAGGAAAATGAGTTACTCTCCAGGAAATCTAGTCCCTGTATGTGGCCCATTCCTACCCCTCCTCCACAGAAAGCCCCCATTCCAAATCTGGCATCTAATTCTTCATGGGTTTTGTTTCCTCCACATTATTTTCAGGAAGTCCTGGTGAATATGCGTTGGGGTATAAACAAGCCACAAAAAAAGACCTCTTGGGGGTCTTCTGTTGATGCATTTTCTGAGCGGCCTCGTCTTGTCCACGCCTCCATCATGCTTCCTGGAGGAGAGATGGCCCTTTGTTCTTCATTTAGCTCCAGCTGGGCACCAGGCTGGGTGTTTGAGGAGGGTTTACAGATGAATAAAAACTAGACCACTGCCCTCCAGGCGATTTCAAGTTTGGAAGAGAAGTATATCAATGTACTTCTAGGTTTAAATTTTTAAAAGTCTCTTCTGAGGAGGGTGAAGTGTTAAGGAATTCCGAGGTGGCAGAGGCTGGAGACGTGGTGTGGGCAGTGGCCTCTGCCTCCCGCCGCCTTGGTTTGGATGTCTGCCCTACCATGTGTTCCCTGTCCTCTTGGTCTCCGTGCACACCAGTCCTTTGATGGGAGGCCAGAGTCCGTCAGTGCCAGTGGACTGCACACGGCCCAGCGCCCAGGGTGCAGGCCCAGTCCGTGCGAATTGCCAGCTTCTGTGCACGTCTCTAAGTTATCCAGAGGCCTTCGCTCACACCAGTGGGCCTAGTAGGTGGCTGAGCTTTCTCTGTTGTTCCTCGAATTCGCAGGTGGCCCCAGAGGAGTCAGGGAGATGTGTGAATGGGAAAGTAGGCACTTCTAGAAGATTACCGGTGGCCCAGTAGGAACTGAAATGGGATGCGATGGGTCCTCAAGACAAAGAGAGACCCTGCCAGAAAGAATGGGGGCCTTAACCAGCTTGAAGTCCTTAGCAATAGAAAGAGAGGAAGGCCTTTGGTGCAGGGGCTCAGGGAGGTGTCCCATGCTTTGGATGGGCAAGACACGGAGAGCTTTCTGTCTGGATGGACAACACAGGAGGACGAGAGGCTGATGGTTAAAGGGAAAATGACGATGGATTGGGTTTTGCACGGAGTTGCAGTGCTGCCTTCCTCACCGCCAAGCTGTGTCACGTTCCTCATTGTCATGCATACGCTGTGATGACGGATTTGGGGATAATGTAGGATGTCTCTGTAACTTCCTCTGGTTTAAGAGCTGGAGTGAAGGGATGTTCACGCCACTACCGCCAGCCCATCTGTCCTTTATGTTGAACTTGTGCTTTCTTCCCCTAGTTTGTTTAGGTCTAAGTATAATACTTTGCATAGGAAATCGATAAATCTTCTATTACTGTTTGACCGATGGGGCAATTTCTTTATTACCAGACAGTTCTGCGAGCCATAAATACTTCTAATATCCCGAGTATATTTACTCCTCAGTGGGAGTTAGAGTAATGAGGCGTCTACCAATGCCAGGCCCAACGTATAATTCAGAAACAGAAGGCAGACGACGCGCACTGTTCCCACTCTCGCTTTTTAAGGTCACGGGAAAGCGCTCGTTGTTGCTGCAAACTCCGTCCTTTGTGTGCGCTCTGTGGGGCCTTTTAGAAGATTGCTAACACTTTCAAACATTTTATCTTTGCCAGTAGAGCCTGGACCGGGGTTTGGCAACTTCTTCTTTGAAGTGCCAGATAGTAAATATTTTAGGCTTTGTGGGCCATCCAGTCTCTGTCACAGCTACTCAGCTTTGTTGTTGTGCAAGAAGGCAGCCGTAGTAGACGGTGTACACAGATGAGCTTTGCTGTGTTCCAGTCAAACTTCGCTTACGCCAGTGTGCGTGGCAGGCTGGGTTCGGCCCTCGGGCCGTGGTTTCTGACTCCTCGGCTGGTCTGTGCGGGGTATGGGGGCTGTGGGGACAACAGCTCTTGGTTTGATCCGCCAGCTCTTAGCTGTGTGACTTAGCCTGTCTGAATCTCCATTTTTCTCAGCTATAAAATGGATCAGTAGAAAAACCGCATGCTGGGGGCTATTCTGATGGGAAGCGAGAGCACGCAGAGTTTTGCATAGTGACCAGCACGTCATAGGAAGGGCACGGGAAATGTCAGGTAAAGGGGGAAAAAAACAACGTCCCACTTCTATGTGCATTATGTGGTAATCCTGATATTTGATTACAGTCATTTTAAGATGAGAAGGAGAGATCAGCGAAGCAACACTTTTGAGATACCACATAGAATCAGGACTGGGTGCAGTGAGCAACGGTGAACTGGTTTACTACCAGCTTAACCAGACGGGAAAACGTGGATGAGGTCACGGTCACGAGTGCCCCGCAAGGCCAGCGGTGTTCGTTCCTCAGACGGTTTTTCTTCCTGGACATTTTGTGTCATTCCCTTTCTGGAAGTGAGGTGGACTTTTACCTATTTTTTGGTATAAATTTGGGCTCCCCTAACCCCCAAGAGCTGAGGGATAAGGAGTAAAAGTTTTTTTTTTTTTTCTAGAAATAAAAGGTAGTAAGCACTTACGGAGTGCCTGCTGTGTGCCTACATCAGGTGAGGTGCTGCTTCTGCAGAGGAAGTTTCAGTAACCCTGGAGCTTGCAGCGGGACACACTTATGTACACAAACCCGCCGGGCACAATGCTAAGACGGTGTGCATGGAAGTGCACGCTCCTGTGCACAAGGGGGCCGTGGGCGGGGGGGGTGTGGGCAGGTGCCGAGGGAATTCCTTGTGAGAAAGAAGTCCTCTCAGATCGTGAGCCAGTGGAAGCTTCATGCAGGAAAATCTGCGTGGGGGCCTTGCAAGTGCAGTTTATCTCAGTTGGGTAGAAATAATTCTTCCAGTTCCCCACAGGCATCAAGCTCCAGTTTTGGTGGATCAAGTGTCTCCTCATTTTCAAAACAGGGCACTGAAGCAGCAAAGCAGTGACAGAGAGGGTGAAACCTTGTGGTGACAACCCACAGGGACGGTAATGGCTTTTGCCCTTTGGTTTTGCTTCACACTTCAAATAACCTAAAAGCGAGGGTGATTTATTTATTCATTGAAAGCGTGCCACATGCAGCTGCTGCTTACGTCAGGAGTTTTGCTGTGGGTGGCCGGGCGATCTGGTGGGAACAGTGATGGGGAGAGGGAGGTGAGGAGCTGTGCCCCACAAGGGTGGCCGTCCCACAGAGCAGGCATTCAGGGCTGCTGGGTTCATTGCCGTGCAACTGGTGTATGGGCACAGGGTGTGCCATAGAGTCGGAGCTCAATAAATATTTTCTGAGTACGTGAGCAAAAGGAATATTTGCGGTGTGCCCGTTGCCCTGAATTTGGTGTTGGGCGTACAAGCGGAGGAGTCTAATTTCTGACAACGTGGACGTGAAACCAGCGCGAACGATTCAATGAATGGGGGCCGGGGTGAGTGTTCAGTTCAGTGGGCAGAGGTGAGAGAGCCAGCGTCCACCTCGGAGTTCAGGACGGCTTCGCAGGGTGGTATTGTATGAACCCAGTCTTTGAGGACAGGTGGAATTGTATCAGGTATACCAGGGCAAGGGGAACAGGGAAGGGCACGACTAGCAAGAGGAATAGCAGAGGCCTGGAGGAACTAAAGAACAGGGTGGGTTTGGGGAATACTTACACGCCCTCTGTGATTGGAGTGAAAGGCTCACGAGATGGGTACTTGGTGCACGTACCCAGAATTCCTTCACGGGTGATTTCTTGACATTAGCAGGGTGGACCCTGGAGAAGGAGTTGGGGAGATGAGGAGGGACCTCATCTCTGTAGCTGTCCACATCACCTCGCCCAGCCCTGGGCTCAGTCCATGACAGATGTGATATTCGGCCAATGTGTCCTTTGTTTTTATTTTTATTTTTTTAAAGTGCATCCAGCATAATTTTTGCAGATGGTAGGAACTGACATTTTCTGCTTTAAATACCAGCTACCATTTATTGAGGGGCATGTGCCAGACATTGTTCTGAGGGCTTTACTTCCAGTTCTTGGCGTGGAATTCTTACAATAGTCGTATGTGATAGGTACTTTTAACATCCTTACCTCTGTTGCTTTGTGGCAGGGACCTTCTCTGTTTGCTTCCCTGTGGTATCTCCCATGCTTTGGAGGGTGCCTGGCACATACTAACTAGCTGCTGGATATGGAATGGACAGGTCGAGAGCAGACATAATTTGGCCAAGTCACACTGGTTCTGTGTGGGAGTTGGAGGCTGGGACTGTATGATTTCAAAGGCTGGATTCTTCACCCTACACTTTATTTCCTACCTGGTGCCTAGGATCCCAGTGGGTTTCAGACTTGAAGACTCTTTCACTGTTCAAGTTGTGGAATGCCCTACACAAAGACTTTTGGTCATCATCTAATTTGTTGTGGACTAAAAATATGTAATAAATTTGGTGATATTTAGAAAGGGCTTTGTATCATACATTTGCAACAACATATTTCTAATTCCATCTAAGAACAGTGCTTGCTTTGCCGGGAATTTGGTCCCCTGCAAGAACCTAACTCCCAAACTGACAGATTGGGGCACTTGTGGTTTTGAACAGGAACCCCCGCTTCTGGGTGAGGCCAGTCTGGACTGACCTCAGGGTTGGAAATTTAGTGGCTCAGCTGATACAACTCCTGGGAACCGCCCTCGTGAAAGCTTGTCCCATTCACAGGCATTTTCTAAGGCCTTGTGCTCCATTCTGTGAGGAATAAAAAAAGTTCCTTGCCCCAGAGAATCTGCTGGAGGAGACAAGACTCACGGACATGGGGCAAAATGTGGGAAGTGCTTTAGTGGAAGCTGCAGGGGCTTAGAGGAGAGAAGAGATGGACTTGGATGCTGGCCTCACAGATGTATCCGGGTCCTTGGACCTGGATGCTCACCACCATTCTGCCCTGTCCCAGCTACAGCATGGGTGCTCTCGATGGAGACAGAAAGGAAACGGCCACTGATAAAGCCGGATGTGGCATCGGCCCGTTAGACTTGCTATCAAGCCTTTGAGCAAGGCAAAAACACAGAGAAGGAGGTAAGGAAGGAGAGATGTTTGGAAATAATCAGTAATCCAAACAAATATGCTTAGCATCTTCACCCACCCTTATCTCCCACACTTATCTCCCACTGTAACTAAACAGGGTTTCATAAAGGTAGTTTCCTGCAGTCACTTTAATTACACTTGGGATTCCCCTCTCGGGGAGGAAGTTGCTCCAGGGCTTGGCATGAATCTGTGGTTTGAGGACTGGCAATTAGGCCGGCAGGGGTTTTTGAACTATGGAGCAATTTGTTAAAAATAATGTTTAAAAAAATACACCAAAATCTGGTTTCTTACCATAATGAGAAGGAAGGTTTCAGAGGTCAGACACTGGCTCTTTCTACTTCTCATTTGGGACTTTTATGACTAGAAAGCTTCTTCATTAAATAGCAGTTTCAGTGTGGCAGGGCTGTACCTTGAACTTTCACAGAAGTCTTCAAGAGGTAGCCACACTTCAGGGCGAGAATGGGAAGTGGAAGGGCTAACGTGGACTGGGTGGCAGCGCTGTTACCCGCCTTTCCATCTGAGTGGTTTTGTTGTGTGTGTGTGTTCATTGGTGTTTGGGGGAGAAACAGTGCGCCTGCATGGTCAGAGTGTTTTTTTTCACTAGTCCAGCTGAAGTTTTAGACCTTCTTACCTTTACTTACAATTGATGTGAATTATTGGTGCCTGCTTGGGCGTTCAGTGAAAGTAATTCATCAGCAGTTTCTTCAAGCATTCTCATTTTTCTGGCATTTTGACTTGATATAACCAGTTGGCGGTCTTTTCATGGTACTTCTGGTTCTTAATATTGAAACAGATTATAGGCTTAACCTTGCAGGGGAAAAAACGAGCAAATAAACAATCTAGGCATATGTAGTCCGACATACATTTTAAAACATGTATTCTTTCACTTTTTAGAATTAGACGATGCCAATTTAAAACTTATGAAACCTTTGTTTCTGGAAAAAAGGGATAAGTCTTTTTTAAAGAAATAAATTCACCTATGGAATTTTCCATTTAATATTTTTGGACCACGGGTGGCTGAAGTACAGGAAGCGAAGCCATGGCTAAGGGGAGACTGCTGTATAGTCTGGTGGTGGGTAAGCGGGAATACGGTGGGAAAAGGCTCAGATCGGAGGAAAGTCGTCACACAATTTCCATATTCCAGGCAGGAGATGAATGAGGCTCTGAACTAAGGCACCGCGGGATGCAGGAAAGGAGCTGAGACGTGTTTAGATGGCAGAATGGATTGGGTGTGGGGGAGCCAAGAAGGTGGAGGGGTGAGGAGGGACCTCAGAGGTGTCTGGCTGGAGGGTGGTGTCCTTCAGCAGACTTGGGGATCTGGAGAGAGATGACATGTTTGTGAACATGTCACCTTTGGAGTTCCCACGGAGCGGAGTGTGTGTGAAGATGTCCCTTAGCCAGCTGGAAATGCGAAAGTGGAATTTAGGAGTGAGCTGGGATTTAGGAATATAAATTTGGAAGCCACAGAAATATGAAAAACCAAACCCTGAACTACAGAGAAAAGGAAGCAAGAGTAAAATGTGTCCCGAATGCTTAAGTGCCTGTGTTTGTTTGGTTTGAGATAAGGGCTCACACTTAGCTTGCGATGGTGGAGGAGAGATGAGTAAGTTCTCTCCACGGGTCATCGAGGTTATAGAATCCATTCCCATGAACTCATCATATTTAACTTCTCATGCTGCAGAAGTAGAAGAAAGTCCTAAAGGAGCCATTATGTCAACTTTTTAAAAATTTTAACTTGGAAGAAGTCCAAGTAGGAATATTTATAAATTTAAAGCAATGTTCAATCTGGGTTCCGAGGCGGTCATTGCAAGTGTGGTAAAAGAAATTGTGTTTTGGAGGAGGATCCATTTTTTAATGTCCCTACCATGGAGAAACGGCCTATTATGAGATTGGGATTTTTGATTGTGTGTGTGTGAATTCTAGCTGAGTTCATTGACGTTACAACTGAAATCATTCGTCTTCAGTGGGAAATTTGGTTTTTGAGATACATTTTTTTCTCTTTATTCTTTTAAATATTTTAGATGGGAGGAAATGACAAGCATTGTATCCTGTTTTTAAAAAATCTGAACAAAGAAAACAGGCACATTTATTTAAAAAGTTCCAAATAGCTGGGTTATTTGTCACTGGCCTTTATGGCAGATTCTAATCCTGTGCTTTTTGCAAAGCGCACTGACTGTTGGTGGCGTCAGACCTGGGTTTGCCCCCAGCTGTCACTCACAGGCTCTGGAGGCGCCTCTCCCTTTGAGCTTCTGCCTTCCTGTTTGCCACTGAGGACAGCAACGCACACTGCACGGGATAGTTTGAGGATTGAGTTACAGTCTGGATGAAAAGCCCAAGCACCGTTCCAACCTGCCCAGGGCTGGCATTCAAAAAATGTTGATTTCCTTTTCATTCTCTCCTTCCCCCCAAAATCACACTCTCATTGTGTTGAGACCCTTTTTGTAATGCTTTATTTGAACATGATACATAATATGTTGTCAGACACTGTGTTTTCCAATGTATATACGTGGTGCCATTTATAATTTCCAATTTAGCTTTTTAAAGAAAAATGTAAAGCTTATTATCTTTGTAAACAACTTGTGCTGCTAACACCTATAGGGGGTGGTTTCTATTTCTGCTTTTCTGGTGGCAGCTGAGTCCTTGTTCTTTCAGTGGCCAGTGGAGGTCCTGCGTCCAAATAGGACACGATGACCGCCATGCTTTGGCTGTTGGCAGAATTACGATCCGGGAAAAGTCCAGCCACTGTTAATATAACGAGAATGATTTGCGCAGCATCCATTTAACCTGGCAGCCAGGGAGAGTGGACTGGAATGTGCATGCGTGAACAATGACAACTTCACTGTGCTAGTCAGTGGGGGCAGTAGACGCCCTTGAGTGACCATGTGTACTGTGTGGCTGTCACATTCAAAATGACTGAGCAAATAGAGCAAGGAATCTGCATCAAATTTTGCGTTAAGCTTGAACATTCCTCTGTGGAAACTGTTCAGATGATTCAGAAGGCCGCAGCTATGGGCAGCTGGTGATTGGCAGCTTTATCACGACATGAGCCCACTCATACATCATGTCTTGTGCAGAGTTTTTCCAGTGAAACATCAAATCACCCATGTGACTCAGCCCCCTACAGCCCAGATTTGGTGCCCTGCAACTTCTGGCTTTTCTCAAAACTAAAACCACCTTTGAAAGGGGAGAGAGGGAGAGATTTCAGACCATTGATGAGATTCAGGGAAATATGAGGGTCAGCCGATGGTGACTGGGAGCACTGTGTGAGGTCCCGAGCTGCCTACTTTGAAGGGGACTGAGGCGTCATTGTCCTATATACAGTGTTTCTTGTATCTTGTATCTCCTTCAATAATGTCTTTATTTTTCCTATTACATGGCTGGATACCTTCTGGACAGACCTTGTATTTCTCCTGTCTCAGCAGCCTGTGGCAAGGGTAGAGTCCAAGAGGTCCCACCCTGCCCACTGTCCCCTACTTGGATTGGTAGTAGCAGCCTACTTGGATGCTCCTGAATGTCGCAGCAGCCTGGAAGTGCAGAGCACGTCAGGAAAGCAGCAGGTGAGAATGCTGTCCAGTGTTACATCACGCTGCGACGCTGTGGGTCGTCAGGAGCACGGCGACTCCAGATGTTGCATGAGGCCACGGCGCCATCCCATTAGCGCCTGTGTGATCTAAGTGCCATTTGCTGTTCCATCGTCATCAGGGGTGCTGGTGCTTCTGTGCCTGCAACACGTCCCCTCAAACAAACAGCCCACAGTCCGGGACTCTAAGAGATGTTATTGACCTTCATCGCTTTCCTTTTGGAGAAGAAGATAGGGGTTCCAGAAGTGTTGTCTCAAGATAGTTGGAAGGAAGTGTTTGAAGTGCACATATGCTTGTGATTCCTGTAACCAAGGAAACATGTCCCTGATTCAAAGCTTCCGTTGAAAAAAAATGGTCGTACCCTCTGAGGACTGTCTCAGAATCACCCACAGCAAGATTCCAAAGGGATTTGAGATTGAACTGTTATAGGTCACTTCCAGAAACTGTATCAAAAATTTACAAAACACATGAAGTGCCTCTTAAAAAACAGACTCTTTAGAAGGACAGCCCACCACATGGAATACGGATGCATCATCTGGATCTTTCATCCTTTGTAATGGACGTTGAATAAATCTTATCCGGAGTAGGCTCTACTCTGCTCTTATCTTATCAGTTGCATTATTATTATTATTTTTAGTTTGCCTCCTATCCCCAATTAATCTTTAGAGCCTCTCCATCCCTTTATAACAGTCAGTGATTAGAACTGTATAGTGATGGTTCAAATCAACAGCTACCCAGCTTGCACACTGACTTCGCTAATGCACGATGCACGCTGTACAGAGCCATGGAAACTGGAGTTGGTTTAGATTTAGAACATAATCGTGTACAAACTTTTCTTTCGACAAATGAGAAACAGAATCTTTAGGAAGAGTTCCTTCGAGGCAGGAGCCATGCCCTGAGTCGGAATACGCTCCTTCTGGAAAGGTCTAAGACACAGAAAGACCTGAGTGTTGGTGCAGATCATGTGGTGTTGCTTGTGACCACACCTTTTGTACTTTTCTCTATGTTACAAACGAATTCTGAGCACAGAACAACAGGACAGAAATACTGAATTCGCAAACAGCAAAAAGGGTTAGTACAGTGTCCAATGCAAGAGCAGCCAGGCAGGCTTTGCAAATATGTAGGCTGGTCTGGAGAACAGGGAGGGGGCAGGCACTGGGTGAACTGCAGTGGGCACAAACCCTACAATTACTTAAGCTCTGGAAGGACTCTCGATAAGCCAGATGGGTAGCAGCCCCAGCCTTAGACTTTCTCATTAGAAGCTATAAACTGAAATTGTGCTGCATTTTTCTAAATGATATATTTCATAATTAAAGAGGTTGAAGTGGGAAGAAGCATACGTAGAATTTATGAGAGCAAATTTCACACCTGATGCCTGGTTATTAATTGAATTATGTACCTGGAAATAAAATTTCAGTTAAGCTTAAAAGTTAAATTCACACTCTCTGTGAAAGACACTGTAAAACTTGGAGGGGATTTTAAAGATGCTGGGCTGCGAGAGTCAGACTCTGCAGCACATCTGTACTGCCCTCAAGCAGTGGTCCTCAGACTTCAGGATGCATCAGAATCACCTGGAGGGCTTCTTATAACAGACCTCTGGGTCTCGCCCTGAACCTTCTGATTCCATAGGCCTAGGGGGAGCCTGAGAATTTGCATATGTAACAAACGCCCGGAAGATGTTGCTGAGGCTGCTGTAGGGACTGCACTTAGAGGACCACTGAATTAAAGGGAACCCAACTGTTTATTTAATTTAATAGAATTATTCTATTTACATTGGCACTTTTATTCTCAGACTAGTTGCTCAGCTGCCTAGGCCGAGCCACCTTCTGTAGAGCATCAAAAGCAGCACAGTATGAATGTTTAACAACTGGGTTTAAGTTTGGGGAGGAGCTGTAATTTGTAGTGTCGCCAGTTTCTGTGGTGTAAATATTGCCATCACGGCCAATTTAAAGCTACCAGTATCTCATCAACAAGCGAGACTGCTCTAGGACGCTGCTGAATCATAAGGAAGTGTCAAAGGTTGCGCTGAAATGTACCCTTAAGAAAAGGGAACTTTTTGTGCATTATGGATGGGAATCTAAATTGTTGCCGCCACCATGGAAAACAGTGTGGAGGTTCCTCAAGACTTAAAACTAGAACCCCCACCTGATCCGGCAGTCCTACTTCTGGATACATACCCAACAGAAATGAAATCGGTTTCTCAGAGGGGTATCCGCTCCCACGCTCATTGCAGCATTAGTCACAGAAGCCAAGCTCTGCAGAGAACTTAAGTGCCCATTAGTGGATGAATGGATAAAGAACTATGGAATGTTACTCAGCCATGAACAAGAAGGAACTCTTGTCATTTGCAAAAGCATGAATGAACCTGGAGGGCATTATGCTAAGTGAAATAAGCCAGGCAGAGAAAGACAACTATATGGTATCACTATATACAGCATCTTGAAACCCATAGAAACAGAAAGTGAAATCGTGGCTGCTAGGGGTTGGGGGTGGAGGAAATGAGAGGTAGGTCAAAGGGTACAAACTTTCAGGTGTAAGAGAGTAAGCTCTGGCAGCTTGCTGACTGTGGTTAGTAATACTGTGCTGTGTACTTCCCATTTGTCAAGGGATTAGAACTTCAGTGTTCTCTTTACCTCCACCAAAAAAAAGGTCATGGTGGAAAACGGCAGGAGGGAAGGGAGAGGCTGAGGGAGGGCGGAAAGTTAACCTTATGTGTGTCAGACTGTCACCATCTCTTTGAGGGTCACGTATGGAGAGGGATGAAAAGTAAACCCTGGTTTACACATGGGGGGTTGGATGGAGATCAAGGGTGAGTAGACACTGTATTTGAAAACTCAACGACGGGCTGCCCACAGAAGAGTTTTACTGGCTCGAAAGCCTTTTAATTTTGAGTTTGTTGCTGACGTGGAGATTTTTCACATGAAAAGAAATCTACATTTTTATCTTTTATTGAATGAAAAGCTAGAATTGTGGCAAGTCCAGGCCCAGGTTCTTACTGGACAACTAGATAGAGCTGAGCAGTCGTTTCCTACGCCCTGCCCCACCCCGGCACCCCACCGAGCCTGGGCAGACTCTCTCAGCTCATCAGCCCGCCAGGCTCTGCTGTGCTGCGCGTTCCTTTACTCACCCGCTGTGCCCTCTGCAGCAATGGAGGGTGCAAGTCCAGGAGAACATGCGCCCTTTCCCCTGGGTGCCAGTGCCAGGGAGGGGAGGGCGGGAAGCATGGATCGCCTTAAAGGACCTTTAAGAATTGAACAGTGGAAGTGGGTCAGGTATCCCTTCATTGATCTTTCTTTGGTGTTTTCCTCCCCTTTCCCACACCCTCCCCTTTACTTTGGGACAGGGGGAGGAGGAAAGAGGAATTACACTTTGTAGAAACAGAAGCCAGGACCCAGAGCACCCTCTAATTTCACTTTCTGCACTACAGACCTGGCATCTAGATGAGGATATTCCTAATAAGAGAACATATGCTCTTAGGTGGTTTAATTATTGTTTATATAGTACACACACTTTCCTTTCTGGAATCCTGTTATTTATCTGTCACTCCCGTGGGGTTTTTTTTTTCCCCCATTTTCTCTCAGCGTCTTGAGTGTCCTGCCCATGTTGGCTTTTATATCCTTAGCTTTTCTTAGTATGGGAAAACACGGCATAGAAGGAAACCCTTCTCCCCAAACCTTGTACCTGCCCGGACGATTCTGAGGTGGTTTTCTGTGAGGGTGGTGGAATGAGGGAGCTGGTCGGAGAGTCTCCGAGAGAAACGCACGTATTTAAATCTGATCATTATCAGATTGAGAGCTAAATTCTTTGGCAACTTTCATAAGGAAATATCCCTGGGAATTTTCTGGATAAATATCATTCTTGGACAGTGTGCAGACTTTAGGCCACCCACTTTGTACGGGGCATAGAACTGTGGAGTGAAGTTTAAATGTTGTGTGTTAAGAGTTTGGTTGAACTTGTAATTTCCCCTGGAGGAGAGCAAACAAATCCTTGTGGGAAAATATTTGTGCTCAGAATCAATAAGGAATGTGCAAGGAAGTTGCCTCCACTCAGCCCTAGTTTGCAGCTCAAGTTAGTACTGGTGGGTGACATTTGTCCATGGCAAGTAGAGAAGGACAAAGCTGTTGACTCTCGGTTGGGCACATTGACTCGCCAAGGAACTCTGCCGCTGGCTGTGTGGCTGGTGGCGCCCCAATCATTTATCCATTGCTGAGTCATCAGTAAGTGTCATTGCATTTACTTGGTGCTGCACGTTACTGCACAGGAGTTTAGCACTGTCAGGACCCTCCCTTGTGAGATGGGGAAACTGAGTCTTGAGGTCAGTTTACTCTGTGGTGGTCTCACAACTCACGTCGAAGAGCTAGTATGTCAGGCCCAGCCCTGCCTGACCCCACACCTTGAATTATCTATTGTCTGTACATGTCATGTCCTTAGGAATCCTTACGAGTTTTATTTTTATAAGTAAAACTCGTAAGGATTTTTTAGACTCAAAAATGTTGAGTCTACAAATGCATCTTTATGAAAGTTTTTTATTTTAAACTCTTAAACTGGGTACATATACTCTTTGTATATTGCTTAGCACAGACCGTCTATCCAACTAGCCACGAACATATTTTGATTTTTAATGTGTACATCTTTCTTTATAACACATTGTGTTATGCCTTATGTTTCTTTGTATTTTTTTTCCTTCTTTTCTCTTTCTTCCTTCCTGTAGTCGATTCATCCACCAACCAACCACATGTCTAGGGAAATATATGCTTTAATCTCCTTTATTTCATTTAGGAAAATTGGAAAACAACAGGTTTTCCAACACCCACCTCAACAAAGTGGGCAGATTCCTGTGTTTTGTGAGAAGCACAGCATCTGGTGAATGGAGCATGCTAGCCTTTCCATTGAGAATTCTCTCAGGCATCAAATACATGGCGCTATCTGGTGCTTTCCCAGTTAACTCAGAAGTGTGCTTTTATAAAGAATTTATTTTTCCTCCAGGCCAGATGCATCCTTGTCCTTTCTCTGACATGGCGCTGGGCCTCCAGTGGAGTGCTGGTAGCTCTCAGTGGCTGCTTCCGAGGCATTGGCACAGGCATGGGGGCCGTCGCCACCTGTCCAGTGTGGAAGGCTTTCATTGCTTTAGATGTCTCCCCACAAGGGCCCTGGAGGGTTGGAGTCCCAGTTCTCCCTCTTATTCTTTTGCTACAGCTGCATAATCAGTGGAAAAACTTTCACTTGTAGGTGAAAACTCATTTTGGCAACCATTAATTCCTGCTGTAATTCATTTAAAACTGCCGCGTTTCTATTAATGGAAAAGTAAGCTCAGCCACTGAGCAGCCTGGCTAATATGTGTCGGTAATTGCATATTGCTGATAACTGTAAACTCTGAGATTGCACCTATAAAAGGTACTGATTGCCAAGTCAACCAGCAAGGGAGTGGGGAGTAGCTGCACCATCAACCCTTGCCATTGGCCAATTTACTTACATTTAAGTGGGTGGGAACTTAGTAGAATTCTGATAGACACTGGGAAGTATGGGGGAGGATTCCTAAATAAGGGTGATTAGAGATTGAAGATTCCTCTTGATATGGGGACTTGGGATGTCACGTAATTGCTGAGAGCTCAAAGTGCAGTGGTGAGTGTTTCTCAGAAGGGTGCAGCTCAGCACAAAGCTTGAAGGGTCCAGGAGGAATCTGCTGGCCTGTTTGAGTCCACATTGCACTGAAGCTGAGACTCAAAGCAAACACTTGTAGGCACAGGGACAGGAATGTTCGGGAGACTTGGGCTTCAGCCTGGCTCTCACCCTTCGCTGCACGCCCATGGGCCAGAGCCACCCAGCTCACTGAAGCTCAGTCTCTTCCGCATTTGTAGAGAGTAGCTATCGCTTTAGGGCTGTTTTGAGAATTAAATGAAATAACGAAGGTAGGCGGAACTACTTTGTAAACTCAAAGCACTCTTTAAACAGGAGGAATCTGGCCAGATACGGGCCGTTTTTACTTTCCCTGTGAGACAGATGGACCCGGGGGACGGATCACTGCAAAACTGTCGTCTGTACTTGAGGTGCTTTCAAAACACAAACCCTGAGTAGTGCTGGTAGATTCTCTCTTAAAAAAATGTGTTCTTTTAAAATTAAAAGTCACTTTATGCCCCATTGTCAGGGGCTGGAAATGCCTTTTTTTGGTAACTTCGATTTCTGGGGCTGTGTACTGGGTCATTACTTTGGACAATCTGGTGCCTGAGATCTTATTTTTGTGTCTCAAATGAACCTTCTTGTTGGAAAAAGCACTGTCCTGAATGTGTGACTAATGGCTTGTCAGGGGTGTTACACGTGGTCCACACAGTCGAGTGAACTGGTGACGGACTGTTGTCTCTGGTAGCTAACACCATTTTCTCCCCCAAAGATAAAAGACCCTGAAACAATTACTGGTTGGCTGTAACAGCAGTGTGGCAGAGCTGGGGATCGAATGAAAGTCAACTTCTCTTCAAGGGGAGTTTTCCTGAGCCAGTGGTGCCACAGGGGCCAGGCTCCCTCCTCAAGGTGTGGATGACGTGTGTTATCCGAAGGAGAGATCTCTTTTACCCTTTTGGAAATCTGACAGTTTATATTGAAAAGCTATAACCAGGAGGCAGGTGTGTTGTATTTAATGGAATTAAGAAATAAAAGTAGGACACTTGAAAAAGAAAGGAGTCTAGAGGTTACCCCTTTTAATGTGTATCAGGATTATGTCACAGACTCAGAGTAAATAAGTGATCACCCAAGCCTCATATTTTGGGATTCTGATGACATAAACTCTGGCTACACTCTCTTCTCTCCCAGTCCTTCCCTCACCTGAATGCCAAGGGTGTCACGGAGAGGGGACTGAGCGGGACCCGTGTGCTCCGTGCTGATGTTCTTTGTAGAACCAACAGGGATCCCAAGAAGATTGTACGGTTGGCCTTGGCCCCTGTGTCTCTTGCTGTGCGGGGGAGAGCTCCATGCGTTTTCACTAGGGTGACAGTGGTGGGGGGTATCTGTTTCTGGAACCTCCTCACACCTGCAGCCTCTTTGACTCGAGGTACAATCCTGACACCAGAGTGGCACCCCTTTTCTTCTTGAGCTTTTGCTTTGCATTTTTGCTGTCTGCAAAGCCTCCTCCAGCCAAAGATTGATGTGCCTGGATGATTTATGGCGGTGATTGTCAGGGACTTTTGAAGCCCATCCAATTTCAGGATTCGGGTTCTCATTTCTTGTCACTTACGGCACATTTGATGAATTCTCACTATCAGCTGACATGTTTCATAATTGTCAAAGCTTTGATTGAAGTGGTATTTAAAAAAAATATGGAAGGAAAAAAAATGAAGTTTCTTTCACCACAGTTTTTTTTTCTTTCTGTGCCCAGAGCTGCTTTGCCTGAGGTTCACAGCCCCATCAATTAGCCACTCAGCAACTTGCTGACCTTGCAAACCGGTCTCCTCACTGTCCTTTTACAGCCTTGTGCTTGCATTTACTGAGCCTTGTGTTTTGCTTGTTTGGGCCTTTTCTAGCCCAGATGGTCAAAGCTGTTCAGAGTAGCACTTTGGAGAAAGTTTAGAAACTTTATCTTCAGCTGTCTTTCAAGGTACACCTGAGCAGGGCTTGCCCAGATAGTATCAGGCTCTTGCCGTTATCTTGAACCTGGTGCAGTTTGCTTTGTTTTTGTTTTTATCCTACAAGCCAAAATTCTTTGGCTGGAATGCTGGCTGCTTCCACAACCTAGAAAAGTGCTCCTGCGTTTTGGAGTTCTCCTCATGGGTAAGCCAGCCAAAATCAGCCAGGCGTGCCTCTAGTTCTTTACTATGTAGAGTTTTTATTTTTTTTTCTTTTCTCCATTTCAGTTCTGTGCATCTTTCTAGTTCAGTGACCATTTTTTTTCTTATGGCAACTGGCCCCTTTTCCTTCCCACTGTGTCCCCAGGGTGTAGTGAGCACAAAGTCTCTCTACTTCTAGGTTGTAGTTTCTCAGTTTCCTTCCCTGGAAGTGACCGCTAACATCAGTTCCTTTGTATCCTTCTAGAACTATTCCATGCAGATGTAAGGAGTCACTCACACACATACATAGCAACACACACGTATACAACATCCAAGGTATGGTTTGAACTCATAAATCTGGATTTCTGCCTCTACTGTGGAAAACACTTCAATAGCTAACATGTGCTTCCTGCTATTTGAATGAAAGACAGTCTTACTAGGCCCTACGGTGTTGACGGGCCTCTTGGGATCTGGTTCCCCTCAGACTCTCCAGCCTCCTTTACCCCCACTCTTTCTGTGTTTCTGAGTCCTCCACACTTACTCCCCCTTCTTCTGCGAGCTCTTCAAACAGAAGCCTTCCCTGGTTGCTCATGCCAAACCAGTTACCCTGCTGTGTGCTGCGTGGTGTCTCTGACTGGTCATTCGTAGTGTTTATCACTGTTTGTAAATGCTGTAATTTTGTGGTGAGATAGCATCGTTCCCTTTCTACTGAACAAGTCCCACGAAGACAGAAACTTTTCTTTTTTTCTCTTTTCTTTTCAAGCTTTTTTAGACCTGCAGCTGGTGCATTCCCGAGAATATAGTAGGGTCTCCACACGTAACAGTTGAATAGATGGATGGTGGGATGAATGAATGAATGAAAAACAAATGATGCTGGCTGGCTGGATGAATGCATGATGTAGATGCTTCCTTTGGAGGAAATGCTCCTTGGAAAACAAGTTGAGCTTTAAGACCTAAACACATTTTTTATCTGTAGACTCTAGGCATTTTCTTTTTGTTGTTTCTAAGCAATTCCTTAGCAGTCAGCCATCCTGGAAAGGTTGACCATAAAACACTGTCAAGAAAAGCCTTGGCAGTTATGTAGGGTATTAGCTTACAGAGCCCACACGCTCTCACCTTCCTTGATCTATTTTGTTTCTACTGTGGTTTATTTTTTGCAACAGAAATACCCCCATTGTTACTTTGAAATTTTTCACATTGTCATCTCTGAATGAGGCATCCAGAAAATAATAAGGGTAGATTGGAGATAAGAGGAAGGGATGAGTGAGTGGCTGCCAAGCGGGACTTTCGATCCTCCGAGGGCAAGATCCATGTCAGATATGTGTGTTCCCAGGCCCTGGCACAAGTTAAGTGCTTGGTACGACGTGTGGAGCCGAAATGTGCCCGTGAGCAAATATGCAGGAAAAAGGGGAGGAAATGGCGCTGCTAATTCTGGAACTGACCTTATCATTAATGAGCGGCTCTGTGTCTTTGCTCAAGTCTTGCTCTTAATAAGTAGCTAGAGATACATTGAGCCACTTTTTTCTCCAAAATTATTCATCACTTCTTTCCTTTTTTTTGTTTTTTTCATCTAACTCTTCAGTTTTAATATTTTGTCTCTAGAAACACAAAATAGTTTGGGGTAGGGGTGGAACAGCTTTGCATCTGGACTTGGTGAGTATTCGTTTCTGAAGGCCGAGGGTTTGGATGTGATCACCTTATTTTCCTTGTAGCCTGGGAGAGGGCTAACATTTCCGTTGGTCCACTTACTGCATCTAGAATGGCCACGGCAGTGAGCCCTTCCTGTTTTGAAGCTCCTCCTGTCTGAGCTTTCTTCTAAACCAGGACCAGGGAAGGAGTATGTGTTGCTATTTCCCATTGTATTGCATGTGGCATTGACACCAAATTTAATTGCCAATGGTCAGGAACATTTCTTTTTAATAAGAATTCTTGAGTTATTTATAATTAGCCCATTGTTTGTATACCAGTTACATTATTGTATTTGAAGTACTTAAAAATAGTTTAATCTCTCTTAAGTAGATGAATGATTTCTCTTTGTTTTTCTTATTGTCTTCAAACTTCCTTTTGCCTTAGCTAATGTGGAAGTCAACTTTACCCTAATTCATCCTAAATAAATTGTTTTGCTTTTTAATGAAACATTTTGAATCCTTATATAACTATCAGTTATTTTCTAGGAAATAATGGTACCTTGGCCTGAAATTTTGTGTGGTTTATGACTTGGTTTATGTCACCAGATGGAAGCGACAAACTTAATCCTCCAACCACCTGTCCCTCTTATCCTAGCCTTCCTGCATTTGGCTTTTGACTTTTGACAAAGTTTTCAAATATCAAAATACGTACCTGGGCCCTGGCCAGTGTGGCCCAGCGGGTTGGGCGTAGTCCTGCAAAGCAAAGGTCACCGCTTAGATACCCGGTCAGGGCCCATGCCTAGGTTGTGGGTTCAGTCTCTGGTTGGGTTGCATACAAGAGACAGCCAATTAATATTTCTCTCTCACATCCATGTCTCTCTCCCTCTCTTTCTCCCTCCCTTCCCCTCTCTCTAAAAATAAATAAATAAATTCTTTAAAAAAGAAAAATATGTGCCTGGGTGTCAAGCCTTATGCTTGAGTATTCCAGGGCCAAAGTATTTGTCCCTCACAGATTTCCCCAGGCTTTGACCCCCATAATTTGCCCAGTTGTGTTCCAGAAAGTAACGTCTTCAAAAGTATTGAAATTATGATCAATAATTACAGACATTGTTGGATTAACCTTGGGAGTTCATGGCTAATGCTAAGGGAAATTAGGAATTTATCCCTTTTTATATATCATCCCATTCTTCTTTCTTTTTGTTTCCCCCATTGTATATTCATATATCTCCACTTCACAGATACCAAGCAAGTTATGGCTCTTAGCCAACATAATCATACCTGATATGAAAGCTGTGGCTGGTTTCACTGATGCCCAGTTTACTTGGAATTTTGTGGAATTTTATGAGTTGGGGGGGCTTACTGAAATAGATAGGACAAGGATCTTAAGGTCTGGGCATTAAGTGTTGTCCTTGCTAAATGTTAAAATATAGCACAGTATTTTGCAGACCAGCTGTAAACAGGATTACAGGTTTGACAGTAACCTCACCTGATAAGTGTAGCCAACTACAAAGAAGAAATCAACATGTAATTGACCCAATAGTGGGCCAATTACAAGCAATGGCTTGTAATTGGCTACAAGCAATGGCTAAACCTCCCTTTCAGGAAGCAGAGCTTTGGATATGAATCCCAACTCTTCTACTTGCTGCACGTAAATAAAATACCTTGTGATAACCACATCTCATTTTTGAATAGAGCATCCCAGTGGTGAACCCACTGAGTTCGGTAACAACAGTTTTGGGGTTTGGCAAAGTCTCTATTGTATTTCAGGTGGAAAACCCTTCTATATGACCTGAGTCTCTCTCTATATTCGCTAAAGTAGGTTGATCAGGGCAACTTAAGTGACCAAAAGAAGAGTGTGGATTCCGGAAAAAGTAAACAGCACAAAGATGAGGACTTGAGAGCTATAGCAGGAGGGGGGATGTGTGGGAATTGGCAGGTGGAATGTGGACTCATTTCCCAAGTTCCAGAGTTCTGGAACACAAACTGGAGGGAGGCAGTTTAATTCAAATAAAGGGAGATGCAGTGTCTCTGCCCTGAGGATGATGAGCACAGAGAAGGCAGCACCCAAGCACCCGTGCAGTCTGGGGAGCCAAGGCTGTGTGTTCTAGAATGATTCTACCCCGAGCAAAGCCCAGTCAGTGATGGCTTTCAGATATCCAGCCACACTCAGACAACACCCCTGACTTGCAGTAAAGCACCAGACAGGCACACAATTCTGTTGTACAGAACACATTTTGATGTCGCTGTCAGACATACAGTCTGATGGAAGCTAGACTTCCGGGCTGACCCAGGGCAACAATGTTACGTTCTTGAAATTGGCCATCTTCTAGCGGTGTCTGCTTGACAGTGCTTAAGGCTCAGTACCTGAACTTCTGCTTAGAAGTTTTATTCGAGTTGTAAATTTTTAATGTCAAAACCTTCCTGACAATTATATTAGCTAAATGCCTGGTCCAAAAGAGAGATTAAATACATATATCATATAACTTAGCTACCAAATGACTTAACCCAGCGAGGACTTCCATGTCAGAAGTAGTTTCATAAGACTCTGGTTTAGGGACCCCTGAAGATTTCATATTTTAGTGGTCAAAACAAAAACCTTTGTCATGTGTTACCAGCTTCCTGCCATATAAAACAGATGTGTATGGAAGCAACCCAAAGTGTATAGTGAGACAGTCCTTACCAATTAAGGCCTCCCTCTTGCAAAAAAAAATTTTTTAATAAAAGTTTGTATTTGAACTTTTATTAAAATACATGATTTATAGAGAAACTTTAATGTGTACACTTTCCATTGAGTCTCACTGAAATTAGAAAGCTTTGAAATGAACTCATAAATATGGTTCCAACGTGCAGAATATACTGGGAGCTGTAAAACGTACAGCAGTCGATCACAGAAAAGTTCGGCTACACTACAGGATGGAGACTCGGTTAACGCTGTGTCTGCCACAGGCCTCCATACAGACCCTGTGTGATGACGAACACTTCGCGGAGTACTCTTTACACCTGTCCTTCTATTTGACCTGTGTGTAACCACCCCGTCCAGGCAGAGGAAGGGTAGCCAGTCTCACCATGGCTTTACAGGCGGCAGAGCTGTGGTTGAGAGAGACCAAGTGACTTGTTGGAAGGTCGCCGAGGTAGCTACGTGAGGGCTGAAGATCACACAGATGCCATGAGCCGCGAGTCCAGGCCGCTCTCCCTTCAGCCGTGCTGACCCATGATATAATGCTATTCCATTAGGCACAGTCCTGAAATAACCTCAGACAGCGCTGAATGCTGAAAGGCATATGCTGTGTTTTAATCAAAGAAGGCTGTGACAGCAAGGATTAGCTGTCTCAGGCTGGGTGGCCGGATATTTGAAAACCCTGTGTATTTGCATCTTTGATCAGATAATACACTGAGCATTGTTTTATAGAGGATTATCATGGCATCTGCAGTGCATTTTAGGTAACACAACATGGTTCTGATTTCACTGGATTCTTTTAAAGCCACCTCTACCTTGGACACATACATCAACAACTAGGTCTGGACTGAAATGTAGCACCAGAGCTAAAAGCAAAGTTGTGTAGAGAAAAGACCGCGGACTGGCTCGCTCTCATTCTAGCAAGGGGGTGACTTTGTGGGTAGACTCTACAAGGATGTTAGAGTGCACGGTAGTTGGGTAACAGCGAACTGTTAACATTTTGTGTGGCTGTAGGAGCTGAGACCAGATGGGTCAATTGTATCTGTGCATCATTTTCAAATGAAATGTTATTCCAATTCTCTCCAGACATGCCTTTTTGTAAGGATTGCTAATAAAGTCCAAAATACAGATTTTAGGTTTTCTCCCTTTATAAAAGTTTGAATCTATTTCTCCCATTTCCACCTCTTCTTATTTTGGGGGGTAGTGCCCCACCTCACTATCTCCCAAGCGAAAGGGAAATGAGTCAATTAAAGTTAGGGAAAGCAAAGGTTCCAGAAATGAAGAACTGTGGATTTATAAAGCCACTCACAGTGCACTGAGTTATTTTGTGTCTATTTCTTTAAGGTTTTCCCCTGCTCTGCCTGTGGAGCTACCAGAAGCACATTGATCACTTTTTACAGCTTTACCATGATAGGTGCAGTGGTTGCTTTTTTATTGAACTGTAGATTGCAGCATTATAAAGCACACTCATTCAGAGGAGTAATGAAGGCCACTTTTAATTGCACTTGGGAAGCAGGGCACTATGATTAAATTATACCTGTGCCTGTATTGGAAGGAAGAGTGAGAAAACCAGATCATGCCTCTGTCTGGGAGTTGAGGTTTCCCAGAGCTGAAGTGAATTCAGGGCTGCAGGACAAAATTTGGAACTTCAGCCTGTGGGTCAGACCTTCCCCCGTCCTCTGATTAGCTGCACATAACCCACAGCTATTGCAGATCGGACAACCAAGGGGTCAGTGAGCTGAGGTTCTCCTCCCATGGGCGACTGCGTGTGTATACATACAAATAGGACACGGTGGCACACAAGCTTTTCAGTTAAAATTTAGTGTAAATCCCCTGAATTAGTGTGCTAAAGCTGTCATAGCCAAGTTCGTAAACTTGATGCCTTAAACAACACAGACCTCACAGTACAGGAGGCTAGAAGTCCAAGATCAAGGTGTCAGCAGGGCTGCTTCCTTTGGGCTGTTTGAAAAATCAGTGCCATGCCTCCCCCTAAGCTTCTGGTGGTTTGCTGGCAGTCTTTGTGGTCCTTGGCTTACAAGCATCACCCCAATCTCTGCCTTCATCTTCATATGGTGTTCTCTGCAGTGTGTGTGTGTGTGTGTGTGTGTGTCTCCAAATTTCCCCTGCCTCTGAGGGCACCTGTCATCTTGGATTAGGGGCCCACCCTCCTCCAGCATGACCTCACCCTGACTTCAGTGCTGATATCTGCAACAACCTTGTTTTCAGTCAGAGTGCATTCTCAGGTACTGGGATTGGAGCTGAGGCACGTGAACTTGGGGGGAGGGGCCCAATTCAACCCATAACATGCACCTATGGATTCATCTTAATGGCTGTATGTGTATGGGGTAGGGCGAAAGCATAATAATAACACAAGAGTGAACTGTGTTCCGCCCTCTCACAACTGTAAATCTACTTCTGCCCCACCCCGTATATCACAGTGTCCTTTTATAGGCTGTGGAGGATTTCTAAGAAGTGTGGGAACAAGTTGCAAGAAAAAAAAGTTTCCTGGTGCAATGAATAGCGCTAATTTTCTTCTTGACATTTCAGGGAAGCATTCTGGAAACCGAAAGTGCCCTGAGCCCGTGCACGGGAAGCCCTGTGCGAGAGGTGTCTCCTTTTGTTGCATTCTTCCCGATGCTCTCCCCAGAGCCCTGCTCTCCGTCCAGATGCCGTCCTTGGCCGGGAGTTCAGGCGTGTGCGTGCACGAGTGTGTGCAGGCTGGGGCAAAGCCAGTCAGGGTTGGAAATAGTTCCTTAGCCGGCAATCAGGATCCTCGCAGTCATGAATTATGCTGCTTTAAATCCAGATTGTGCAGATTGGAGTTGCTTCCGTAATTTGCAAAGGCCGTTTTGGGGTTATAACGAGAAATGTAATTTTCCAATTAGGAGGTTTTCTATCCGAAACCTGTTTGCTTCATGAGACTGCAGGCCCATTTAAGTATTTTTCGTTGGCTTTCTACACTAGTGGTGAGGATGATTATGTGTCAACCAGGTGAGTGGGGTACAGAGGCAGAATCCCCAATCTTTGTCTGGCTCCGACCTAGCTCTCTTGAGGACCTAATTCTGGCTTTATTATTGTTTATTTTAGTAACTCAGGTGAAAACAAGCATCACATCACTCTTCCATTGCATAAAAGGTGTGATTTTTTTCCAAGAGACAAAACCTTTCAAAAGTGAGATCACTTGTTTAAATCTGAAGTAATATTCTATTATTAACCTGGGCCAGCCAAGACATGCTCTTTAATTAGCCTACAAGAGAGGATAATGCATAGAGAAAACAAGATAGATTTTCCTTAGTAATGTCTTGGAGGTTTAAAATTCGTGCAAAGGTGATGATCAAATTCAGATTGACGCAGACAGATGGATAGAAGTACTTGAAGTTCAAGATGACGGACATCTTATCCCTGAAAATATGATTGCACCAGTCCATCTGGGGTAACAAGGAGCTAAATGTTACATTTTCTCTCCTTCGTTGGAACTTTCATACATGTCCTGTGCACCCAGAGAAGTTCACAAGTCACTAGGACTCAGCTTGATCTCATGTGAACTCATCTATGTGACCAGCACCCAGATCAAGAAGCAGAAGCTGCGAAGGCTCCTGTGTCTCCTCTGGTCACTAACTCCCAAGTTTTGAGGTTATGTCGAAAACTTGGCTTTGTTTTCTCCCGGCAATAAATACTGATGACTTTTGAAAGCACACTTCCATCATGCTGTTTTTTTAGTTGTAGGTTAATTTTTCCTGGGAGCGTTTTCATGTTTCTTGGTCATCTTGCTGGAGGTTGGGTTCTGCTCCTTAAAGGTGACCCTTCTGGCTGGCACGGAACAGCAAAAGCCGGCCTTGCCTTTCCCTCTCCAATCCAACCCAATTCCTGTGGTTCCTGGGAGGCCATTAAAAGGAGGCCTTCTCCTTGCTTACCCATGACAGGGTCTCTTCCCCTTTGCCTCACTCCTCTTCTCTTAGTTTCCTAGGGCTGCCATAAGAAGGTCTCATAAACTGGGTGGCTTTAAACACCAGAAATTTATTTTCTCACAGCTCTGGGAGCTAGAGGTCCAAGATCATGGTGTTGGCAGGGCCATGTTTCCCCTAAAGCCTCTAGGCTTTTTTTCTGTGCCTCTTCCAGCATCTCGTGGCCCCAGGAGATCCTTGGTTTGTGGCAGCAAAACTCCCACCTCTGGCACCGCCTTCACAACTGCTGCCTTCCCTCCGTGTCTGGGTGCCTCTCTGTCTTCACAGGGCACTCTCCTGTCTGTGCCTCTGTTGTTTTCTCGCAAGGACTCTGGATGAAGGGCCCACCCTACTCCAGTATGATCTCATTTTAATGAGCTGGAGCCCCAACAACTCTGTTTCCAAATAAGACCCCGTTCTGAAGTCCTGGGATATCTTTTGACACACAAGTCAACCTGTAACATCTCATTTTCCCTCCTTCTTGGTTTAGACGTCACCTTCTCTGGGAGAAGTTCCTTTCTCCAACATCTGGCTTTGTTGCCACCACCCCCATTCCCAGCATTTTTAGATTTTATTTATTTTTAGAGAGAGGGGAAGGGAGGGAGAAAGAAAGGGAGTGAAACATTGATTGGTTGCCTCTCAGACATGCCCTGACCAGGGACTGAACCCGCAACCCAGGCCTGTGCCCTGACCGGGAATGAAGCTGGCAGCCTTTCACTTTGTGGGAGGACACCCAACCCACTGAGCCACACTGGTCAGGGCTGATGCCCCTTTTGATATTAAAACTCCCTCATGTAATACATCTTAGCATATCTCATCATTTTTTTTTGATGAGATAGACTCTAAGCAATAATATATAATTTTCAGTATTTTAGAAATAACATTAAATTCTCGAAAGTGTAGTATTACAGAAATGTGGGGACCAGTTGGCACCTGAGTGGTCTTCATCATCTCTGTTTTTGGGAGAGAAAGCGATATTTATCAGTAAAAGCAAAAGCTTGGGTTAAACGTGACCCCCTCTCCTGGGTTCTTGTTATTGTGGACACACTGCGTTTCCAAGTCCTTGGCTTGAGAACGGATGGCTATGGAGCAGACTTGGCCCCCAGCGCGCCCGGGGATCGGAGGCCGCTGACTGATCCAGCAGTTTTAAAGCCTGTTTACTGGCTGGGCTAACATTACTTCTGGTTGCCTGTCTTAATTCATTTTAGATTAATCTGTCTTGTAGTGTGAACGAAAATGAATTGAGTCAGTAACTTTGAGAGTTATGTAAAATCTGTACTGTGCTAAATAATCGAATGGGGTTTTATGTACGGCCTTGAAATTGAAATGCCAATTTGACACAAATGCTCCAAAACAGAGTGTTAGATGAGCTGATCTGTTCTTCCTGTGAAAGCCGTGCGATTCCCGTTCCTGGGTCGCTCTAGATCTTGCCCCATTCCTCCCTCACAGAATATTCAGGGCCCGTTCATGTACTTTTCTGAAGATGTTAACTTTGGGAAAGGTGCATCTGCCAGTGCAGCTCCTGGGCGTGGGGTTGAGGTTGTGGGGGGATGGTGTCCAAACGTCAGTGTGCTGAAGAATCTCTGGGGTAGTTTACTAGAAAGGAAGCTCTCTGGGCCCTTGGGGTGGTGCTGCTACTGCCTTCCTCACATTTTAAGGAAATACTGTTTGGTTTAGGGGATGTAAGGGCAAGAGTATATGAACTCTTGAGAGAAAACTCAAGACAGTTTCTCATCAAATACGTTTACTTACCACAACCAGATGGACCAAAAAATACTTCTTTGAGTGGGAAAGAATGTATTTTGCTAGCCACAACAAAATAAATTCTTAAGATTTCCCCAGAGATCTATGGGAAGAAGGCAAAAGTATCATTCTTATCAGAAAATATACTTGAATTCTATTACTTTTAATCCCATTTTACAGAGCAGAAATTTTTGAGCCTCAAAGAGCAAAGAAAACTAACATTTGTTGATCACTTAATAAATGAAATATCATCAGTATCAGTAGTTTTATCATTATGTTTTTTTTAAAAAAAGATTTTATTTATTTTTAGAGAGAGGAGAAAGACAGGGAGAGAAACATCAATGTGTGGTTGCCTCTCATGCACCCCCTACTGGGGTCCTGGCCCACAACCCAGGCATGTGCCCTGACTGGGAATTGAACCAGTGACCCTTTGGTTCACAGGCTGGCACTCAATTCACTGAGCCACACCAGCAGGGGCTATTATCATTACCTTTATTTTATTCACCCCACAGAATAGCCCTGTGAGGCGTTATCATCACCATTCACAAATACGGAAAGTGAGACTCAGTTCAACTTGCTAGGATTCTACATTTAACTTGCAGTTGCGCCGCCTGCCATTCACACACAGCTCTCCTTAACTCCCAAATCCGTGGTCTTTTTGCTCCATCAGGTAGATTTCAGATTGTCCCATGGCTCGACTCGTTAGGTAAAATACAATATGCCCAGTTAAATTTGAATTTCAGATAAACAATAACTACTTTTAGTGTGGCCCCTGAAGTATTTGGGACATACTTATACTAAAATTGAGTGGGATATTCTTACATACCTACTTTAAGTAAAATTGATGGGGTATACTTAGACTAAAAAAATAACCATTGTTTATCTGAAATTCACATTTAACGGAGTATCCTGTATTTTTATTTGCGACACCTGGCAACTCTATATATGGCGAGTGCGTTTCAGGTTGTAGGATCATGCCCTCTGACTTCTGACTCCAAGTCCATTTCCCCCTTCGAAGTGCCACCTTCTAGCTCACTCTCAGCGTTCTCCCCCTCCTCTCTGGGCTGGAGTGAATGAATGGCTTATCTACCCTAGCCTCTACTCCTAGGAAGGTAAAGCATAGGTCAGGTAGGGATAGGGTCTAAGTCAGTGGACCCAAGATAGCTCCCACTTTCTTCACCCACAGCGTGGACATTTTCATTTGCTTAAATCCAGTGATAAGAGAGAGCGACCAGGGTGAGGTACCTTCTTGGCCATGATAGAAAGAATCAGGGCCACCACTCTGCTACCATGAACTTAGGAAAAGACTGTTATTTTGAGTAGGGTTAGAGTCAGGTTAATAAGAGTGACTTAAAAAAATTCCTCCTGGAGTAAAATTGTGAGAAAAATAGTAATTGTGTTTTGGTTAATGTCAGACTGTGTGCTCACCACGTGCTGGCAGTTCACATACGTCCGCCTCATAGGCTTCCCGTGAGGTGGTGATTATTCTCACCCACACTTTACAGATGTGAAAGGTGATGGAGAAGTGACCGATACAGCTGCAGCAGTGACAGGCAGAGGTGGACTGTTAGCCAGGTGTCTACCCCGCAGCCCTGTTTAACTGCCCTCTGCCGTAACCAGAGCTGAAGTGGTTTAGCTGGGTACCATCCTGCCACCGCAGACTGCCTTGTCAGGTGGCCCTCTGGCCTCGGGGGGCCCACTGCGTGGAAGGATGTTGTTCGCTCTGCCCAGGGTGCTCGTGAAGGAGTCAGACTGTGCGTGCCGGGCCCGCGGCCTTCTCTCTCTGGTCTTAGGCACAGTAGTAGCATCCCAGGCACAGGGTCACATCAGAAGTGCCTTTGGACCCCTGTGGCAAACTGGGAAGCCGCAATGACTTCAGCAGGAATTAGACCTCAGCCCCGGGGAAACTCTGCCTTATGTCTTCCATGTACAGCGGAAGCTTCCAACAAGGCTTCTTAACCCTTGATAATTGCAGAATGGCTTTGGCCTTAAAACCAGCACCTGGCATGCACTTCAAGGTTCTTCGGTGAGAGCTTTGGGAAGCCTACACCTGCGAGTTTTGTGTTTGTTTTTAGATAAATGATGATGAAACACATTGAAGAAAAGAGACATATCCGTGGTGGTAGTTCTTGCCCTGTAAGGAAGTGTGGAGAAGGAGAACAAGCCTTTTCTACAGGCTGGTCCCGTGGGCTCCCGCAGCTGCCCCCGAGGGAACATCTTCCTTCCTCCCAGACCAGCTGCGCCTGGTGTTCCGGTGCTGTAACCGTGACCCCTGCCCTCCCTTCTAGAACCATTTATTCAAACAGACTCTTCCCATTTCTAAGCGATTAAAAGGGTTCCTTGAGATAGTGAGCTCAAAAATGCAGTTGGGAATTCGTCTATCAGGGAATGTTAGCTTGAATATGCTGTCACAGCAGCATGGCAGAGGGAAACCTGACCCTTGAAAACTCACACGAAAGCCAGAACAGGAGGGAAAAAGGGAGGTAAGAGGTGCAGGAAGTTTTGAACTCAGACAAGAAATGATCACCTTCCGCATGTGTGATTTGGGGGAAGTTGTCTTAGCTTCTCAGACCTCAGTATTCCTAATCCAAACTAGCACTAATAATGCTGACCTCGGAGAGCCCTAAGACTTAAGTGAATTATCATATATCAAATGCCAGGCACGGTGACTCAGACACATTATTTGCTCAATACTTCCTCCCCTTTTTTCACATCATGGCAGTGGGCAATGAACTTGGGATTTATAGAAATTCTATTTTATAGGCAAATTTCTAAATGAAAAAAAAAAAGCCATTGCCTAATCCTAGCTATTCATCCACTCATGTTTTTAACAGAACTATTGAATGCGTGCCTGCTGTGTGGCAGGCACTCTCGAGCTGCTGGGGATGGAGCGTCAATGGGACAGGCATGGTTCATGTCCGTCTGTAGCTTCCATTCTAGGCAGGGAGATGGATAATAGACAGACCAGCCAATGGAGTGTACTTTCAATGTCAGCCATCACCTTGAAGAAAAACCCGGCCGGGGAAAGGGACATGAGAGACTTAGCTATGGTGGCCCCTGAGGCCTATCCGAGGAGGTGGCTGCATAGCTAGAGCTGACAAACAGCCGTAGCTGGCCAGGTGCCTCTCCCCACACGGAGAACACATTTTTGCGTGTGTGCATCTTTAGGGCTCTCACTTTCCGTACCCCTCCTCTCCCTTACTCTGCGCTTGTCTTCTCAGCATCATCTTACCGGACAGAATTGAATACGCCTTTCATTGACGTTGTTCTCTCGCCGTTGTTCTCTCGCCGGGGTGTTACCGTAAACCTTGGCACCGTGAGAGTCTGCCACGGAAGTAGCTTCTCGCAGAAGGAGAAACTGAAGCCTGAGATGGGATAGCGTGAGAAAAAGTGAGATGGGGGCTGAGAGAGAGAGTTCTTAAAACTTTCATGAGTTTCCACGGATCCCGATAACACTCGGGGGCCGCTCTGTTGCCTGGGAGAATTGATGCCCTCAGCCCAAGGTAATGGAAGGCTCCCCACAAAGTGATGTGCTCAGTAAATGGGCCCCTGATGGTCCTGAATGCTAATACCAGTAGTAACATCTCGAAAGCTCTCCTCCTAAATGGGTGAGATGGATTTCCGGAGGTCAATGTAACACATTCAGGTAAAATTTATGTTGGTTTTCTTTGCAAGCAGCTGCAGTTGGAAATCTTCCCAGCTGGTGGCCAAAGTGCTGTTTTTCCCTTATTATTTCGCTGAGATTTAAAGAGAGGTGAAGGAGAGGTTGTGGGGAGGGGAGAGTAAGACAAGTCTGAAAATGTGCAGGTATCCAGTCAACTCTAAATCCTAAGACCCATCTCTTGATAGGCAAGTGGAGATACGGAGGAGCAGAGATTGCTCCAACTGATCTTTCATAGTGTCTCCTGCTCCGGGATTTGCCTTATAAGCTCAGAGGCTTATCTGTAACTCTAGGCCATCTCCTAAAACGGCCTCTTCCTACCCTCTTTGTTTTGCACTAAATGCACTTTTGGAGGACCCTGTGTTGGTGTATGCAGTGTTCCTTGCCACTTCGGAGTCCACAAGGGTTGGCTGGTATCTGGGCATTGCTTGCCCTGACCCACTCTCTTCTCCACGCCCTTTTCTCAGATGGCCCTCTGTGCAGGGGAGCCGTGGATCTCCTACAGCCTCGTTATCCAGTGCTGAAAATAGCAGTATGTGATCTTGGCCAAATTTTCGAGGTTTCTCCCAGGATTGAGAGGTAATCTGGGAAATGTAGTTCGGCTGCCAAGAAGTTGGCATTTCTAGGACATTTGGGTGGTTTGTGTCAAACAACAGGAAAGAGTATTAGAGTCTGGAAGCTGTGGTCATGTTCCCAAAGCAGCTCTGGAACCACTTACACCAGCAAGGCCTTCCCGGCTTCCAAGGCTATTGTTGTGCCGCAGCCCCTGGTGCACCTCCGGTCTCTTTGTCCGCGCAAGGCCAAGCCCATGGCCAACTCATTTCCAACGTGGGTATCCCCAGTCTTCTAGGACTTTCCAGCATTAACATCCCTTTCCTATTGAAATGTCCTGGTAGTTTCCCTCCTTGGAAATCATCCAATAGATAATACTTACACAGGTATGAGATGATCTATATAATTAATAATAATCACACCTAACACTTGCTGAGCACTTAGCCCATTTCAGGAACTAAGACTTGTACATATTTCAGGCTGATTTTATTCTTAAAACACCTCTGTGATGTAAGACTGATCGTATCTTCATTTCTAGTTAAGGCACTTGAAGCGGGAAGAAGTTAAGTACCTCGACCAAATTCTTTTTTTTTTTACTACACTTTTGTTTCTAATAACAAAAATGGAAACAACCTATTAAGATGGGTCTGATTAAGTATATGTATAAGGCTCTCATTTCTCAAATGAATGCTTCTCTGTAATTATTTTATTCTTTTGAGACCTAATTTTTAAGAATAAGGCTGAGGAGTCCTTTGTCTGGCTTTTGTGCTTTAGGTTGTTTTGGCAAGATTCAGAGCCCTGGAGCAAGTGATACCCTAGCTTGGGAGCGTGGGTGGGCTCTCAAGGGTGTGGACAGCTCCGTGGAGCTGTTGGCCAGCTTTTGTGTGAATTGATTTACGTGAGGGCATTTTCCTTGGGTGGGGGGGGGGTGCTTTTAATCCAAGTTATCAACGATCTTCTGAGGTTAGCTGAGGCCATTCTAGCTGTTCACTATTGTCCCCAGAGGGTGGAGCGGTTCTTATATAACCTGCCTGCAGACATGTTTTGTATGGCCATCAAACACTTAAAAAAACGGAATTATCTGCCAACTCTCACACTTGGGAGATTTCACATAAAAATCCGACTCAGCGCTTAGGCTGACACTTTAGAAGGCCGACAGCACTAGCGTTGCCTTACTGCTTGGTGGCCGCCTTCTGGAGACACCTCGGGGATGCCCCTCAATCAGGGCGCGCGCTCTCTGGTTTACCTCAGACCACAAAAGTCTGTAGGCAACAGCTAGCAGTTGCCTAAATGGCGTAGGCTTGGCTTGAGGAGAAGTGGGTTCTAGTCTCTCTTTTCCCCAAAGCAACTAAACACGATGTATATCATTTTTTTGCAAGTGATGAAAATGAGACTCAGGTTAAATGACATCAGCCCAAGTTGCATGTTGAAGTGGGTTAAGGTAGTGTGGAACTTGAACTTAGATAGTCTGCTTTTCTTCTAATATTTTCTCCACCG
Source organism: Desmodus rotundus (assembly GCF_022682495.2). Lineage (NCBI taxonomy): Eukaryota > Metazoa > Chordata > Mammalia > Chiroptera > Phyllostomidae > Desmodus > Desmodus rotundus. Next base: position 14,937,760 of record NC_071394.1, read on the forward strand.
AACCCCAGTTGTCTCCCATTATTTTATTTGACCCTCATAGCATTCTCAGAGATCGGTAAAGTATTCATTTTGCAGGTGAACCAGCCACAACTTGGTAGAACTCCGAAAAAGGAAGGTGGCATACCGAAAGGGTATGGCTGGCACCTGCTCCCAACTTTGCAGAATCCAGACTTCAGACCCCTTGAGTTGCACTCACAAATTACGGAGACCTGTATGACTTCTCAGGTTCTTTGCAGCCGAGGCATTAATGACTCTAACATACTTGGTTCCAAACAGAGGCAGGAAAGGTGGAGGGACCCCCATTGTTGATGTTGTAGCAGAAGGGGTGGGAAGTTCCTGGGGTCAGGCAGATGACAGCCTGTGGGAGCCTCAGCCCTTACAAGTCTGTGACTGGCCTGGGAGCTGCAGAGCGTGGCTAAGAAGCAGGAGAGATGTTGAGAGGGGAGAAAATTGCTTTCCAGAGCCCTGTAAACTTTGATGGGGAAGCTAGCTGTATATACTTGAAAGCATTTAAGCACCTTTATAAAGCCTGCACCTCAATAAGTGCATGTTGACATTATTTTAACCGTGTTCTTACCTATAGACTAAAGGGGATGTTGTGTTGCATGATATCAGTGAGAGATAGCTGCTTGATAGAGACCCGGTGAAGTCAGGGTGCGGTCATAGTTGGAGCACATCAACACGTGCTATGCATTAGCCACAGAATTTGTAAGCTGGAGCTTCTCTGCCACGAATGAGTAAATACAGGGTGTGCTCTTTTCCTGGATAGTCCTTTGTTGGTTGAAGAGTGTTCAGTCAACCTGCAATCTTCGCTTATATTTAATTCAGATGGAAAAGTGCAAAGAGGGCCCATTATACCAAGAGACAATAGGTATAGTGGGGAATATCCTGGACTCAGAATCAGCCTGTCAGGGTTAAATCCTGGCTCTATCACTTTCCAGTGTGTGTGACCTTAGGTCATTAATTTATTTGACCTCTTGTGGCTTCAATTTTGTCCTCTGAAAAACTAAGAAAACTTCATATGCTGTAGAGTTGTTGTGAAGTTCAATGAGTTACATGTGAAAAATATTTAGGACAGAGCCCGGCACGCACTAAATAGCGCACAGGAACTAGCTGCTGCTGCTGCTGTGTTGTCGTTTTGAAATGCCTGTTCCTGATCTGCTCTGTTGTAGAAGACAGAGCTTGGGATCCAGAGCCAAGAAACTGGTGGGCACAGACCCTGTAAATGAGCACCCTATGGGCAGAGGATGTGAGACTAATCCCCAATAGTCTGTCTGGCTCCAAACAAGTCTGGGGTACCGTTCTATCATGAGAAGCATTATTAAGCACTTTGTATAATCTGTGAGGCTGGGGCAGCCCATTGCACACATATCCCTGACTGTCAATAAAGTAAGTGACTTTGGGGAGGAACGTGGGCATTGTGGAGTCCGGACTCTGCCTCTCCCTGCCTCTAGGATGTCCTATAAATCAGTTTTATTTCAGAGCTTTGTCTCCTCCAGCCCCACGTAACAGTGGGATCATATCATTTTTCAAGATCTGTCTGGGGAAGGAATAGATAACATTTTGGTAAACGCTCTGCAGAGTGCATTGGCTTAGTATGTGCTCAGGAAGCGGCAGCAGCTCTCAGTGTCATTATGAATGAAAAATTCTGGTCTCAGATCCTGTAAATCAAAATACTTGCCCCTAATTCCTTAGGTGATATTGTTGCCCCAAATCAGTAGTTTATCTGAAGACCAATAAATAACGCAGACTGCGTAATTACTTGGAGAATGTGGGTAAACTAATTGCATCCAGGCAGGGGGTGACTTGCCTGAGATTAAATCCAAAGGAATTTCCTGGGTTTGTGGTGTAAGGGAAGTTCACAGTCATGGCGGTGCTTAGAGTACTGAGGAACCGGAACCCCAAATGCAAGTTCAAGAATAATGATTGCAAATGGTTGCAAAAGTGCGAGAAGGATTGAGCAATGGACTGAGCTGAGGTGGACATTTATACTGCACTCCATGTTTGGCCTCCTCCCTTTAATGCCTGTTAGGGCCTGAAAGATTCGGAGTCTCCGCCCCTTCCTCCTCTGGCAAAAAGGTTTTTTTTCCCCTCTATTGAGTCTACCTCTCTTTTCTTGCCTGCATCTGCTAATTCTTTTGATAAATGTTTATGTAGCTTCTGCTATGCCAGGTCCTGGAAATGCAACTGTAAAATACACACACGTACATACGCACACATATGTGCCCACCTGCAGGTCAAGTCCCCCTCATAGAGTTACATTCTAGTTGAGGAAGAAAGAACAATTTTTAATAACTTCAATGAAATAGGTAGTTTTCTCTCCTTAAGATTATTGTGGATTTCTTCACTTTTCCCCCCTTCTGCTGGTTGGGAGTTTGTGCATTCTGTTTCTCTTCTTTGGGGGACCTCTACCGAGCCTCACTATTTCAACTTTGCAAAACCTCTTCACACCACCCCTCACAGAGCCCTCAAGGGCTTTAGGGATCAAGATTTGATCCACAACTCATGAAAACTTTTTTAACATATTAGAACGTGGTGGTAATCTTGCTTTTCTGTTCCTTTTGCTGAAAGCAAAAATGTAGGTAAGAACATAAAACCTGAGAATATACCTTACTTGAAGTAAATAAATATGAGAATGAAGTGTATTATTTAGCTATGGTGGAGGTCAATTTCAAATGAAATCTACTTTCCTGTGGGATTTTTCTTTAAGAAGTTCAGTAATTAGCCAGTGGATATGTTTTGTATTGAGAAAAACTTAAGCTGAAAGCATAGTAGAGTGAATACATACAGGTGACCCTTCAACAATGCAGGGGCACCGACACCTCTTGAAAGTGGAAACCACGTGTACCTTCAGCTCCCCCAGACTTCACTACTGAAAGCCTACTGTTGACGGGAAGCCTTAGTGACAACGTAAACAGTTGATGAACACATATTTTATATGTTATAGGTGTTATATACTGTATTCTTATAATACAGAAAGCTAGAGAAAAATGTTATTAAGAAAATCACGAGGAAGAAAATATATTTACAATATTTATTGAAAACAATCCTCTTGTAAGTGGATTCACGCAATTCAGATTTACTTTCAAGGGTCAATTGTATTTTGACCAGAACATTTATATCTGATTATGGGGTAAATAGTATTTGTTGTCAATAAAATTAAAAAGAAATCTATGAGGGGTTGTTGTTGGCTTTTTTTCAGATGGTAGATACAGTCTGCAAAAATCTTTGAGTTTGCAGTGCATCTAGTTGGCCCTTAAGGGAATTGATATGTTTCTTTCCCGTTTCTTTCTTTCTTTTCTTCTACCTTGGCTTAAGGAGTACATTGTGCAAAAAGATCTAACGGTACCTGGGAATTAGACAGATCTCATTTCTTACTGGCTGGAACTTTAGAAAACATATAGATTTTTAATTTAAATCTCTTCAATGTAAAGGTGACCGTTAATAGTGTGTTAAAAAAAAGACTTTTCTAATGGGAGTAAGGTTAAGGAAAAATGATATTGAAAATAGTTTATTTGGATATGTTTTCACTAGATTTTGGATGTGATTTCACTATACCCCCCCACCGAACGCAAAACTTTCCTCTCTTCTCACGTTAAAACAACACTGGAAAATGGCTATTTTAACTTTGCCTAAGGATCTTTCAACAAGAATCTCAATAGTTTGCTCTTTAAAATTTGTTAAAAATACAGAAATCTAATTTCCTACAAGTTTTTAAGAACAACTGGTAGACATTAGGAAGGTACCAATATACTAGTAAATCTCAGTAGAACCTTTTTATGAAGTTGGTGGATGGCATCCATAACCTTGATCATAATTATTTTACTGTGGCCCCAGGTGCACGCACTTCTGTTTAGACTCACATACCTTCGATAGCTTTCTTACACGGCAGTAACCCCCATTATTTACAAGCATTGGGGGGAAATCGCTGAATTTTGAACCCAATGTGAATCATTGACTGATGAGTAGAACCTGAGTACAAAAGTAATGAAGCATGTTTTGTTACTTAGCTTTCACAATATTTTTTCTTACTATTAATACATAGGATACAATTTATTTTAAGAATATTACTCAATTTCAATTTTTTCTTTTCATTTTTGTACATTTCATAATATGTGTTAATATATATTTTATATCGGCAGAGTAGAACGTGTATGTTATGTAAAAATGAACCACTGCATAGGAGCTGCAAGCTCTCTTGTTTAAATGATAAGGCGGCTGTGCAGTAGTGCGTTAGGAAATCCGTGTGTGACATGACACCCTACTGATGCCAGAGGGTTGATAACACTCATCTGTGTGGTGTGCTGCTCCGCTGGCAGGGACGTCCCAGGTACGGTCTCACTGTATGTGTCATCGTAGGTATTTTATGAATGAAATGCATTTGTATTATCGAATGAAGAAAAAATATAGGAGTATAGGAAGCGATTTCTCCCTCCCTAATCCATCCTTTCAGATCCCCTTTTTTAGGGTGTGCGGGACTCCCACTGTAATTATGTAGACTAGGAGGTTTCGCTGTGTGGGTCAGGTCGCATTCTCTGCGTGTATCGATCTCAGTCTCTCCTTTTTCCTCCTTCTCCCCTCCCTTCCCCTCCCTATCTTTTCCTCCCTCTCTTTCATGAAGATAAGCTAGCTCCAGTGTCCATGCTATGGTGATTTGCCAAATGCTCTCTTTCTAGACATAGTTACTGAGGAATAGTAAGAAAGCACTGGGAAATGGCACTTGGCCTCTGCTTAGCTTTATTCAGATTGCTTGTTTTCCAAGGAACTGTAAGATCAATGGTGCGTGTCGTGCTAAAGGGCAGCCGCAGGGTCAGGGCATATTTATTGCTTGCTGGGGCATGCTATTGACCAATAAGAAGTTAAACAGTGCCTGCTGACACTGGCTAAGAGATCGCCTCTGGGCCAGGAAGAAGCCAGCTTGCCTCAGGTCATGCTGGTTTGCAGGGACAGGTGGGCAAATGGAATCTAGGCTTGCAGCTCTAGGAATTCCATGTCTCTGTCAGGGTTTCAGCTTATTTGGTCCTGGCAGAAAGGCTTTGAGACATGTCCATGATGCTATACATTTCTCAACTCAGCCTTCCTCAAGGCAAACAGGGACTGTTGGTTTTGAAACCTCTAGAGGTACTCTCAAGTTCCCTACAAGGTTTTGTTTGCGCGAGATGTACCGGTTCATGTTGTCTAATGCGATGCATTTGTCTATCTTTATGCACACAAACCTATTTATAATGTTCTTTCCTTTGAAAGTACAATTTAGCCTTGAATGAGGGAGGGACAGGAGAGATTTTGATAGCACTTGATGAATTACAAGCACACTTTACGCGTGCTTGGTTGAATAAGGAAGGAACCCCGTAGGTGCATTGTTTGGGGGGAGGGGGGATAATCAAACTCATAAATAAAGAAATATGAAATATGTAGTGAAAATTTCCTTTTAGCTCTACATTGTGTTTTGAAACTCAGCTCTGAAGGTTTATGTTCTGGCTATGATAAATACAAAATTTTTAATGATGTTATAAAGAATATGTCTCCTTTTCCTCCCTAGGTGTAAAAAAGTACTATTTTTGTGAACAGTTGAATGAGCAGGGAGAGGCTGGAGCAAGAAAGACAGTAGGAATCCAGGCGCTAAGGAGTGAAACCTAGTGTCCCCTGCCACCACCTGCAGTGAGATTTCCTTTCATTTTGGTTCCTGGGATAGAAATAGTTTCGAGCCACACCTCACAAAATTTGAGATTCGTGTGTTTTTCTAGCCACTTGCTGTGCAGTGGAAAGTGTTTGCGTGTTAGGGGATGCATTCCGTGTGTGGGGAGTGATCACAACGGCTCCAGGAGGTCAGAAGAGTATCAGAAACTACAGCACAGATGTATTTGGGATTCTACTGTTTAATCTCATTTAATGAATCTACAAAGACGATGAAATAGTGTGTGTGTCTGAGTTAAGAAGGGGGCTGGGCCTGGCTGGTGTGGCTCAGTGGATTGAGCACCAGCTTGAGAGCCAAGGGGTAGCCAGTTCCATCAATTCCCAGTCAGGGCACATGCCTGGGTTGCAGGCCAGGTCCCCAGTAGGGAGCGTGTGAGAGGCAACTACACACTGATGTTTTCCTCCCTCTCCTTCTCCCTCCTTTCCCCTCTGTCTAAAAATAAATAAATAAAATCTTTAAAAATATATATAAATAAATTATAAAATGAAAAAAAAAGAAGGGGACTTGCGGGGGGGGGGGGGGGTGTTTATGACCACGTATACCATCTGCATCCAAGTGTCCCAGTGATCAAAGTGTAGAAGTTCGGTTGTGTAGCAGAATCACCTCCCTTTACAATCGGAATCAAATACTGACTTCTTAGTTGGGCACTGTTTGATTAAATTTGCATTACCTCAGATTGTGCAGAATCTGGTGGTTTTCCACCCTGAGATAAGGTTTGCCATTATTTATAAATAATTCTATGAACGCTAAATTCACAACAACCGACTTGATGAGCGATGGTACTGTTCAGTTACTGTTGGTTTTTCACATTCTCCTTTAAAATCAGCTGATTTTCTATGTGCGAGCCTCTCTCATTTCAGAATTTCGGAAAGGATGCGGAAAGAATGAATGAACGTTTTTCAAGGGCCTCGTCTGTCTTGGGCATTGTGTTAAACAAGACATATGTTCTCTCCTGTCTGGGAACCCTGGGGTGTTGGTGCTGTTACCTTCCTTTTACGAGGGAGGGAAGGTGAGCTAATTTGAGCGAGGCCACCCAGTTAGGGAGCTGTGGAGCTGCAGTTGGAACGCAGGGCTGACGTCTGTGCCTGCAGGCCTGTTGCTTCAGCGTCAGGCACATGGGCCCTCTGGGCTCACTGGGGGTTTCAGCAGTGAGCCTTTGCTAACAAGGGCCTAGAAGACATCACCCGTGTTCCGCCTTGTGTATCTGTTTGATGGGCACAGAGCACGTTCATAATTATGCTTTCTTATTTGCAAGATCAGCATGCTTCTACAGAAACAAACCCCGTTCCTAAAAATGCTGAATGTACCCAAAGACATGAGTGGAGGTGGGTTTCTTCTCTCTAAGAAAATGCTTTGCAAAAGCATAAAACTGCCAATCCCAGAGCAGGGCTGCGCAGTCAGGGTGACTTCACTGGGGGCCGGGGGGCCTGGGACACCCCGGGGGGGCAAAGGTGAGCCTGTATTCAACAGAGCTTTGTATTAAGCCCTAGGGTTCAGGGCTAGCATCTGGGAGATGGAGAGGAAGTGAAAAATACCCATCCTGGCCAACTGATACTTAGTAGCTTGTTCTTAGAATAGCTCATTATCTCTGGATAAGGGATATTTGAAGAGACTAAAGAATGAAGAGTGGGCTTTTCCAAGGAGGGCATCTCAGGACTGATGTGTGAGTGCCATTGGATCGGCCTTCTGGAAGAGCTCCACCTCGGCGGTGTGCAGAGTGGCCCGAGAAAGGCTCCGTGAGGACAAGCGAGGCGGCAGCTGAGATTCTGCGCCACTTGGGAGCCCTGGTCACTGATGAGAGTCTACATTAGGGGGAAGGAGGGGAACAAGTCGCTGAATTACTTTAACTTGCGGTCTGGAGAACCGCCATCTGTGGAGGGCCAGAACTGGAGGGGTGCAGAGCTGTGGGCCACCCAGTGCTTCCCGTGTATCTGCTTTATGACTTGGGATCCTGGGTGATCACACTGCCACTGCGATGTCATGGAGACAGCGTCAGGCTGGGAGGGGGTTAATCCCAGTCTGACCAGTGTGCGCCTTTGGGTAAAACCACATGCTCCTGGTTTTGTCATTTGTAAAAGTGAAGACATTGGCTTGGCCCCCAAATCCCCTGTCACCGTTCTTACCTAACTCTGTGGTTCTGTGATCCGTTTCTTTCGTCTCTAGTAAAGAGAGGACGGTTGATTAACCCAGTAACCATCCAAGAAAACGGTTTCCCTTTTTGTATTCGTGCCACATGAAGGGAGAAGGGTTTTTAGTTGTGTGGCTTCGTGTGCTTTGAGATATTAATACAACAGAAATTGGGCTCATCACTGATAAAAATAGTCAGGGGAAGCGAGTCTGAGCTGAAGCTCTCGCACGAAGGCCGGAGCGGGCCTCCGGAATGATGGGGAATGTGGGTGTCAGTTCACTCCGCGTAGTTTTTATTTTTCTTCGTCTCTCTCCCCCAGCAATTTCTGTTTGCGTGGACAGCATCAAGCACTTCGTTTCTAGTCTGTAGGAGGGATTATTGGCAGACTATGGGCCAGGCGGGCAGATTTTACCGAAAAAGTTTGTTCACCGCGTCCTAATGATTTCGGCGTCGTTGTGTCTGTACATTCCTTGTGAACAGCCGCAAACGCTTCCTGAACAGAGGTGGGAGTAGGGATCTATACCTGCCAGTGTACCCCGGTTGGTCATATTGGAAGTTGGGAATTATCTTTCCTCCCTGCGTTACGGCAATTTGAGGAAAACAAACACGAGAGAGCACACACACAGGGGAGAGACAGAGCCTGACTTCGAGCATCACCACTTACACGGCACAGATAAACAGAAGCGGACTCCGCCCCAGGGGGTTTGGGGAGGGGCGCCGTTTCCTTCACGGGGCGGGGGGATCACCCCTTTAAGGACTGCCTCTGTGTTAGAAGGTCTGGGTGTAACACAGAGAACAGCTGAGAGCTGTTTTTTTCAGCCCCTCATCTCTGTGTGGAAGAGCAGGGTGGGACCACAGAGAAACATGTTCCAAAGCGAAAGTGGTGTTCACCTGGCCTGCACCCAGAAAATGTGCTGGTGGAAATGTGAGCTGCCTCTCCTATAAAATGGGAACTGATCTGCCCAGGACGGACTGAGGGTCAGTGACAGAGATGGAGCATCCAGTTGTGTTACAATAGGCCGTGTCAGCAGCTACTGTGTGCCCATTGCCTGTTACCTTCTCTTCCCTTTTCTAATCCCACTAAGGGATGCAGGAATAATGTCATTTTGCAAAGGGTCTCAGAAGTTCTCATGTGAAGGAATGTTTTTCCAGTTACTCTGACTGCATCACAAATTACTTCAAAATGTATTGGCATAAACAGCCGTTTATTATGTTGATGGATTCTGTGGGTCAAACATTAAGACAGGGCAGAGCAGAGATGGCTTGTCTCGGCTCTGTGATGTATGAGGCCCTCTGCCGAAGAACTCCAAGGCTGGGCTGGCATCGCCCAAAACAGTGCTGTCCAACAGAACTTGCTGTGATGGGGGAGATGGGCCATATTACGTTACCCACTCAACTCCATGTGGCTGTTGGGCTCCCGAAGCATGGCTAGTGCAACCATGGAACTGAACCTTCAGTGTAATGCACTCAGACTTGTGTAGCTGGGAATGGCTAGAGGCTGCCACGTTGGATGGGACAAATCTGAAGGCTTGTTCACACAGCTAGGTGTGGACTTGCACTGCCAATATGGTAGCCACGAGCTGAGGGTTTAGGAGGGGCTTTCTCCATTGGAACACCTTTATGTGACCTCTCCATGTGGCCTGCTTGCTCTTCATCATATGGTGGCTGGGTTCCAAAGCTGAGCTTTCTGAGGGGAGGAGCCGAGTGGCCTGGCATTGGAGTAGGCAACAGGGTTTCCACACTATTTTGTTGAGATAGTTATGAAGTCCCATCCTGGTTCAAGATGAGTGGCAATAGACTCCATTTCTTGATGTCAAATGGGAAGGTTCTGGAAGAGCATTAGGACTAGAAATACGGCTGTTGTCATTTCTGGGAAATAAAGCTGCCATCTTTGTTCCAGGTAATCAGTCCATTCATTCACTCATTCATTCATTCATTCAGCAGACACCTAGTGCCTACTTCACACCTGCTATCACGCTACTGGAGATGGCCATTGAGAGTAATGAAGCATAAAGGGTTAGGGGTGGGTAGGGAAGGCACACACAGGTATTTTTAAGGTGGTACGATGTGGGCCTTGAGAATATGTACGAAGTAGAGAAGAGACAATTGGCTTAGGCAAAGAGGAGTCTCTTTGAAGGTGCATCATGGAAACTTAGAGTCAGACTAGACTGACTAAGGAGTTTGCCAGAGAGATGCAAGTAATTTGGAAAGACTCAAAGCTAAGCATTTCCTGGGGATGCTTCAACTCTACAGCCCTTGTTCAAGAAAGAAAACTATACAACTACTGTGCTGGCCACATCCTTTATTTTTTTGAGTGTCTGTCCCTACCCACACCATGCATATTGGTAACCAGCTGCATAGCCAGCCGGTTGCCAGTCCAGGAAAATCCATAGCCCAGGGGATATCATTGATGAATGACAGACGAGTTGCCTGTCAGCAGGAAACATGGATTGGATTAGAGAGTTTTCGTACCATGCTGGCTTTTCTAAAGAGAGTCAGGCTCTGAGAGAGGAACAAAGATGCCCAAACACGTGGCCGGCATTGAAAACAAATATTGATTGGCCCCTGTTGGGGAGCTGAGCTCGAGTGGGTTAGAGTCTGGTGTCAAAAAGTGCTGGGTTGTGGAAAACCATCAAATGTGCTGATTGACCAGAATAAAAGCTCCATCTATTTTTGAGATCTCAAAATTGAGGGTGAAGTATTTAAGTGGGTGGAAGGGCAAAAGTGATGCCGAGAACCCAAGGCTGGGCAAAGGCGCTCCGTGGTGGCCTCTGGCCACAGGTCTTGGACTGCCCTTTCCTGTCTCCTATTTTGCATCAAGTTTTTTTGGGACCCATGACTGTTTTTTAATGCTGTGCAAAACCCACTTAATTGAACATGAATGTCCAAACAGCTGATATTGAGTGATGTTCAGATGTAGGATTCTGACCGTCTGCCGGGTGTTCTTATTAAACTGGTAGAAAAGTGCTCTGGCTGTAGCTGATTGCATCTGACTGTTGACTGCATTAGAAATATCTCTGTCCCTGCCAGATGTACACGGCACTGTAAAGGGAGCCTTTTCCCCCAGCAAATTAGACTTGCTAGTTCCATGAATCTAGATCGACTGAAACAGTTTGTTGCTGCAGGGAGAAGGCTGGATTTGGTTCAATCATTTCTTTTATAAAAACAGGATTTCAGAAGTCTGATCCAGAGCCTTTTCAGTGAAGATTTTAAAAATCTGCTCCTTTACTTCGAAATCTATCATTGGTTCGTTTTTCCAGAATAGTGTTCTCTCATAGGACTTTCTGCAACGATGGAACGTTCTTAGTGTGCATGGTGATCATCAGCCACATATGGATGTGGAGTACTTAACATGTGGCTACTGCCACGGGGGAGCTCAGCTTTTCAATTTTAATTAAAATTGAAATAGCCACACGGGGCTGGTAACTACCCCACCGGGCACCACAGTTGTAGGATCTGGTTTTAGAAGTGGTATTTGCAGAGGTGAGTGTAAGAACTTGGCCAACTCTAATTTTTAGTAGTATCTTAACTCCGGAGTTCTTTCTTTCTCCTTGCAGCAACCTGTGGGAAGAAGCAATGGCCGGGGTGTGGCTGGCTGGCTAAGGGCAGGGATGGGGGTGGAGAGGAACAGAACTGAAAAAGGACCACAACGGTGGCCATGACACTCATTTTCCCTGTAGTGTTCTTTGCAAGATAACCTGGCTATCGTTAGTGGGTTCTGTAGCCAAAGAAGTTTGGGGAAGGCCACGTTAATTGTGCAGGTGTTTTTTTCTGACCTTTTTCTCAGCCTTAAACATGCTAAGGTGGAGGTGAGCCTCCAGGTGATGCATCAGTGCCAAATACATTTGATGTGAATAGACCCCTTTGGTTCTTCTAGTGTTATTTCTATGACACACGCTCTGGGAAATACTGGTTTAAGCAATGACACTTTTCTCTCAGCAACAGGTGATGAGCTGAAGGTGTATTATAGATAGGCCGCGAATGGATCCGCCTCTGAACTTCCGCAGAGTTGGAAGTCTGCATTTGTGCTTCGAGTCTGACCATTTCTTTGTTGGGTTTGCATCGTTAGCTAACTCTTCAGGTACATACCCATCTGGACTAGCCAGGCCAGATCACACACTGGACCGGGCCAGAGACACGGGTGCGTTCTCTGTCCGGTGTTAGCACTAGCCCAGTACTGTACCTGCTGACTGGCAGGCACTTGGGTGTAGCTGGTCTTCTCTCCGATGGAAAGGGTCACACTTTGTACTTCTGCTACTACTGTGCCTTTGCTGTTGACATTCTGAGAAGGTTCAGTTTAGTTCTCGTAGTTGGAGAGAGACTGGCTTTTCCTCTCTCTGTCACTGGTCACTCTCCTCTCTCCTTTCTTTTTTTGATACTCATGTAAACTTGCATGTGCATGCATGCACACTTATTTTGGGTTTTTTTTTTAATAACTTGATCAGCCAGCAGGAGACAGATAAGATGATCCTATCACTCTGTTCATTTAATGAAGTGAGTAACTGAAGGAGGAAAAAGAAAAAATGCAAAAACAGAGAGAGGAATATTTTCTATCCCTCCTTCTTCTCTTCCTCCTCTTCTTTCTGTTCCCCCCTCTCTCTCTCAGTCTTAAAATTGTTCAACATGTTATCTGCAGAAAACATCTGTCTCCCAACGAGTAAATGTAATTTGGTTTCTGATCTCAGCAGGTCCCCCTCTGATTGGAAGGAAGGGTTTTTGCCACATGACAGAAGTGAAATCAGAAAGATGCTGTCTGTGAAGCTGAAATAGTGAGCTTTATGAGATGACAGTAAAGCAACAAAAAGAGGTGTTTTTCTGCTTAACAGTGTCCCCACTGTGGGATGAGAAAGGATTCCAGGAAGAAGAGGCTCTTCAACACTGGGCTCTACGGCTGTGTGTTCCCATGTCCCGTTGGGCTGCCTGGTCTCACTTTTTCTTTGAGCAGTCCCGCTACCATGGAGAGAGCTATCTCCACTCCCTCCCTTCACAGTTATTGGGCTCGGGCTCATACTCATTACCTTGTCAGGAGACAAAGGATCTGCGAAATCGGTGCCTGGGAGCACCATCAGCAGAGGCTCTGCCAGAAGCGGGGAGCTGGGAAGGCCTGGGGAGAAAATACGGGGCTAATGGATGAGGCCTGGAAGCCTCTTCTTTGTTAAGAAGATTCATGGGTCTCTGAGGAGTGGAGTAATCAGGGCTACGGGAAGAATTTGGGCCAAGCCTTTGTATCCTCTATCCATCTGCTTAAAAACTTTTTTAGCTACTCGAAAAGAAGAGGTCCCGTTGAGGCTTATTTGAACAAATATTTGCTCTTCCTAATTATGTACCCGGAGCAGCTCTCCTGAATGTTTAATGGGAACCTTAATATTTACAATAGCATAAGGAAGAGTTTATAATGTATTTGGGAGGCTTCTGACGTTGGGGCCGTTATTCTTCCTTGCACTTAGATGAAACTTTTCTTCCTAAGAGATCTCAGCCATATTTACCGTAGCCACTGTTCACAGAAGTAAAGTAAGTGATGAAGCTCCAGAGAAGGGAGGAGGCCCTGCCTGCAGCTGCCAACATGTGTTGTAGGTGAGAGACACTGGTCTTTGCCAACAGCTTTGTGCCAGCTGCAAGCCTTTCTTTCTGAGCAGAATACCAGGCAAGCCAGGGCTTACAACCGCCGCCTGATGTGAGTTGTGAGTGTCACGTGGTGGGGCCAGACTGGGCTGTTGACCCCGGTGGTGATGTTCTGGCTCACTTCCTCCTCTATGACAGGCCCAACCTTTATTAGTCTCGAGATCCAGCAAATCTTCCTAGATGGTATGCAGAGAACTTGTCTGTATATTGAAGACAATGGGGTCTGGAAGAACTGAGTTTGAAACCTTCCTCCGTCCTATCCCTGGACCTTGTTTAAGTTCTGGGTGCCTCAGTTCTCCCATCTGAAAAGTAGGCGTAGTAAACACCATCTACACGTGGTTGGTATGAAGATTAGAACGAGTGCGAGGCGAGCTCCTGGCCCAGGATGGACCCTTGTGCTAGAGTGGTGGTTGTTATTTCTGTCATTGCCTAAAGAGCCTTTGCCACCTGAGGGCCACCTTTATTTTGCAAGTTGAATAAAAAAAAGGGGGGAGGGACTTCTGAAGTGATTTCCTGAGTTTTTTTCCCCATGAAATTCATGGTGTGTGGCACAACGCAGCTCGCCTGGCAGTAATTCAGGAGTCCTGTCTCCCCACAACATGAGAGATGAGAGAAGGAGAGGTTCCACCCGATGCAAGCAGGATGATGAGGCATGTGAATGTGCCCAAGACCTCTAGGAAATCAGGCTGTGGGCAGTGAAGACACCAGGGGAACCTCCATCCTCCAGCCCTGGGTCGGTAGATCCAGCGCCTGCTCACTCAGTGATCGCAGTGTCGTCGAAGCGGCCGCTGGAATAGGTATAAATGGCTACCGAGCATTTTGCTGTCGGGGAAAGCATATATTTAGGGGAATATGTATACACACTCGCTTTCTAGGAGTCTGGAATGTCTCAGGATGTCTCCTCAGCTGAGTCGTCAGCTTCCCCCCCTTTTCATTAGATTTGGTTTAATGGATGCTGTGCCCTGCTGTTGGGTGGTCTCAGTCCTCTGGAATCTGTTGTAAATGCAGCCAGTTGTTTCTTGTCCGTAGCCTTGCAACAGACTCACTCTCTTTTGCTTAACTGTTACTGTCTTGGAAGCGGGAAAAGATAACTTCTACAGAAAGAGCGGGAGACCCAACCTGGCTTCCCAGGGGTCATTGGACTTCCCCTCCCATTTTTCACACGAGCATACACGTTGGAGTTGTAACGTCATTGGTGCCCCGTGAGCTGTGTAGGCATCTTCTGGCAGGGCATGGCACCTGTTGTTCTCGGGACTAACAGCAAACGTGAGTAGGTGACACCTCACCCAGGTCAGTGATGTTGACGCTGAAAGCTGACTTCCTGTTCCAGACTTTCTCTTTGGAGTGACTGAGGGGTACTTGCACAGAGAGAAATGGTTAACAAACAGAGTGGACTTTGGCGTGTGTACCCCAGAATCTATCATTGAATCTGGGGCCACAGGACAGTCTAATGGGGGCAAATGGACAACAAACGTGGAAGCAAAACTAAACATAAACAAATAAAACTGGGGGAGAGGAGTGGAGGCAGCGGACGCTTTGGGCTGCTTTGATGGACTTCAGACCGTAGTCATTCAGCCTAGAGCTGGGCGAGGGCCAGGGAATTTGGGGTATTCCTCCGAATATTGGGGGCAGATCCAGCAGAACTTGCTAGATCTTGCCTCTGCTGTGGTTTGGGTGTGTTATTTAAGTTGTCTTTAAAATTTCTCTTCGTTTTTTTCCTCTCTGTTATGGAGATAATAGTAAACTAACTTATAGAGAATTGTCAAAAAATGCACATTGTTTTAGTTGTTATTTAAGTAGTTCTGTAAGAACAAGCACTTCATACTGGTTGTCAGGGGAGAGCCCCTCTGCATCTCTGTGTGGTCGCTTGCCCAGCTCTGAGCTGGACCAGCAAGAATCTCTGCTCCTCTGTACATAGGGACCACGTTGGCGTTTAGCATTAGCAGGTAGCAGTTACTTTCATGGCCTGGTCTGCAGCGTGGGAAGAAGCAGGTGGCTGTTCCCACTTCTGCCACCTCTGCTGGGCCTGCTCCCCATGCTGGGTGGGGGGTAAGGTGAGGGGGGAGTGGAGCAGCTGAGGGTACGGAGGGGGAGGGCAGCCACAGGCCTGCGCTGTTGCCCTCCCTCTGCTTGGTCAACCCTGTTTTCTCTCAGTCCCTAGCAGCTACCTCCATCTTCCCTGATGCTGTGCTGCCCCACGTGTGGTCTGAGCCACCACCTGAGACCATTGTTGAAACTGCAGATGGCTGGCCTCACCCCTGACCTCCTGAGTCAGAATCACTGGGCCTGGGCCCCGGAATCCGCACTTTGCAATGAGCCTCCTAGGCGAGCCTGGTGCGCTCTAAATTTTGAGACTTATGTAGAAAATTTTATTTGGATTTTGGATTAATAATAGTGGCTGACATTTGTCGAACGCTTACTGTGTGGCACTGCTCAGTGCTTTACATGCAATGGCCATACGAGATAGATCCTAATAACGTGTCGTCTCATCCTTGGGGAAACTGAGGCAAAGAGGATTTAAACAGTTTGCTCACATACTGATCAGTGCAGCAGCATTTGAATTCAGATCATGTGCACACCTGACCTGCATCCCTTCTCTTCAGTCTCCCTATGTAGTGATGCTAACGTGAATGAATATTCTGAGTTTCAATTCAGTACTGCATGGCCTCCTGTGATATAAAAACAAGTTAAACATGGAATATTTTAAAATTCAGCTTAAACTTACATGAAAGTCTGAATTTGGCTCAGATTCTGACGTAAGTATGCACTCTGAGGCAGTTATTTTAAGGAATGTTTGTTCTCCTCTGTTTACTTTGGTAAATCAGACCCTGATGCGTGGCCCTGCTTCTCTCGGAAACCCTTTCCCGCCCCTTTGTCCTGAGATGCTCACACTGCCCTGTGCGCACACCTGGGACATTTGCTGCCCACAGGCCACCACCTGTGCGGGTCAACTGCTCCCTTCGGCCTGCTCATCAGAGGCTGTGCGCACAGGCGGAGAATCTGGGGTTTTCCCAATGTCTGCAGGTAGCCGAAGGTATTTTTTCTCATCTTAGTAATTCCAGGTTAGTGTCTACGAAAAGTTGGCCATCAAAATAGGACTGGCCTAAGCAGGTTTGAAGATAAATATCAATCATTCCATTCATAGTACCTTCTCGCTTCAGGTTCCCATTGCTTCCAACTCTGGGGAGGAATTTGCTAAAGCAAAGACCTCACACATCCCTTAAGGTAGGGAGGGATTGCCAGCATGCACAGACCTTAAGTTCGTTAGAGGGTATTATTTAGAAAAGGAGGGGTTAGGAGAGGTTTCTCCTAACATTTTCATCTTGCATCTCAGGTTCTGAGACCTTTAAAAAACTTCTACTTGCATTTCCCAGGGGCTCCCAAAAGCAGGTTTTGGGTTTTAACTGCAGTAGGGTTGTGACCACATTGAGAATCCAAAGTCTCATCTTTATTAAAGAGTAATTTGAAAATGCAGGGGTCATATAAACCTCCACATGTGTTTTGTTGGTTTATGATGGCCTCAAGATTTAAGACAAGTTGGTTCATTAACTGCTTGCCAAATGTTTTATGTCACGGGTATGCATTTTGCAAGCTGTTTATCATAAGAACTCATGAGGTTTTCTGGCAGGTTTTCAGAGAATGAACCTATGATCAATGTACAACTTTCTCTAGAACTTGTATCTGTTCATTATGCAAGTTTCCTCTCTCTGTTGAAGTATTGAGTATTAGACACGCCCTGGAGAGACGTGGCCGTGCAGAAACTCCTTCTCCTGTCTCCAGGACTATTTTTTGTCCCAGAGTTACTCTCTATATAAAAGGAGAGGTCAAGGAAGGAGTTTTTAGGCTAGAAAAGAGCACTAGAAGGTATAAACTTCTTGTCAAAAGAATACAGCTTAGTACTTCTTTCTACTTTTAAGAGCAATTTATGAACTTATTTACAGAAAAAAATAATAAAGGACAAGAGGGACTGGAGAAGTCTCAGGTTTGAGTGTCTGTATCAGTGGCTGTTCCAACACAAAGCACGGTGACTCTTTTATTTCGGTCCATAAACTCTGAAGAAAACAGAATTTAAAATATTTCCTTCTTGGAAAAAGGACCCTAGAAACCATCATTTGTAGTTGTGTGTAAGTTTAGCATTTTGAAAGCCTGAGCATTGATTTTATTCAGCAATTTTTTCTGAGTATCCTGATGTGCTGGGCATTGTGTGGAAGCTGGAGATCCAACAAGACAATCGGGTCTGAGTGAGTAGATGCCTTAGTCCCCGAGGGCTGCTGTGACAAAAACGCCGCAGACCGGGCAGCTAAACCACAGGCGTTTGTTCCTCGCGGTTCGGGAGGCCGGATTTGGCATTAGCAAGATGAAATTAGCACCTGGTGAGGGCCTGTCTCCTGGTTCACAGATGGCCTTCTTCTCATTGTGTCCTCTTGTAGTGGAAGGGGCTCAGGGGCTCTTGTAATCACCTCCTAATACCGAAATGTTAGGGATAAGGTGTCACCATTTGACATTTTTGGAAAGGGGTGCAAAAGCATTCATAGTGGTAGATTGCAAAATGGTTGCAATTATAGATGCCGGTTTTTTTCCTGAGTTTTTTTTGTGCTGATACATAAGAGATTTTGCATTTGGCCTGGAGCATTACAAAGAGTTCAAGTAGGAGAAAACATCAATTTTTCATTATCTCTTGTCACATCCAATCCTTGGCTGACTCCTTCTTCCTCGCACACTGGATCGTAGCGGGCGAAGGACAGAGGGCTGAGCACCGTGGGTCGGTTAAGGCGTGGAAATGAAGTCTGTAGACTAAATGTCCTGCTTGACTGAGGGAGTGAACTTACTTCCGGGGAGTAGGATTCCTGGCTATGTGCTTTATGGAAATTCGTCTGTCCCCTTGTAGAGGCCAACTTTGGGAATGGAAACACATACGGTTTCTGGCCGGTTTGTCAGGGAAGGGGCAGACAGCCTAATGCGAAGAGACTCGCATGCTTGCCCAGAGGTGGCCACGGTCCTGGTGAGCACGCACACAGAACAGAGTCATTGTGTTGTGCACTTACGGTGCCAAAGATGGAGAGGACAAAGCACCCAGGAGTGAAGACATGGAAAAGAGGAGGTCAGGGGAAAGAGAAAGGCCATTTTCCAGGCTCTGTCTCAAGAGCAAAAAGGGGAGGCTTGTGTGTGTGTGTGTGTGTGTGTGCCTGTACAAACATAATTGTGGGCTAACTGTAGGATCCGTTTTAGGTGTCGTGGAAGGAAATACCGGGATGCCCTTTTATTCCTGGAGCAGGCGTGAGGTATTTAATCTCCACTGTTAATTGGCTTCTTGTTACCTTTTCCCTCAGAGTACTTAGGGTTACGCACTGTAATAAAATGTTTAGTACTACCTCCATGAAAGGAATCGCCTAACATTCAGGAGCCTCCACAGTAGGTTTCTGGACAAGGAGAAATCTGCTGTGCAGAATCACTGAAATAAGGACGCCCATCCGAGTGTATTGTTCAAGCAGAGGAAGAACAAGCCGGAAAACACCCAAAGCTGTAACTTATGCCGATATCATAGAATAGTGATTTGTGAGTCAACGTTAACATTTTAGATTTGCTTAAGTCATAAAAATGATAAATCAGCCAAGGAAGCTGCAGTCGATGTCATCTCACGTTGGCATCAATTTTGACTTAACTATAACGAATGCAAACCATGTGGCTACACCCCCATCCCTTCAACTTCACACAGTTTATAAAAGTCACAAAAGTGGCTCAGATAAACAGAGTTTATTTCCCTTATTTTTCAGCTGAAGTCTTTGTAATACTTTTCCTTCAAATGACCTCTTAGTTTTCACGCCATTTCCTCGAAGGCATAGGCTCCGTTGCTACTTCAGCACCCTGAACACGCAGTTACTGTAATGCACCTTCCTATTTTACTGTTGGCCACACCAAGAACACTCTCTTCTCCCCGGGGTCCCATTCTAGAGGTCTCCATGAATAGAGAGATCTGCAAGTGTGGTACCATGCCTGCGTTAAGTGCTGGAAGCCTCTCTAACTTAGAGACTGAATTACAAGGCTTCCTAGGCAACATCAGTATGTACTAGGGACTTTCTCTCTGATGTCGTGGGGAGTGTGGGCTTGGTGGAATGAAAGGGCAATTGTGTGCAGAGAAGGAGGGAGGTTGTGGAGGGAGATCCGAGGCTTCTGCCTTTGAGAGCTGGCAGGATGAGTGAGCACAGGGTTGGTTAATATTTCAAATTTATCTGACCCCCCTGTGCACCACAAATGTTTCATTTGATGTGCCTGGGTTCTTTTTACTTCCTTTGCGATTCAAAGCTCAAAAGTTCCAACGAGTTGTTACAGAGTTTGTTCTTACTTCTTTAGGGGCCAGGCAGGTGGGCAACTCTTTTTCTCAAGCAACGTGAAGCCTTGCAGACCTGTCCTCGTGGTTGCACGTGGAGAGTCAGAGCTCCAAGAACGGGTCCCTTCCTCGTGTTCTCAACGGTGTTATTACTTCTCTGGTAGCTTATCTGGGTCTGCTCTTGGGCTTTTCTGGTTCTTGATAATTTTTGAATTGGTGGAACAAGTTAAGTTAAAACAGTCTTCCTTCTCTTTTTGGATTGCAAAAGAGAATCACCCAGCCAACTTCTAAGCAGCTCTGTATCTCTTTCAGATCTTTTCCAGAGACTTTCTGGCCTCCCTTCTCCCCGCCCCTCTACCCCGTCCCATCAGAGTGTCCTCCTCTAGGTATTAAGCTGAGTCTCGGCGTTCATCTGTTCATGGCCTCTACGCACGATACGGCTCCCTCCTTGCAGGCTGCCTCCCTCACCATGCTGTTGGCTTAATTACTCAGCTTCCACCACCAGGCTCCCTTGGGGCTCCGCGGGTGCCTCGCTTCCCTAGGACATCATCCTTCACACCTTCCCTTCTGAGCAAGCCAGATGTCTGAGAGGCAGTCCTGGATTGCCACATCTAGAAGAGATCTCCAGCCTTTCGGCTGCCAACTCTGCCTTATTTTTTCTAATTACCACTTGCCTCTTGTTTGTTCTTCCCGCTGGAATGTGGGCTGCATGCAGGTACAGTAGCACCCTATTTTATTAATTAATCTATCCCAGCACCCAGAACAGTGCCTGGCACACAGTAGGAGCGCTAAGTCTGTGTTGCATGGGGAAGAGTGGGCTTTCGAGCTTTCCATTTCTCGATGCTCTGAAAACGACAATAGGAGCGGGAGCCGCAGAAGACAGATAGATACCATAAACAGATTAATGCGAGATAGATAAATCCCGAGGATGGAGGACCAGGCAGCCTGTGTAATCGTGACTAAGAAAAATACCTCTGCTTAAATATTATCATTAGCTCTGAAAACAGGACCACATCCATTTGCGTGGCCTTGTGCAGGGAACACACGCATATCATTAGCTCGCCTAGAAGGTCCTATTAAAATAATGTTTTGTTTTGTGGGTTTTTTGGGGTTTTTTTGCCTGTAATGTTGACCTTCTTTCTAGTAGGACTGCCTCTGCATTTTTGAGGGAAGGGAGGTGCTGTGACTGCCGGTGGGTGTTCAGAACATGCATTGGGGCTACTGTTGAGTCTGCGTGTGGACATTAGGAGTTTACTCACTTTTTTTTATTGTAGCATTTAAGGCTGATACTCATTACTCATTCCCCCCTGCCCTGACGGGTGTTACTTCTGTGGGGTGTGCGCGTGGACATTAAGAGTTTACTCACTTTTTTTTTATTGTAGCGTTTAAGGCTGATACTCATTACTCATTCCCCCCTGCCCTGACGGGTGTTACTTCTGTGGGGTGTAGAAAACAAGGATAGGCCTTGTTAGCTACCGTCAAGGAGAGGGCAAACCTTGTTTGATGGGGACGGCGGGGAGGGTTGCTTAAAATGAAGCTATTTTATTGGCCCTGATGAAGTGTCCAGACCATTTAAGTCAAGGGCAGGAGAATGGTGTTGTCTCAGCAGCAACTTTACATTTGTTTTCCCTTGCGTGAAAGCGTTGCTCACTTGGGATAACGGGAGGCAGGCAGAACTCTAAAACAGTGCCCGAGATTTCCACACCCTGGCGTACGTATCTCTGACTCTAGTTACGCAATCCAACATCAATGTACATGCTGCTCTGAAAAGATTGTTGAAGAGCAATTTACATCCAAAATAGTTGATGGTGAGATAGGGAAATTATCCTCAGTGAATCTGCCCTAATCAGATGAGCCCTTAAAAAGGGACTGGGCGCTTCCTCAAGATAAGATGCAGGGCGCCCCATTGCTGGCTTCGAAGACTAGCAGTGGGAGGTGTGGGGGAATCTGGCAAGACACGCAGGTGGCCGCTAGTGGCTGAGAGTGGCTTCTGACTGAGGGCCAGCAAGGAAATGGGCACCTCAGTCCTGTGAGTGCAAGGAACTGAATTCTGCCTCGACCACTTGTGCTTACAAGAGCCCAGGGTGCAGATGAGAACGGAACTCCAGCCAGAAACCAGGCTCGCTGTGCCCGACCTCTGACCTACAGAACCATGTGCCAATGACCTGGTGTTATTTCAAGCCATGGTGTGGATGCTAATTCATTACATCAGCCATAGAAAATGAATACAGAGGACAATCTCATTCAATTAAATCTGAGGGGAAAAAATACAAACTTTACAAAACAACATGGAGCGAATGCTTTCTGATGGAAAGGAGTGGGTTCCAGTACTGGTAGCCCACATGCACAGCCAGTGGGGTCGGGCCCAGGCCCATTGCCCTGCTCTTTTGGGAAAACGACTAGATAAAGACTTTTTCCAATTAGTAGATGAACTGTTTATAAATTAGTGGGTAGCTGCAACGTAGTAGAGGACATCTAAAATAGTCCCGGCAAGCGTTTCATCTGTTCCTGCCACGATCACACGGTACAGTTGGCTTAGCAATCCTTTCCTCCCAAACAGTGCGCAGCCCCATCTCAGCCCTCCCGCTGTGTGCGTGCCGGGGTATCCGAATTGGTAGAGTTGGAATTGACAGGCTTAAAGAGAGAGTAAGCAAAGCATTTGAAATTCCCCCTGTTGCTGCTTTCATAGGAAGGGCCAGCCTCTGCTGACTGTTACGACGTCCGCAGACATTTTTCTGCAGAGGCAAATTTTAAAGTGGGTCTGCGTAAGTGAGGTCTCTTTCCTGAGGCTGGAGTGAAGCATCCTGACACAAGAAGCAGAGTAAGTGCAGTCAATAAACTCAGGAAAAGGGGCTCGTGAAAGCAAGCCTCGCATGCGTCCGCTGGGCTGGCTTTTGCATGAATGACAGCCAGCGTGGTGATAGGAAAACAAGACAACTGCTCCCTGGGCCACCGCCGCCACCGCGAGCTGCATGGGGCCGCCCTCCCAGCAGGAGCGTGTGTGTGTGTGTCCCGGGGGCTGCGAGCTGTGGTTTGGCCTTTTTGTTTACAAGAGAGGGTCGAGCGGCCTCTGTCCTCCAGCTGCTGTGAAAACATTGCTGGAAAACCAGACCGAAGTTTCCACCCAAGAACTCGCCCTGGACAAAAACCCGCCCGAACAAACAAACCTTCCTTAATGAAAGACCATCTGGGTTAAAGCACAGGCCCCTGGGTTAGAACCCAGATGACAGGAAAAACGTAATAATGAGAGCAGTTGTTCTTCAGCAAACTTTCCGAGTGGGGTTTCCATATATGAAGTTGGCCCAGGGCCCAACGATAACAAAGGCAACTGACTGAGAGGCATATATACGGTTTGCAAAGGTTTTAGCAGTGGGATTAATTGTGCGCATTGGTTGAAGCATTCCTCTCTCTTAAGGCCTCCCCCAAAGTGAAAGAGAGTTCATACAAATGGAGCCATATACTGACTGCATGTGTTCTTTGGAGTCTAACTTCTGTATCTGGCTTCGTATGGCCTAAAATTTATGGGGAGCTTCACTACATCCCAGGAACCAGGCTTGGTTTTCAGTGGAGTAAAAAAATACCACTATCTCTGTTTTCATAGAGTTTGTGCTTTCCTGGGGAAAGACAGAAAGTCCCAGTGATCTTTAAATTATAGTTTAAACAGTGTTGTACACCGTAATCTTACCACTAGAGATCTCGCTGCCATATGTAAGAAGCTCACAGGGCATAGGGATAGAAAAGGTGCTCGGCGCAGGCCGCGGGGGCAGGGCCACAGTGACACTAAGGTAAGGCCATCAGAGGAGGCGTCTTTGAGGAGGGGACATTTAAGCAGAGAGAGAAATTCAGGATTAATCCACCTTTGAAGTGTTAGGGGAGACTATTCCTGATGGGAAAACACGTGCAAAGCCTGAGTCGGGACGGACCTTGTATCGTCAAAGAACTCCAGGGAGCTGTGTGGCTGGGACGGTGGCCGCTAGGAGGTGTCACCAGGTGAGTTGGAGAGGGTAAGCTGGGCTTCCTTGCTCATGGTCTTCAGGAGAGTTTTGCTATAGTGTCAGGGTGCAAGGGAGCTATTGAAGGTTATATCGCAGGGGAGTGCCATCCTCTGCTGTGCATTAAAAAAAAACCAACAACAAAAAAACCCTGCTTGTTTTCTTGGAGAGTGGACTGTAGAGGGAAGGAGCGAGGCCGGCAGGCCAGTGTGGTGGCTATTTCTGCAGTCCTGGAGAGCAGTGATGGTGACTTGATGGGAAATGACAGCAGAGGTGGCCGATGGGGAAGGACTGGAGCAGCCTTTGGTGGGAGACGCAGCAGGACTTGGTGATGGACCACACACACCCTGGCAGTGGAGAATGAGGAGAGGTGATGGGGAAGGACCCAGATGATGTCCAGGTCATTTCCCGCCTTCTTCCCCTCTGCCCTGCCCCTTTCCCTGTATTACCGTCTCAGGAAAAAGTGAGAATGAGCTTGTGAGACGGTCCCTCTGATCAGTCAGTGCCAGATCCAGCCATCTTCAATTCTGTGCAGAGCGCCTGGAAGCCTCTGGGCCTTGATATTGAGTGTTGACCCACTGTGAATTAATAACACACCCCAAGGTATCTTAGGTGGGAAACCACAGTCATTTACACCGTGGGGGTCTCTTCATTACCCCCATGGAGCTTTTGTCCCTCGCCCATGATGTCTGCAAGCCTCCCAGGAAAGACTGCGGGCCCAGTGCATCATTGAAAACACCTGCGTTAACCCACGGGGCTCTGGGGAGAAATACTGGGAAGCAGACATAAAATGAAACAATTTAGTTAAGTGGGAATTTATTTTCTAGCTTTTGTGTGTCACTCACTAAAGGTCCAATCACCCAAATAAATGGTGCTTTGTGTGTATGTTTCCCCGTGGCATTCTGTCGATTAGAGTTTTCGAAACATGAAAACAGTCACTTTACCCACTTAAAAGCAGAAATTAGGGAAACGTGGGACGTTTTGTTGGGGAAATTGTGTGTTTAGTATTAGCTGTGTGTTGCCTGGTCTAGTTATTAAACTGGGAGAGGGGAGCTATCTCTTTCGTGTGGTTGCTGCCTTTTTTCTCTGATGTCTTCCGTTAGAGTATGATTTTCTCTTTTATTGGTACTTTTTCGGCATCAGATTCCGTTCTAGAACTTTTGCTAGCTGCCTCACCATTACTGCCCCCCCATTATAAAAACATGCCCTTGTGATCGGTAATGAAGGCAGAAATAAGTGGGGATGGAGATCACGGAGACTTAATGATTCCGCTGGTGTGTAACCCAGCGTAGTACCGCATTTTGCCATGTATAACGCACACCTATGTTTTTGTGCGCATCATACACGGGTTATTATACCCATCATTATACCCATGCTATGTAATCATTACACCCATGTATAATGTGTATCCTTATTTTTCCCTCAAAAAAGTGGGCAAAAAAGCATGCATTATACACGGCAAAATACAGGTAATGTCTTCCTCCTGGCGCCAGGGCCTCAGGCACAGTAGCGTGAGCGGGTGGGAAAAACAGGCCTCTTGGAGTCACTTCCGCAGGGTCCCTGCTCAGCTCTGCTAGTTACCAGCAGAAGTAGCCCTTCAGCTCTGGGCTGTGTTTCTTCCTGGGTGACGTGGTGATAACCCACCCTCCCTCTATCACAGGTTAGAGGGAAACTCAAATAGGAAGTGGCTTTGTCGGTGGTGCAGGCTGTTACCATCTGTGTTTGTAGTGCTATTTCTAGACTAGCCGGGGGGATGTCGGGTGTACCCCAAACCAAACCGAGCCTTTCCAGAGGCTCTTTTTTTCCGGTGGTAATCACTACTTTCAACAAGTGCCAACAGGTCACAACCCAAAGGGTGAGTCATGCAGTCGCAACACACTGAAAGGAAGATGAACCATTCTGGACAGTCCTGGGAATGTGTATGTTATTATTACCATAGAGGGCATCTCAGGGAGGAAATCTCTCCCCACCCCACCCCACCCCACCCCACCCCCATACAGAAACATAACCCCATCAGGGTTTTCCGCCCGTTAGTTTAGACAAATTGTGATTTTTTTTTTTTAAGGGAGAAAATTTCAGATAAGAAGTATCTTTACATAGTTAAATGCGACCTCTAGTTTCTTCTATGGGTCTCAGCATTTGCATTAAAATTCCAGAGTGGTGAGGTACTGGCTGAAGCAAACCGACAGATAGGGATGGGAAAAAGCTAACTCCTTCCTCAGTTTTTATTTTGTAACCACTTAGAATCGTATATGTGAAAAAGATGAGCGCAATGATGGGGTCTCAGCTAGAAGCAGATGTGGTTGTTCCGAAAGCAGTGAGCAAAGGGCGTCGAGGCGCCCGCCCCTCACTGGGCCCCCTGGACCTGGCAGTACCGCCCGTGGCGCGTGGAACAGTTGTGCTTGGTTTATCGCCCAGCACCTGCGCGTTTCGCCAGTGAAGGGGCTCCTGCAGCCCGGATGGATGCGTATGACAGGGCACACCGCCCCCTGCCTTCCTCCTAACGGCCACCCCTTTACCGACACTGGACACCGAGGGAAGGCGACTGCACTGTCAATCGTTGTGGTCAAGACTGAATTTCCCTGAAATGAGTCCCATGTCAGCTCTGTGTGTTTCCTCCTTTACTCTTGTTAAATGCCTGGGTTATGCATAGTTCCTCTTGGCTCTCTGAGTTTGGCAGAGACAGAAAACCTAACAGCTAACGTCAGCGTTTAGGTCCTTAGATGTGTAAACTTCATCCTGTACCTACCAGGCCGCCCGTCTCAGATACTGAGTACGGAGAGGTGTACACGGATGTCCTGCCCTCTCCTCTGACCCTTCGTGTGGCCGAGGCCAGGCAGGGGTTGAGAGGACCCAAAACCAGCTGAGGGACCAACCAGGGAGGGTTTCCTTTCATGCAAGGGCTGTTCTACCCTGCTGTCGTCTCTGCGTCTCGTGCCTTTGACATGTGTCTTTTGTGGCAGGTTTACAGATTTTAAGTGACTTGTGCGGTCCACTGTGAGCCCCGCATCATTCTTACTTCTCAAGTTTATTAACTCGTTTTAACTTCATGCAGCGTCAGGCAATTTCTCTTCCCACCAGCACTTCCCTTTACTTCTTTGCTCCTTTACCACCGTGTGTCCCTATGGAAGAGGCACTTGGGTATGTGATAATCTCTCTGACACATCTCAGGACTGCAGTCCTCCTGCTGGTGCCTTCCACGTTCAGGTCCAAACGATTCTGCTCACTGTGTCCAGAAATGCAAACACCTGAAGCTCAGTGTCCAGGTCCTCTCTCCCTTCAGGGTTCGGACGGGCCTGAAATTCCAATGACGTCGTCCTTTTTGCTGGCACTGCCTAGCTCATCCAAGTCCCTATCCCTCCTCTCTAACTCCCCTTATCAACTCTCTTCACGGCCAGCCCTTCTGCTCTTACTGTGCTCTTTTAGGATTAAATCTCCCATTTGAGTCTGTTAAAAAAAAATTATACTTAAACTTTCATCGAAGTACAAACTTACAGAAAGTGCCAAGTTCTAAGTGTGCAGTATTTGTGCGTGCATACACCCACATAATTACCCCGAGGTTCAAGATTTTAGACCATTTCAAGCAAAGTCATGCCCTTTGTATCCTCTGTCAGTTCTTCCTTTTGCCTGTTTAGATTTCACACGAGTGGAACCACACTGGGTGCACTTTTCTGAGTTGAACTTCTGTAACCCAGCATGATGTCTGTGAGATGCGTCCATGAGATGTATTTGTCTGTGGTTCATCCTTGTTCTTCCCGAGCAGCACAGGCCACGGTGTGCACCTATCACTTCTGTGGATGGACACTCTGGTCGTGCCCACTGTGAGGCTGTTTATGAACAAAGTTTCTATAAATATGTGTATCTTTTGATGGAAACAAACACTTATTTCTGTTATTTTTGTGGCTGTATAGCCACAAAAGGAATTTCGGTATAGTAGGCTATTCAAATAAGATTTTTAATGGGAGAAATTGAATGTGAGACTTACTCATTCTTCATAGTAAGCTTTATGGGGTGCATTGCTCCGTGAGTTGAAAAATACCTACCACAGGTCTGAATACTCTTCTACTTGTTACTCTCTGAGAAATTATTTCTCCAAGTTACCCGCGTCATTTTGAATACTAGTTCAGGGTTTGTGTGTGTTTTTAAGTCCGAGCCCACTTCTTTAACCTCGTAGTACTGTTTTTCATATCAGCCTTCTTCATCTTCCAGCATTCAGGTTATTTTTGAAACACAGTGACATGTGGGTCCAGGGTCAATGCCGTCAAGAGTCTTTCTTGTAAAATTACTCTTGGATTGACATTGAACTACAGATGCCAAGCTTGCCAAATTACGTAAGTAAAACTAAAAGGAGGTTAATTTTTCAAATAGATTTATATGAGCAATACGCTTTTATGAAGCGCTATATGAAGCCATCACTCTGTCAACTCCCCAAACATATAGCCATTATTTCCAGGGAGCTGAGAGTTTGCTAGTGGGGGCGCACAGGAGGAAGCCAGTGTTTGCGAGGCCCTTTCATTGCAGCACTGCACGTGGGAAGGGGTGGAGGTGGGGAGGCCAGGGACATGGGAGCATGGATGAGAGGCACCTGAGTCAGCCCGGGGACTCAGAGAAGGCGTCCTGGAGGAGCAGATTTTAAATGAAGATACAGTTACAGATATTTTGGGAGCTTGAGTGGAGGTGAGGGGCTTGTCCTTAAGGGCAAAGGGACTAAACTGCATATTTAAGGAGCAGAGACATGAAATAGTATCATGCATTTTTTATTCCATTGATGGTGCTATTGCGATATACATTTCTACGACACCTCCTTTGGAATGACTTTGAGAGCTAATTTTCAAACCACACCAGAAAATCACTCTTGATATTTTATAGCTTTGACCCAAATGGTATTCTCCTGCTGGATTACTCCCCTGATTTGTCTCCTGAACACTTTTGGCTCATTCCAAAGAAATACAATCCGTCTTCAGAAGGTTTAAGACTTACCACTACTGAGCACATTCAAAAGCCTGTGTGTGACCCAGTACTCAGAAATCAATTCCAAAAGGCCAGTTTTGTTCAGAAAGCACTTATCATTGGAATAAGTATATAACCACCTAAGGTTGAGGTTCGGTTTCCCAAAGACTTGGCTTTCAACCAAGTTTCTATGTAGAGATTTTATGTCAAAATTGCATTATTTTATATGTCCAAGGGTGGGGGTGGAGATGGCCAGAGTTGATGGATATGCCTTCTACCAAGCCCAAGTGCTTTTTGAGGAAGAACTCCATTCCGACAGCATTATAATTAGCCCCGGATTTGGTTGGACTGGTTTGTCGTGGAAACCAGGGTCTTCTGGGAGGCAACGTTGAGAAGCAAAGCCCAGTCCGGTAGTGGGGTCAGCCTGATTTGAGCTAACAGAAAGGGACGCCCATGAAGCTGAGCAGATGGGGAAGGATGGGGAGCCCAGGAGAGCCGAGAAGAGGGCTTGGGGAGGCATGATGGAGAAGCTGGAGTGGCGTGGGAGCTGGCCCAGCTCAGAAAACACTCAGTTAAGTGCCTCGCTTCTAGCTGTATATGCTGAGTCGACCCTTTCTTATTTAGTTCGTGACTCCCATGACATTTAAGTGAAAATAAATCCAAAGCCTTCCCACTGTTGATGTAGACCTTATCTGTGATTTCCCATGTATTTAGTTAATCCATGCTCGTTATTTTGGGACTTGGGGCTGGTTTTATGACCCAGTGAGGGGAGAGGGGATGGGGAGAATGATAAACTTTTCACCTCATGTAAAGACTTCCTTTAACAGGGGACTAAATAGTTGGGGCTGGTCTACACTGGTTTAACGGCTCACTTAGGCTCTCATGGCGTCACTTCTTTCCACTGCTCCCATGGTTCACGGGAGTTACCTTTAACTTGGCTTAAAGTAAAACACACACACCAGGAACTCTGAGTCATAGGTTCCAAAGTCAGTTTTCGCTAGTATCTTTCTTTCAGAAATTTTCGTAGACTTTTTCTTGAAGGTGTAAAGGCCCCCTACTAAACAAGCACGACAACCATGAACTTGCAATAGCCATCAACACTTTTGGCGATGGAGATCTAGAAGGTTGCCAGAGTTTCCATGCATTTATCCTCATGCGTTACAGATTCTCGTACGGTTTTGTTAAACCCCACCAAGGACCCACCAGGTCGTCCTGAGCCACGAGGGTTTCCAATAGGACCGTTGTAAAGGAAGGGGAGGGACTTAGTGGGGCATCACGTGTGGCCATCTGCTCACACTGTTCCATGGGGATGCCTGCACTGGATTGGGGTAGTGTCCAGAGAGATTGCGTGCTGCAGTGCAGAAGCACTGGTACTTCGTTTCTCACAGAATTAAAATACTTTACAGTGGTTCCGCAAGTTCAACAACCACATAGTTTGTGTCTGAAAATATCCTTCAGCCTTCTGGCAGCTCCAGAGCAGGGCTGCTCTTGGTTTGCAGCATCGTTGGTGTCTGGTGGGACAGATGAAGCCTGTCGGGGGCAGTTACCGGTACTCACCTGAGCCTTTGCCAGCGTGATGTGCACGTCGTGGGGGGGCGGGGGTGGGGGTGGCGTGCCTCTCCTGCCCTGGTGTGGGAAAAGGGCGGCCTGGGGGTGTGAGAAGTTGCTCTCCTGACGCCTCTTCTCACCTCCTCCTCTCATCCCAAGGAGAGTGGTTTCACACGTTCTCTTCCAGCAACTGACCTTTCCTGGGTCCACCTGTCACTTACTAATTTTATTTGTGTCCAGCACTCTTGCCACACATTTGCTTTTCAAGCGGGAAACAGTAACGATTCCTCTACAGTTCTATTGTTCTGCACAATGAAGGAGCAGAGGTTGTAGGATTTTGCCCAGTACTCAGTGGATTCTTCAGCGGCTCTCTGGACAGCCAGGGGCCTGTCCTAGTGCCAGACTTGATTTCATTTTTCTGTTGTTCAAGTTGTCATTTGTTATGAATGGTTCTCTTGGTGATCTGAACACATTGGCACGGACAGACCTCAAGAATGTGCTTTTGGCAACAGTGGGAAGGTTGCCGGGAGGAGGGGCGGGGGAAGGTGGAGGAGGGTAAAGGGAGGATAAACGGTGATGGACAGAGACCGACTGGGGGTGGTGTGTTGTAGAATGTGCAACTGAAACCTGTGTAATTTTGTTAACCAGTGACACCCCAGCAATTTCAATGAAAAGGAAAAAAGTAAACATGAATTCAGAAATGCAATAAATAAGAATGTCCTTTCAGGAAAATTCATGACTGAGGATAACATTTGCAAAGAGTCAAACCCGGATGGTGGTTAGGCAAATGTCATTTACTGGACCGTTCATTCAATGGGGTTTTGTAGGGTGGGAGGAGGGATGCTGAGCATTCTTTAGGTCTTTATCACCATGTTAATTTGAATGGCTTCTTTACTTCCTTGCAGTTAAATCCTTAGTAATCACGAAGAGTTTATAAACTTTGGATTTAATCTTCATTAATATGTAAAACCCCAAGACTAGGGTCCTGTGCCTCTCAACAGACCACTTCTGTCATTTGTCCTCAGAACGTCCTTTCTCCCTGCAGGTTTCTGTGGTCCCCGAACACCAAGAAGGGTGGGCCGTGCACTGCTTTTGATCAGGGAACATGCAGTAACTACTTTGTGACTCTGAGCTCCTGCTGTGTTTTACGGGTTGGCCAAAGTTTATCACATAATTTCCACTCCATGAATTTGCCCCAGTTACTCACGCAGGCTTTAGGGCAGGAAAGAAGGAGTGGTGGTGCAGGGCGGGTCGGGCAGACGGTTAAGAGGGGACACATTCCTTTTAACTTCTCTAGTGAGTGAAATGGTCTAGTTTGAAATGTGCCAGTGGTCTAAACAGTACAAATTAAGGTCATTTTGTTGTTCGAGGGAAATGAGGGCAAGCCTGGTGGACACCTGGAGGCGGCAGGGAAGGGTGTGTGTGGGGGGGGTTGATGCGTCTCCTCAGGCCAGCGCCCTGCCGTGCCTCTACGTGGAATGGGGCCAGGAGAGGACTCAGTAGGGTTTGAGGACCTTCTAGGTACCCAGAACCACACTAGGTAATCCCTCAAGTTTCCCCATTTTTCCTAGGGTCTTGTGCGATCATCCTTATTTCTTTATTATTCCAGATGGAAAAACCGAGAGGACCCAGCATCACACTGCCTGTAAATGACAGAAAGTGGCAGAATCGGAACCCTTGCTGTTCAGTGTGTGTAATCCACACACATAATCTCACATGTGTTCTTGGTCCATTTAAATCAGATCTACAAGGACTTTGAAATCCCTTTCAGTCAATGCTGTAATGGCTAAATTGTGATGTGAGCATCCACATCCGCAAGAATTGCAACTAAACCACAGTTTCTCAACAAGGGGTCTGTGGACCACATATGTACCTTGAAACCACATGGTGCAGTGGGGAGACCTTGAAGAAAATACTGATTCCTGGTCCCTGTGGACCAACTAGGAGAAAAGTTCTGGGGGCGGGTGTAAGCATTCTGGAAGATGCTCTTGTGCACTAAAATTTGAGAGCCATGCAATACAAGCTCTTTGCAGAGCTCCAGTGTAAGAAAGGTCTTGGGGATGGGGTGGCTACACTAATGTGTCTGCAAGCTGCCAGTTTGTGAATTCTGCCTAAAGAACATATGGTTTTATCTCCTTTTACACAAATGGAAACTGTGGTTTAGAGGGTGTAAGTTGCTCGTTAACATTCTTGCGGCTTATTTGTGGTAGAGAGGAGACTAGAACCAGTCTTTCTCTCTCCACACTATAGCCTTTCAAACAACAGCTAATCAGGGAAGCAAGGGTCCATTTCAGCCCTGTCAGTGACCCCCTACTCTCAACATAAAGGATGGGTCCTGTGAGAAGGAGGGTTCTGATTCATCCTCATTTGCATGTTGGAAAAAAACTGCATTTCTTCAGAGTTCTCTGTAGGAGGTGGAAAGATTCAATAAGCTAGCTAAAAAAGTTTCCGTCTCCTACACAGGCGCAGGCACACCCACAAACACACGAGTACAGCCCAGGTCTGTCACCACACGCGGGGAGGGGACTGGTAAGCGTGTATTACTTAAGCAAGATTTTCATGGAGTTTTCAGTATTTGGAGGCGTTTTCTTGAACTATGCATTGGCATAGTTTCATAAAGATTAAGCTGGAATTTCACTGTGGCCTCAAAAGTACAATAATCATGTCTCTGGGGTCCATGCGCAAGTTTTAACTGTAGGCATTTCACTTTATGTAACACGGAGGGGTTCGCTGTGGCTGACATTTTCCATTTGTAGGGCTGGATACGCTGGTTGCTATACAGCCCTGTAGAAACAAAAGTTGGAAGAGATTGCTTTGGAAAGCTGTTCAATTCCGTTTAGAAACAAATACCAGAGTACAGATTACTTGTTTATTATTTACGATTTCTCATAGAATAGTGTGAAAGATACTTCTTGGGTGAGGGTTGATGGGGAAAAGACAAAATCCTGCTTGTTTATATTTTAACTTTCCTTTCCCTCCCTCCCTCCCTCCCTCCCTCCTTTCCTCCCTCCCTCCCTCCCTCCCTCCCTTCCTCCATCCCTCCCTCCCCTCCTCACCTGAGGAAAAAAAGCAATTTTTTCATTGCTTTTAGAGAAAGAGGAAGGGAGAGAGAGAAGCATCAGTTGGTTGCCTCCTGCTTTCCCCACTGACCAGGGATCATACCTGCCCTGACTGGGAATCGAACCCACGGCCTTTCAATTATGGGATGACGTGCCATCCAACTGAGCCATACCAGCCAGGGCTGTATTTTCACTCTAGATTCCAGATAGCGGGCTTCTCGCAAGAGGCTTGGGCCTTGCCTCAGGACCTTCAGTGATGCGTGTGGCTGCTTTGTTGTGTTTCCTGATTGTTTCATTGGTAAAAATCTTATCTTCCCTATAAGGTTGGTAAACTCCTTGGGACTAGGTTTGCCATTTGCATTTTCCTTCTTTAAACACTATTTTCTTGTAGGACCTATTTTTGCTTAATAGTTTGGGGGCACAAAAAGAGGTACATAATTGTTTTCTCTTTCAACACAATATTATTGAGTGTCTCTGAGCTCAATGTTACAGTTACACTTCATCTAGGTTCCAGAATAGCTATGTATTTACACTCCAATATTTATTCCATTACACAAGACAGAATGGGTAGTATTAACTAAGAGGATGTACTTGAGATGGGGCAGCCTTGAATTTGAACGCCAGCCATGATTCTTATCAATCCTGGTGCCATCTTGGGCAGGTTGCTCAACACCATTCCACCTTGGTTTTCTCTTCTCTGAGTTAATAGTGACTTTCAGTGCCATTGTGAAGATTGAGTAGCAGAATGCACAAGTATAAGCACTCAATAAATGATAGTGCAATGCTATTGTTGTCATTGACATTATTAACATTAGCAAGAACAGTAACAATAACAATAACATTAGTTCCATTGTTGTAGGGGGTGGTTGTGCTGAATTGTTTAAGTGACCATCTCATTTCACCTTTGGCATCTAGGCTTACTTTCTGGTTTGTGTGTTTGTTTTCCAGAATTTGGTTTGATCAGTTCATATTCCTATTTTAGGAGGTTTCCATTTTAAACATGTCTCCCAAGGTAAAATTTTAAGCATGGAAGTCTGAAAATGTTTCCTCAAAGGGTGTTTTTTTAAGCTTAATGACTGCTACTTTTTAAGCTTTTGGTCTGAGGAAAGTGCAGCATTTCTTGGCCATTCGCTCAAACAGAGACCTACTAATGGGAACTGGGAACGGAACAGAAATGTGGAATGTGTGAGTGGAGAGTTGCGGCCCTTCTCCCTCAGTCACTCAGGTGCATTCTGGGAAAGTTAACTGAATTTAAAACACTCACCTTGGCAGGGTCACCTTTAAGTGCCAGGCACAAAACAATAATGAGCTTCCTTTCTTATAATTCTTCTTTTTATGATTTTCTCAGCTGGATTCTTCAAAGGATTATTTGTAAAGACCTTTATGGTGTGTTATGATTTAATCAGATGTAGCTCAAATTTCCCAAGATGTGTTAATTATCACTGCCACACAAGTGCAGCAGAGGAAGCAAAATGCAAAATGTTTTTCATCTGGGCAGGTTGAGGGTTTGTTTAAAATGTACTTAGGGCCATTAGGAGCAAATCAAAATATAGTGCATGGTAATTACGCATGAAATAAAAGATTACCTGCTGTTTAAGTAGCCAGTTTCCTGATAATATTGCAATAAAGTCTTGAAGAAAATTGGTTTCCCAATAGCAGTAGAACACCTTACTTAAGGGACAAAGTGGGCTGTATTAGATTGAAAAATGAAAAAGAGGGAAAAGTAGATTTCATCATGAAAATTATCAGTGGATATTATCCTCAGTCTTAAAGAAAAATGATTGTTTTAGTCTTCCCCGTGATCAAATGGAGAATGATTGCTTTGCATTTAAATAGCAGTGGATTGGTATATTTCAGACTTGATTAACCACAAGAAGGAATAGATGTATCCTGTAATAAAGAAAAGGCATGTGTTAGCCTGAGTCTATGAGAGTAGTCAAAACCCTGACTTCAGAGATCTAACAAATCCCAAAGTTGAAACCCATGCTTTCTGTCCGCACGACCTCCTCTCGTTACTTAACCTCTCTGCCCTCCAGTGTCTCTCCTGGCAAAAGGGGATGGGAATAAAACAGGCCTTGGGTAAAGATTAAACGAGATAATGTATATAAAGCACTTAGACGACATATCCATCATAGAGTAATGGTAAATTAATATGAGATGTGTTATCAAGTGAACTGGGGCTATGGCTGATTAAAAATATTCTGAACAACAAGGACCTGAACAGACACTTCTCCAGGGAGGACATACAGAGGGCCCAGAGACACATGAAAGGATGCTCAGCGTCACTAGCCATCGGAGAGATGCAAATTAAAACCACAATGAGATACTACTTCACTCTGGTCAGAATGGCCATCATAACCAAATCCACAAACAACAAGTGCTGGCGAGGTTGTAGAGAGAAGGGAACCCTAGTACACTGTTGGTGGGAATGCAGACTGGTGCAACCACTGGGGAAAACAGTATGGAATTTCCTCAAAAAACTACAAATGGAACTGCCTTTTGACCTGGCAATTCCACTGCTGGGATTATATCCTAAGAATCCTGAAACACCAATTCAAAAGAACCTATGCACCTCAGTGTTCATAGCAGCACAATTTACAATAACCAAGTGCTGGAAACAGCCTAAGTACCCATCAGTAAATGAGTGGATCAAAAAACTATGGTAAATTTATGCAATGGAATACTACACAGCAGGAAGAAAGGAACTCCTACCCTTCGTGACAGCACGGATGGATCTGGAGAACATTATGCAAGGTGAAATAAGCCAGGCAGTGAAAGACAAATACTGTGTGATTTCATCTATAAGTGGAACCTAGTCAACAAAACAAATAAGCAAACAAAATAAAACCAGAGACATTGAAATAAAGAACAAACTGTCAGTAGCCAGAGAGGAGGGGGGAGGGGGGTAAAAGGAGTAGAAGGGGAAGGGTTATCAAGGAACATGTTAAAGGATCTATGGACAAAGCCAAAGGGGGATAGGATCAAGGGTGGGAGGGGGGAAGGGGGAGAGTGGTGGGGGGAAATGGAGACAACTGTACTTGAACAACATTAGAAAAAAATTTTTTAAAAATTATTAAAAAAATATTCTGAACAGCAAGAGGGGAACATTTTAAACTTTGGAATTCTGAACAGCCACCTAAAGTACATGAAGTAGGGCTCATCCTGGGTGGGAAACGCTTTGTGGAACTGCGATGATGGGGACGACGTGAAGTTTGCAGCTGGGCTGATGTGGAGAACTTGCTGTGTCATCTGTGGGGCCATGCTTTTTTACCTTGGAAAGGAACTAAATTATGAAATAGACCTGTTTGTGATAATTTGGCTAGCAAGATAGGCGATTTCTGCCCTGGCCGGATAGCTTAGCTGGCTGGAACATCACCCCGATGTGCCAAGGTTGCGAGTTTGATCCCCAATCGGGTCAGGGCGCTTGGCAGGGGTCAACCAACGAGCATATGGATGATTGGTGGAAGGAATCTGTGTTTCCCTCCCTCCTTCCCCCCATCCCTGTCTCTCTGAAATCAATACAAAATTTTAAAAAATAGGCAATTTTTATAAAGATGTTTCTGCCGTGGAGCCACCCTTGATGATGAAGAAACACTTTCCTTGGTTATTTCTCCAATAGGAAATTTGGACATTGCCCCTTTGTGTATGGTGGAAGAAGTTTCTGTTTTCACATACCTGAACCCTCTGTGTAAACAGCTAGCGCAAACTTAGCATTAAAAATTAACCAATTGCCGAAAGTCCTTTTCTCCCCCCCAATTCTAAACTTGGGGCTTCTTTTGGGGACTAGAGAAAAAGTTCAGAGATTCACAGATTTGCTATTTATTGATCCTGTTACATAGCTGGCAATGTGCCAATGTTCTCCACCATTTGTAACTTAATCAACAGTGCCTGGAAGGGAAGTGGAAGAAAAAGATTCTTCTTTCATACATATTAGAAAATTCTCCTTTAAATCCCAAGATTTGGGTGTGGTCTTCTCAATCTCAAAGTATTCTATCTGCAAGACCTTGGAACTAATTTAACCGGATGCCTCTGGCCCCGAAATGCCAGTGGCATTTTTGGTAGCCTTTGGTGCTGGTTGCCCCTTGTTTTTCCTGTGTCTGTTGAAAAACTAAGTGGAGATGCTTGGTGCTCTGTCACTGAGAGATTCCTTGATTGGGCAGCACTAATGTGGCTCCAGGCTGTGAATTGAACAGGAGCTTCCAGCCTTTGTATCTTTAATGTGCTGATGCTGCCTACTGACGCCCAGTGCATCCGACCTTTTGTAATCGACTACAAAATCGTTCCGTACTTCACACTAAAGCAAAACAGCACATTGTTTAAACCACGTTTACCTTTATCCTGAACTTCTGGAGGATATGCTGGTTGTATCTTTCCACGGCCAATTTCACTCTGAGACACCCCATATCTCTAGGCCAACATGAAGGATACTGAGAATACATTATGGAGGAATAATTTGTTTCTGTCTCTCCCTTTTCCTTTGTTACTTGTTGAGTTCCCACCATGTGCTGGGAGACACTCTTCTGGGTGCCTGGAATGTAGCCATGAGTGAAACAAATATTTCTATTGATGTGAAATTCACACTCTGCTGCATGGAGGTTGTTTGGATTCTTTTTATATATATATGTATATATGTATGTATTTATTTATTTTATTGATTTTTAGATAGAGAGGGGGAGGGAGAGAGAAATAAGGGGACAGCAACTTGGTGTTCCACTTACCCGTGCATTCACAGGTGTCTTCTTGTATGAGTCTGGTGCCCTGACCGGAGGGAGATCTAACCTGCAACCGTGGTGCACCTTCTATACAATGCTCCATCCTGGCCAGGCCCAGATTCTTTAACCCTTTGCCTCCTGTGGTTGAATTTGGGAAGAAGAATTGAACCAGAAGGCAAACTACTGTACAAATCATATTTTGGTAAATTTACCTTTATTCGCCCACCTCGACCGCTGCCACACTCACACACACACTGTGAAGCAGCAGGAAGGGGGGACAAAGTGACTGCTGTACATGGCAGTGTTTGCTGTGTTCATACCAAAGGTCTGTGTAGCTCCGCCTCCGGTCTCAACAATGGGCCTTTCAGAGAACCAGCTTTGACCCTGTTGCCTCCACCGGACAATTCCTCATTTTCCTGGCATCAAAACTTCTACCTCCTCCATACATTTCTGACTATGGCAGTTATTTTTTCTTCCTCTTTCACATGCAGTGCTCTCGAAGCCAGCATGATGGCTGACCCTTGGAGGTCCTTGTAAAAACTTAGCAGACAAGAATTTTAAGCACTTCTTTGGAATTCTACTAATTCTGGATGTTGGATCAGCTGGGAGGGTTGTCTAGACTGAAGCTTATCTTTGCTTTACATTGGTATCTTCAAAGATAGCGTAAATTAAAAAAAACAGAGGGGAAATATTTAAAGTATATAAGTAAACAAATTCCCCAAAGCAGGTTATTTGAGGATGTACAATGGTTTGTACTTAAAATTAATTTTCCATATTTTATAACTTTCACCAACTTCAGTCAGCGCACGCATTTAGTCAAAATTATTGAGACTTTCATCCAATACGCCTGACTCTCCAGCGGCTGGGAGGGGAAGTGGGCTGCTTGTAATAAAAGCAGTTTATATTTGGGGTAAACAGCCACATACGTCATACTCTTCGGAATAAAGTAGTTAGCAGTGGCTAAATTTGATCTGTCACGTTTTACAGGAGAAACATAATTTGTTTCTGTTTCGTAGCGTAGATCCCCACAAAGAAGCGCATTCCAGATGGATAAGGTTTAGCAGAGCCGCTGTGTGGCCTGCAGTACATTCTTGTACCAGGAGATGGCTGTTCTTTCAATTTAGGAAGTTGATCCCCTGACCAAGATTACCTGGTAACTAAATGAGAGAAAGACCAGTGACCCAAACTGACAACTGAGCACTTTGAGAGGTGACACTAGACCAACAGACGAGATGTGAGGCAGTGGAAAGAAGGAGTTCATTGCCTTGTTAGTCGGTGCCTTGCCACCCCGCCCTACCTGCGACAGGCGCCTCCACCACCCCCAGTCATTCCTAATTACTATCTGATGTCTCACTAACCAAAACATCACTAACTTAGGGAGGGTAGTGAGTGGAGAATTTGTAGTTCACGCAGAGAGTTGGGAGATCTCCAAGGCCCCTTTCAGCTATGAGATCTGTGGTTGGATGCAGCACAACCACAAGGGAAAAAGGGTTTAGATACCATGTTTCAAGACAGCAGCCCAACCTTCCATTTAAAGGTTCTCTTCTAGGTGCATCTTGCCATGGGGACCTGCAATTTCTCATGGATGCTCTCCTGAGAATGATCTGTCTGTCCCTCTGGTGCAAGGCCAATGCTTATTTTCTGCAAGCATGTTTACCTCAGCAGCATGCAGCTGAATCTCATTTTATATGTGAGTTCCTGAAGTAAGTGCATGTAAGTCATGTTTGCAGGAAGCATCCAGCTTGAGAACTCACTTAAAAAACGTATAGGAATTCAGAGATGTAGACTCAGAATGTCAGCTCATCTCATGATGATTCTTTTGGTACACCAGATTCCTATATGCTGGGTTGGCTTAAATTCACTGTACATCTTGGTTGAGAAACATATTCAAGTTAGTGATTCGTGTCAAAGATAATTATTAATCCACAGGCCTGTATGCTGGGATTTTTCTCCTCCTCAATTCCATATGCCCCTTCCTTGACATCTGCTTCGAAATCAGGAAATGCCTTGGACAAGCAAATGCCCTGAAATGGGGTCAAAGTTAGAATCTCCTCAATACCAAAGAAAATGAAGTTTGGGAGTGTCGGGCAGAGAGAGTATTGTGCCTTTTTGGTTTTCTTTTCTTGCTGCTAGAATCACCCGGTAAGAGCGTAGCACAGCACGTCTCAGGCAGACTTCACCACTGCAGAATTCTTCCTCGTTATTATTTGAAAAACAAAGGATTCTTTGTCACCCTTTAGTGCACTAACACTGGCATAATTTGCCCTGGGCTTCTCATAAGTAGTGGTATTCAAAATTAAATGGCTAATTTCACTGCTTCAGCATCCTTTGTCGGTCCAGTATCCAGAGGCTCATTATCACTTCCACAAGATGGCCGCCCTAGGCAGTCGATTCAGTCAAAACCAAATTGTAATTAAACTATTTTAGTGTTACACACCTGCTGTCACATTTTTCTCCATTTGTTATGCATGGTACTTTATAATTATGTACAAAAGAAATGAAACGGTCTCTTCTAAGCTTCGTTCGTGTCGCCGATTTCCTTTTCTATCCAATCTCAGGTGAGTGCCTCTGTGGGACGGCGGTCGTCCTGTGTGCTCGGTCTAGGTGAATAAAAACTGGAGAAGTCCATGAGGGTTGGAGCTTTCTGTAAGTTTTGGAAGAACACAAAATATTTTCAATCCTTGTGCAAACATAGTTTTAAGGTTTACCAGGAAAAAATGCCAACTGCATTCAATTTGCAGATAAATCTGCAGCTTACATTTTCTGTTTTATTAGGTATTTGTTATGTGTCCTCGCTGTGCTAAATCCAGTGTTTTGTCTCATGGCCCTGGCAACCCTGTGATGTCACACTAAAGTTTTGAGATGTTAAGTAACTTCGCTGTAGTTGTAGAGAAAGTACTTGAGCTTTTAGGGAATGGATGGGATAGGAAGTTAAATGTCCAGCCTCCTTCACTGGGGGTTCCTAACCTCCGCCACCGGGTTTCAGTGCCTAATTTGGTGTTGTTTGGACATGCGATCATGTATTCATCACGAGCTTGGACTTATCAATCTTGTTCTTGTCCTTCGTCTTTATGACCTCTGGTGTTCTCACAGGGGACTGATGAGAGTCACCACAGAGGATGGCTGGGAGGCTAAGTGAGACCATGGAAAGTGTTTATCTAGCACCTGCATCAAGCAGGTGCTGGCGGTGTCAGTGGTGACGATGATGAGGATGGTGTAGATAACTAACTATATCCCAGTTAGTGCACCCCCTCCCCGCCTTGCTTATGGCTTGAGGGCACTTCTGGAAAAGAGTACTATGCGCTAGCAAAAGATACAGGAGGTTGCAACTCTTTGTTTGTGGGGGTCTTGATGCAGTGTGGAGTGATGGATGCTGCACGAGGTGGTGACGGGCAAAGGTGAGGCCAGAGAAGGAGGCGGGAGCCTGAGCGGGGCAGGTCTTGTGTGTCAGGAGTGGGAGATTTGTCTCACCTGCAGGAGAATGGCCGGCCTCTTGGCCTGCTCTCCCAGTGAACGCCCCTATCCCAGGTACTAGCCATTCTGAAGCCATTCTCATTCCCTCACAACCTATCGCAGTTGCCCACGTGCAAAGTGATGCTGGTTGGAGGTGTGCAACACCAGCCCTCAGAGAGGCCCCAGCTGATGGTAGTTAGAAGTGCAGGAGCCGGCAGGGGGCAGTGACTGGGGGGGGGGGGGGGGAGGTGTAGTCAGGCTGCAGCTAAAGGCGTCCAGTGCTGGTTATCCGTGGCTTCAAAGAGACTTCCATAAGGAATAAAATGAGAATGTTCAATGGAGATGCCAGAGATGGTAAGTGCAAGATTGGTGGAGGGAAATGATGTTTTTAGGGGGAAAAATAGATCTTTGAATCTATTTTTAACTGAATAATTTAAAATTTAGTAATTACTTATTTTTGACTGGGTGAATTGAAAAAAGGCCCAATTCTACATGCAGGGGCTAAAGCTGGTGCTTATGAGTGCATAATTAAATGCTCAAGTAAATATTTGCTGCCCAATTGACTTGGAGATTATTGTGTTCCTCTGGTATGGAATTTTTTAGTTTAGTTTATTATTATTATTGTCATTTCAATTTGGAAAGCAAGTAAGCAGACTAATAATTACATTAAAATGAGCAATTTAAGTAGGAGGAAAGATCAGTTTTTAGCCTAGATTTGATGCAGAGAAGATTTTGATGAGTTTTGTTTTGGTTTATGTGTGAATTCATTATCAGTGTTCCTTCTTTACCAAACTGTTGGGGAGCGGGAATGTCGATTTGCC
Organism: Desmodus rotundus; assembly: GCF_022682495.2. Lineage (NCBI taxonomy): Eukaryota > Metazoa > Chordata > Mammalia > Chiroptera > Phyllostomidae > Desmodus > Desmodus rotundus. Next base: position 14,980,068 of record NC_071394.1, read on the forward strand.
TTTCATTCAACTGTGAGATGCACACTTGATAGAGACTCGGCCTTTTTCCGAGGGTGAAGTTTTTTAGGTTTAGAGTCCTATGTGGAACGATGACACTATCACCGTAGATTTCATTTCCCGAGCCCCATCCACACACTCCAGTGCTATTTCTTTTCTTCAACTCTCGTTCTCACGTGTGCTCTCAACACCCGGAGGCCTTCCTAAGAGACTGGAGTAGTACTCACATGGAGGTCTGTGCTGAGAAAAGTCAGGAGGGATCGCCCTTCTGCTTTTACGTGGTCCCTGTTTAAATAAGTCTCCAAACTGTTGATGATCAAGTGCACCTATTAAGACTTGCTAACAGGAACCCTTGAAGTGTTTTTTTTTTTTTTTTAAGTAAAGTCTGTTACCTTCCCTTCCTTTTCAAAATAACCACAGTTCTGCATTTACTAGTCGTCTTGTTTTGAGAATGCGTTGATTCATAGTTGGTTAAGATAAGATCCTTTCAGTATCTATCGGTGGTATTCTAAGGAAGCCCATTTTAACAGAAAACAGTTCAGTATCTTGAACTACAGGGAGATACTTACAGGGAGATGAACATCTTTATCTTCTTTGGAGACTGGGTAAAGAGAAGGAAAAGAACGAACTTTTTTTCACTCCTTCTAGCCCACAACTTTCATAAAAAACCTAAGAAAGTACGAACATCCTCACATTTCTTGATAGTCCGTGGTGCCCATGTTTGGTCTGAGCGTATAAACAAGACAAGGTTTTGCTGTTTTCGAGGCTTACCTGGGGGGACCTTAAGGACTTCGCACACACAAACACACTCACCTGCGCGCAGATGCGCACAGAAGTGTCTTAGTCAATCTCTGCACCTTTCGGAGGAGGTGAGGACTGGTCCAACACAATTTATAGTGTGACACCATCCTGATCAGATCATCGCTTGGTATGTTTCAAGAACTTGAAAGTTCGGATTTTTTCTTCCACAGCTTTGATAACAGGCCACACCAGAGTCACAGGAAGCTGAGGCTGGGTGAGTGGAGGTGACTTCCTCAGGGCCAGGCCAGGCCTGCGCCAAGGCTTTCTCCGTCCTGTTCAGGGCCTGTTACCATTTAAGACCCAGGAGGGAAAGACCCGCAGCTGATGAAGAGCAGCCTGTCTGTCCTGGGCAGGGGCATTCAAGGAATTATTGGCTATTTATTAGAGGCCCTGGCATCTCTTTAGGCCATTTCATTTACTGGCACTGTGTTGCTGGTTGAATAGTTTGCAACTTCATCAAAAGTAATGGATTTAACCTATTCCTCGGCTTTCATCTTGGTGTCGTTGCAGGCTTTGGCAAACAGTAATAATGAGGTGATGAAGAATACTCTCAGAACAATTACACATGGGATTTGCTGCTTTTCATATTTGCTACGGTTTCTTGGCGCTTTTTAAGACGCTTCTTCTTGGTTTGCATGCGACCGTCTGTGACGGCTAACACAGTGTTGTTGGTGAGACACAAAGCCAGGGGAACCGCTTCTCTGGGACTATCAGATGGCTCAAGTTAAAAAGAAAATTATGACTGTCGTGACAGCCCAGGGAAAGGGAGGCTGTGTTTCAGACTTGCCACTTGATTTGGCAGGGTAGAAATGGCCGGGGTTGCAGGATCCCATGTGGCTGAGCCCTTTCCAGTTCCCAGCGGCCGGTGCCTTCCCTGTGGAGGCAGGTATCCTGAGCCCGCTCTTCTGGGTATTTCTCCCCCAAACCCGCCTGTTTCTCGCTTCTCTTCCCTCGTGGTGAATGCCTGCCCTGTGGTAAGAGCTCAGCTTAGAAGCCCATTGCCTCACACTTCAGAACCTCCAGGGAAGGAAGCAAAGGCAACTCTTTTCCCTATTTTAAAATTCTTCCTTGGAGTCTTTTGTGCTTGTCACATAATGGTAGTCGGGGTCTTCAAGCAGCGTTAAGGAAATGCTATTTTTACTGTCCATTTTGCTGTTAAAAAAATCCATACTCATCACTTTGGGACCTTTTTTCTATAGTGTCATTATTTATTAATAACCACACTTAGATGCAGGAGGTTCAGATTATCTGTAAACAGCAGATATTCTAAAATCATTTTGGTGTAGCTTTTACATTTGCTGCTTTGTTCTGGTTAAGATTCCACCTTCTTTGGGTGTTTACTCTATCGAGAGAACTGGCTGCGGCGGGGTACTCTTGGGGTGCTGCCAGTGTCATGTGTGTGAGAGATAATTTGCAGACACAGAGGGTTTGCACCATGGTGATGGAGGTTGGAAGTGGATCCCCTGATCACAGGGAGGATGGAGAGGAAGGCTGCAGATTCAGTCCTGGGCCGGAATCTCAGCTCGGGTCACTGTTTCTATCCTCCAGTGAGGGCATCTGTTATTAACCTGCGGATAAGGAATGCAGCGGTGGGGGAGCCCCAGGGCTGCTTCCTTCTGCAGCTCACGCACATCCAGGTACGGTACACCTTTCTACGTTCCCATCTTAGCCCGCCAAGTTTGGTCCCAAGCTGATTCTTCTCATCTTGTGAAGATGAGAAGGGCATGGCAACTTCTAGAGGACATCTTCCCCTTGGGTCCTCCCTTAGGAGCAAGGCGACCTGTCCTGGAACCCAGCAGCAGACTTCCTCTCGGTTTCATGCACCAGCGAGCCAGAAGAGCAGCACTGTGGTTGGCTGACCTGGCCAGTGGAACCCCCAGGATCAGACCTGGGGCTGGGGTTACCTGCCCTGAAGCACATGGCCCTGGGACAAGAGTAGATACCCAGTGAACATTCTTCTTGAAAGGAAGATCAAAGCCAGAAATGGATATCTGAGTGATAACCAAGAGGTTTACCATGACGTCGGTGTTCTCAGTTGTAAAATAGGGATGATAATCGTACTTAATGGGATTATTGTGAGAATTACGTAAGTTAACACTTACAAAGCACCTGAAATGGTGCTGCACACACAATAAACACTCAGTAAGTGGTAGCTATTATGATTACAACAGCAAAGGCATTATCAGCCTTGGGTCTTCTAATAAGTGTCAAATTAAAAAACATGGCAGTCACAGGATAGTCACGGGGATGTAAATGCAGAGTAAGCATGGGGAACATAGTCAGTAATAGTGTAATCACTATGTGCAGTGCCAGGCGGGTGCTTGAAATATTAGGGAGACCACTTTGTAAAGTATATGACTGTCTACACCACTGAAACTAATACAAAATGATACTGAATGTAAACTGTAATTGAAGAATAAAACAATATTGCATTAAAAAGAAAAAACGGGAGAGGTGGGAAACCGGTTGTGGGAATGACCCAATATATGGCTGTATGACGGGCAGTAGTCGGAACAGGAAGCTGAGGCACCCCTGGGTCCTGATAATTTGGGGCTGGCCACTTGGGACATCGAGGCATAAGCATCTGAGGCTTTCAGGATGGCATTGTCACCAGAAGCGTGGCCCTCCACACAGTTGGGAGCTACGAGGAGCAAGACAGCAGAGCTCCTGAGAGAGAGCTCAGGGCACTGAGTGGGCTGGAAGCTTTATTGGGGTTCGTAGCACCGGAGAAGGCCATTTGCAGAATCACGGCAGCAGAATGACTGTTTCCTCCATAATCGGGGGACCCCGTTAGGCTAGCCGGATGGCTTCCGGAGGAAAGCTTCGAGCAGCAGTACCCTATATTTGTGTGGCTGGGCTAAGTGGCAGCTGAGGGGCCAGCTGGGTTAGAGCTCAAAATAAGATAAGAGTCTGTAAATTTCTGGGAGGCTTGGGAAACAGAAAAGGGAATTGTTATTTGGGGCACAGTGGAGAAAGTGGGTGACGAGCAAAGGCAAATTAGTTACGATATGTGCACCCTTGCCAGGATTAAAAGCTATTCCATAGTTGGTTTTCTAGCCATATTATTCAGTCATTTACTAAATATGGCTTGTAATATATCAGTTGATGAACAACCTTTAATATCATAAAATTTATAAACCTCTTTGGTGCCCATAAATCTGTCTTCTGTTTTTCCCTGGCTTACCTCATTTCAGCCAATGCAGAATTGAAAGGGGGGAAAGATACGGATGTTTTATTACAAAAGGTCTTCTTGCCCGTATATTTTGAGGGTTGATTTTACTTCCCTGTTAAATCACAGCTTCCTCTAAGGAGCTGTGTGGTCTTCTTGGCGTCACCATCCTCAGCCAGGTTCCTGGAATGAAGTTCTTGCTCTGTCCGCGTTTGCTGAGTAGGTGTGAAGCAGGAGAACCAACGTTTTGTGATATGAATTTTGTTTGCGGACATTTTAATATTTCATACGTTATTACCTGCACAGCAAATATGTTATGTGCTACTTCACGAAGATAGGATGTGGTGATGTGTATTTTTTTTTAAATAGAAAATGGGTTTTTAAGACTGGCTTGTGACTAACTGTCCTAGAGTGATCAACGGATAATATGTCAGAAGCCATTAGGAGCCATATTTTTATGTGTTCCAATATTAATAATTTCCAGTATTGATTTAATTTACTCTTATTTTAAATAAGGTTCAAACCATCTAGACCAAGGGTCAGCAAACTTTTTTTGTTTAATAAGCCACACAGTAAATGTGTTTTTGCGAGCCATATGGTCCCTGTCATAAATATTCAATTTTGCCATTGCAGCGTGAAAATAGCCATAAATAATACTTAAATGGATGAGTGTGGCTATGTTCCAGTACAACTATCTGTGAACACTGGGATTTGAATTTCATCTATTCTGCTTTTGATTTTTCCCTGCAACCATTTAAAACTGTGAAGCTCGTTCTTCACTGGCGGGCTGTGCCAGCTCAGGCAGCAGCCAGCTGCGGCCCGGGCTGCAGTTTGCAGACCTCTCCTGTAGCCCAAGTCACCGGCTAAGTGTGCTCTCGGCAGAGGAAGTGGTCTAGGTAAAGAACACAATTTTAAAAGGCAGGAGGAGTAGGCAGAAGAATGGCTGGCCCATAGCCATGTGCACACACCTGTATTACAGTCGTGACTCCGTGGGTTCCTGTGATTTGTTTGTCTTTTCCCATAGACAGCAGAGTCCCGGTTCATTCTTCTCTGTCTTCCAAGGGTCTGGTGCCTATGGATGAATGAACAAAATAAAAGAATCACATTTGCAGGCCATAAGAGGTACTTGTGGATACTGAACCCGAAGGGTGAAATTTCTTTTGAGAAAAACACACACACAGGAGGCCCGCTGGACCGCTGTCAGTTTGCCTAGAGATACAGAACATCTGGAAAGAGTGACTAGGGAATGAGGGCTGTTTAAGTATGGAAATATGCAAATCGCTTTAGAAAGCTTTCCATTCCTACTGAGGTGGCCGGGGTTGCTGAGGAGTTTCAGCTCTCCCTTAAAAGGATGGGTCATTAGCGCTGCTCTGAAACTTTACCTCTTCTGCCTTCCTCATTTCCAGAGGGCCTGGCTGATTAACCCTCAGGCAAGGTTTCCATAAGGAAACGATCTCCAACAGGAGTACAGATTTAAACTAGGAGCCATCTTTTTCTGTTTATCCATACTATTCATTCTGATGTCTATTTAATTCACCCTTATTTTAATTAAGGTCCAGAATTCAGTGAGGTGCCTGAAAAATACAATTCCCCCCTTTGCTTAAAAGTAACTTTTACTTTTTTCTTTAAAAGTAAAGAAAAATGTGTTTTTATTTATTTTTTCTTTCTCCGTGGTGTAGCGAGCCAGTAAAGTTCTCCTATTAAACACACGAGAAGGGCCCGTCTAGTTAGTGGGCTCAGTCTAGTTGAAGTTCTGGACTGGTTCCCATTAAAACAGTCAAGGTGGATTTGCACGTTATTTTGAGCGCAACTCACAGGCCATCTATTTATTGTTCCAATACCAACCTACTGATCTTTTAGCCTTTTCATATGCCTGTTCTTCCCACCCGTTTCTTACCCTGGTGCGCTCATTGTGATTCTAACAGGTTAAGCAGATGTGACCCCCAAAGAGACAATTTGGACTTGACCATGACACTGGCACAAAACAGTTTTCCTTCCTATTAGGGCCGCTTTCATTAGCTGTTATGTTGCGATATTGACAAAGTAAAGGTTCATTGTGGCAGAAGCTTCAATAAACAGGAACTGGACTTATCCCCTATTTCCAGGAAAAAATGGGAACAGCAGGCATTGTCTGATGTAATTAAAGTGTATTGAACCCTGAACAAAGTACTCAGTGTAAATCCCCATTTGGCCTTTAGACCCAGTGGCTTAGAATCACATCTATGCATTACCGGCTGCTTGGTCTGTAGCCTCTCTGAGGACATGCTGTAGATTTTGTGGCAAGCCCACTACAGATTTCGTGGGGAGTAATTTTAGAAGGCTACTCAGATGTCTTCTGGTCACCCCTCCGAGCCCCAGTTACCTTGCCTACAAATGGACATAGTTTCATTCCCCATTTGGGATTGATGCTGGGCTTGACGTGTTTTGAACACAGTATTTAGCATAGTTTCTCAGATTAGCAGATCCTCCAGAATGAGTGACTGTTAGCTATTCTTTACTCTTCCCTTTTTTAAACATCCTCCCAAAAGCCTTAATTAGTAAATGGTCTCTTTCTTCCCTGGTTGAAATCTTTACCCTATAACCTTCTTCCTGTTTTATATTGTTGGGGACTTTCTATCACATTATTATTTATGTGTAAAATAGTTCAGTCCTAATCTCAATCCATTTACTTTGTCATTTTTTTTCACATATGACTCATAAGCAAACCTGAGAGAGTAACTTCCAAAAGTTTAGATTTTTTACTGGATACTTGTGTCATTCATTTTTTAAAAAATTAGATTTACTGGCAAATTGTAAGTGTGTCAGCTATCTCCCCAGTCCACTTAGATTTTTCTAATGCTTTCAAATTTTCCTAAAGCTGCAAGTGTGTAGGCTAATGATGGATCTTCACTTCCTATGGACATTAGTTATTTCAGCCTAAATGTTTTTCAGCCAATTTCAACTGCCTTTTCTTTTATCCAGCTGATTTTTTCTTCTGAGGATGATCTTATAAATAAATTGCTGATATATTTAAGATAATAAGGATTAGAAAACTGATTGAGAATTTGCAGAACCGTCTGGTTCTGAGGGTGAGAATAAGGTTTGGGATCATTGCTTTGCAAGGGTACATTACCCTGTGTCTAAAACACGCTCAACAAGGAACATTAGCACCCTTAGACAGCACTTAAAATTCAGGCCTATCCGCCCTTCCAGTTCCAAGTTGGAATAGAGTTGTCTTCCACTGGGGAATAATTTGTCTCTATTAATTGAGAACAACTGTGCATGGGTGTTTTAATTACACAGTAAATTAGGAGATTTTAAGATGCAGAATATGTGAAAGCCAAGAATTCAAAACCAACAATGGAAAACATTAGTAAACAGGAAAATATCTCAGCGTACGAGTGCAAGCAGGTCCCAAGATAAAGAACGAAGAAAACCAGGATGGAGACAGACTCCTATGCTTTTACTAAAGCTGCTTTCAAGCGGAACAATTCTGATTTATAGTTACAAGCCATTGTTGGCGGCATATGGCGGGTGGAAAAAACCGTGTTCTAAGGGTTACTCCAAGATGTCTGGCTTCAACGACAGGCCCTTTATGCATCTGGTGAAGAATAAATATTGAGGATTCCTTATGTGAATTCAAACTGTACGGAGAACTGCCGTAGCAAATTTTCAGCCTAGGCACATGGAGCCCTGAGAGTATATGTGAAATTATGTGACTATGAGCTCATGTGGGGAAAGAGTCTGGAACTTTTCTTAGATTCTCACCCTGGAGCCGACGATCCTAAAATACAGGAATTTAAACCGGTTGCTTGGCCAGTGTTGACTTATTCTCTTGTCACTTAAGGTTAACCAAAATTGCCTTCTCATAAACTGTTATTATTATTAAATCTCCTTCTTCCCCTTCTTCAGGCAAGGAGGGTAACGATGACTTACTCTTTTTTTTTTTTTTTTTTAATGCACTGTAGCTGTGAGAATGTTTTCAACAAACTTGATGCTTTCTAGCACAAGTAACCTATTTGTTACCTCCTTCTCTGTCTCCTCTTACTATATATATATGTATGGGGGCAGGCTGGGGGGGGAGAGAGAGAGAGAAAGATCTTTTTATTTTATTTTTAATTGCCCTGGGCATATTGGTTAGTGTTTGATGTAAGCCACCTTAAATCCCTTTTGGAAGTCTGCGGGATATAAATGAAAGAAATACCTTTGCAAGATCTCAGAACCCCTGGTTGACCAATTACAGAGTGCGAGAGATAAAAGGTTAGAGGTAATCCCTCAACCATCCCCAGGGACAGACAAGTAGCCTCCATGTGTTTTGCTGATGGTGGCTGGGAAAAGTTCTTTTCAAATAAGAGGCCCACGGAAGGAGGACTGGGGACTTTGGCTGACCTCTGGAGTGAAACTAAGATAATTTCTGCTTTCCTACTACTTTAGGCTAATTACTCAGCTATAGTTACTTACACTCTGTTTTTATGCTGCCACTAGGGGTTGTGTCCCTGCTTTTGCTAGCTCCTCTTGCGTCCCCCAGTAGGCTCTGAGCTCCTTAAGAATGAGGACTATCACACCCTTTCCACTAAGCAGTTGTTCTTTGGACAGCCGCTTCCCACCCAGAGGGCACGAATGTGAGTTCAGGGAATGATGGAGACATTCATCTCCCAATGTGTCGAGTTACCAGCTTTGACTCTCCTGACCTAGGAAACCCCAGGTGTCTGCACTGTGGAGGGTCCTCAGCGGAGCCTCGTGGGCATGTGTGCGGTGAAAGTGCCACCAACTTCCCCAAGGTTTCCAGACTCACAGATGACTTGTGGTTTCCCAAGACAATTTGCTGTGCCAGCACTTGAGATAAATGTTCCTTTAAAAAAAAAAAAAAAATAGAGGTAATTGAGTTTAATTCATAGTAGTGGATTCCTGAAAATTACAAGATGCGGTTGTATATTTTTCATATACATATCATCTCAAGAGAAATCAAAAGAAAAGTGACTATGGGTAAATATCGAGTATAATTTATGTGTTTGAACCCTGAACTAACTGCTAGATCTTTCGGCCACTGACATTCACAATGTTCTACCCCTCTGTCACTGAGATGCAAGGATACTGTTCACCCACAGTGGGGCTTATTTCCTTGGATGTGTGGATTAAGCACATCTGTGTGTAATCACGTCTGCCTTTTCCTCTCCCTCAAATCCTAAGTGGAATTAATAACTCATTGTGGTCCCTTTTAACAAGACAGAACAGATCTCGGCTTAAAGCTTAGGCGGCTCCTTTATAACAGTTCTTGGCTCAGGTAGCCCATATAATTCTCAAAAATACGTCCCATTAATGTCATGAAACTGGCCTCAAAGTCATCCATGGTTTCCTCTGTGAAATGCTGATGAAGCAATTGTGGAAGAAGGAAGCATTGGCAAGGAGGAGCCAGAAATTGATTCTTTTTCATGCCCCTGTATAAGTTTCACTTTCCCCAAAGAAGTTGGTGGAAAATCCCTCAGGACAGTGCCAGGTGGTGTCAGGGCCAGTGATGGAGTCCATGCGGGAACATGAGAATGATTAACTTAATGATTAAAGAAACCATGGGCCTTCCACCCACCCCTGGCTCAATGCCTGCCGTTAGCTGAAATAAGCTACAGGTCGTCTTCTGGCCCTCCTGCCAAGGATAGGCCCCATTTGTTGACGAAGCTTTTTGTCTGCTTTCCTTACGATCCCAGGATACGTGCTGGCTCCTGTGGGTGGTTCAACCACCAGGTTGGGTGTTGGCAGGCCCTGGCCTGTCTGTACCTTCCTTCTGCGTGACCGGCTTTAGGAGCAGGCCCGGAGGGTGCCGGGGCGCAGCTCCAACCAGCATTTCTGTAGGGTTTCCCTGTGCACGAAGTGCTTTGCATTCCCTTTTTTTAGTTTTCGCGTAGAGCACTGATGTAAAGGGAGAGATCATTACTGCCGTTTTAATGGCAAAGGGGAAACTGAGGCAAGCCAAGTGCGTCTCACAAACAAGTCCAGATTCAAGCGGACAGCCTCTAAACCCCAATTATTCCGGTTTATACTAGCTTACAGTTTTCCTCAAACATAGCAGAGGCATCTTACACATTGGCATTTGTCAAATAGTATGTAGCTCCAGAATCTCAATGGAAAGTCCAGCAGCTAAGAGGAAGATGGGAACCCAAGATCCCTTAAACTTGGGCGCGTGTGTCCCACTGGCCTCCAAGGGGACTCCCTGGAGTCCAGCTTGGAAAAATCTCCAGGGTCTCTCAGTGCTAAAATAGAGACTTACTGTGGAGGTGGGGGGAGGAAAGGGGGCGTGGTCCCAGTGATTTCATTGATAACAGGTAGCACGCAGGGACTGGGGCCTCTGGCATCGATTCCTGACTTTGTCAGCTCGCTCACGGCAACATCTTAGTTACTTAACCCCACCAAGCCTCAGTTTCCTCATCGATAAAGTGGGGACAGTAAATGGGATCATCTGTTCTATCACGCTGCGTGTAGGCTGTTCTAGAGAAGTGCTCATAAGTGATGGTGATGTTATTTTTGTTGTTATTAAAAAAATCTCTAATAATTGTACTTTGAACCTGGGGGGAGTAGATTTAAAAGCAGAAATAGTATCAGTAATAAGAAATAGCCTCCTCTTTGCACATGTGTGTGCCCTTCCTTAGTAGGCATTCCGACCACGAGTGTGTGTCGTTTCTAAGTAGAGTCTTCCGTGCACGGTTTTAGCTGCAGCCGGGCGAAGCTGGTATCTGATGAATTTTCGCTCCTTCACATTCATCAGGTTGGTGAGAAATGCCAAATCAATAGCTCTAAAGAGCAGCGAGAGAAAAGTGAGGAGTGACTGAGTCCTGGGACAGTGTACTGCCTCAGGGGCATCATATACCCACGCCCGTTTCCCCTGTTGTAATTAAAGACAGAATTGGGGGAAGGTCAGCTACTAAAAACCACCAGGCCCCCCAGATCTCCCTTAGAACCGTTACATCTCCCTTAGGTCCATCACACAGAAATGAAGAGGTTTTGAGAAAGGCGGTTGGAGCTGAGCAGCAGTAGAGAGTGGGACAGTCGGGGAGGGAACAGAGTGGGGGTGACATCACAGAGCCCGGGAGGTTTGCTGGGGCCTTGGCATAGGTCACCCTGCAACCAGAGCAGAGGTGGCGTTCCCAGTACCAGGCCTGCAGCACCACTTGACTGTCAGAGGAAGTGGGCGGGTCATACCCTAGCTGCCTGCTGGCCCCTGGGAGGCTGTTTCACATGGCGAGTTAGAAACAAAGTACTGTATTATGTCAGCTAGTGAATATCAATGGTAAAGATAAAAATCACTCATACACCCCCCTCCCAGACGTTCCTGTGGATCGTACTCGTGTGGATGCGTGCACACACGGTTTTGCAAGAATATCATCACTGCTTTTTAACATGCTTCTTTCACCCAATGGTCTACTGCACGAATTCTTCCATTCTTGTAGATATACTTCTATAGCATGTTTTTGTATGGGCTGTAATTTATCAAAGTACTTATTGTTGGTCTTTTGGTTGTTCGCAGGATGCCTGGTTATAATCGGGACTGTGATTACAATAAGAATAGCCATTTCTTTATGCACCTCCTTGGATATTTTAATAGGATAAAAATAGTCCAGATTGTCTTCCCCCAAAGACCTCCCAATTCACTTTCTATCAGTACTTTATAAGGGTGTGTATCCCCACCAATTCTGGTATCAGGTAATTATCTTAAAAATATTTTTTTGGCCAATGTATTAGACTGAAAAAGGTATGCTGATTTAATTTGTGTGTTTGGGATTACTAGTGAGGGCGCAAATATTTTCACAATTTATTGACCCATGTGCGTTTTTTCTCTTGTGAAGGGCCTGCTGATGATTTTTGCCTAATTTTGTACGTGATGGTTTCATTTTTTGAAATGCTGTGAGAACTCCTTAAATATTCAGTCTATTATCTCATCGTTGCTCATAAATCCTGGCGGAATTTTCTGATGACAAGGAGATGGCCTTTCAGGAAGGAGGCTGTCCTGGGCGCACGGGATTGTCCTCTGCGAGCAGGAAAAGAAGAAAACCCGAGTCTAGCAGATCTCTCCTTCTTCACAGACAGGAAGCTGTGCCTTGGAAGCCCTCAGGGATTGGTTACTGTAAAGTGGGGGTGCTTCTGGTAAATATTTCAAAAATTGTTGTTATAGGTACTCGCTTGATGTAATTGAGAGAAGACATTCAGGTATTGCTTTGTTATTAGAACATCCAAGAACAACAAGGAATTTGCTACCTCTCCCTTTTAGTAAAGAGAGCTAGCAGTTCCAGCATTGTATGGGGGCATTCTCCGTTTAAATCTGCATCGGGCCGGAATGTCACATTTCCATTAAAGATTTCAACAAAGCCATGTTTAAAAAATTGCCTGCATAAATGCTTCCTTAGAAAATACTCTGAAAAGAAGAAAGTAGTTAGTTAGGCTTTATGGTTGAACTGTTGAAGGTTTCTACATGAATATTTTTACCAATACACATTGAAGAGAGATGCTGGAAAGTCAGATATGAACTCTTTGGTTTTAGCATAAATGCACACGTTGAGTGTAGATGGGAACGGATCTTTGTACTCACTGGCGAGTTTCTAACCCAGTGAGCTCATGTTTTGATGAAGTTCATAGATTGATTTTTGAGTGTGGAAATTTACTTATTCACTCATACCAGGCACTGGGCCAGACTGTGGGGATACAGACATGGGCCAGGTCACAGGGGAGAGACCAGAAAAGTTATAGTTAAAATGTGAACACAGCAAGTGGGCACAGAGAAGATGCAGAGAAAGGTGTGATTCGTTTGGGGTAAAGACTTCACAGAAGAAGTGAACCTTGAGCTGGATTCTAAAAGGTGAGGGATTTAGGCTGAATAGATCAGGGTGTTCTCCATGTTAAAATTATTAAGTTTGGACATTCATGAGGCTAAAGAGGCAGCATGAGGTGGCAGAAATACCATGGGTTTTGGAAACAGTTTGCCCTGTGTTTGTGTCTTGGCCCCTTGAATAGTTACTGTATTTACTTTATGGGAGCCTCAAGCTGTCCCGTCTGGAAACAGGATGATCATATGTATCGAACATGTAGGATTCAGATGGTAGGATGAGCACGGTGCCTGGCAGAGTCCGTGGCAAGTGGCACTCGTGGGTAGGGACAGTGGTGGCATGAACAGTGTGGACTGACACCACGGGAGAGGGGGAAGGACCGATTCGTCACTCTGACGTTTCTCATGTATATGTATGTTGGGTGATGTGAGGGTTGAAGTTGTGATTTCTACCCTGTGTTTTTATTATAAAATGAACGGTCCTTGAAGAAAAGGGACAGTGAGTTTTGTGTTTGAAACTTTCTGAAGGACCCATTCTGGAATAATGATTTATTTTGAGCTTGTGCAATGTGTAAGAACAGAGAGCTTTTCTATGGCAGCCCTCTTTGGAGGCATGTGTGGGGTTTGGGCTGCAAAAGGTTCATTTATGATCAGCCCTTTCTTCACTGTGTGTGGGGAAGGCCTTGCTGTTTCTGCAGCTACCTGTTTTATATCCACCTCTCTCCAGGTCCCCTTGCCCCCGCCTGAGATCCAGCCTCACTGGAGTTGGCCCTGACCACCAGCCTTTTAAAGGATGAGCCTAGCCCAGCAACTTTTCTCCCCTCCATGGGTCACAGTACTGAAGCCCCAGCTTTCAGGTTTTGCAAGTTAGAAGCTTTGGCTTCCCCCTCCTCTAAAACTGCCCACTGTCTTTGCCTTGCCTGCATAATGATCCCAGCTTCCTGCCACGGTGTTTGATCGACTGTGTTCATTCATCAGATGCCCGCGTCCACGTCTGCGTCCCTACACTGGATCGTCTATCTGCCCTGTGGCTCTCCCTCTCACCCAGTATGGTAGATGGGGTTCCCTAGAGGCAGGGGCTGACATGCAGATTCTTGTGCAAGTGATTTTTGGAGAGAATATTCTTTATGGAAACCAGTAAAGGCACGAGGGAGGCAGGAATGAGTAGGGCAAGGAACTGGGCCAAGACGTGGGTTCCGTTGTGGTTAAGCCTCAGCCTGGGGAGCTCTGCAGCCGGAATGGCCCCACCTTGAAGCCGGAAGGCCAACCTTTAGACCCCCATATTAATCAGTTATTGGCAGCAGGCTGCCATCTGGGTGGGCGAGGTCACCACCCAGGCACTTCCTCTAGAGGTGACGCTGTAGCCCCAGCTACCAGGGGAGTTTTCTGGAGACACTAGCAGCCAGCCGTCACAGCATGGGATGACTGCACTGGGCCAGGAAAGGGGATCTGGCCAGATCACCAGAAGCTTCCACTATACCCACCAATCAAACTCCTCCTGATCCCTCAAGATCCAGAGGGATTCTATCTGTGGGGAGTTCTCCCCAGCCCAGACATCCTCATTCTGAATTAAAGATGTCATCTATCATCTCTGCTTTTTCTTCTCCTCTTGGGCCTCCTCAAGATCCGCCTTGTATCACTGCGGATTGGGTTAACGGCTGACTGCCGGCTAGTCTAAGGAGTTTCTTTTCCAAGGCACAGCGTGTTTTGATTCATCTTCAAATAGCTACTCCCCAGACCCCGGGGCTGTCCCTGTGTAGCTAACTGCCTGTAAAGGTCACTGAGCTGAAATGAGCTGGAGCATTCTTCCTGGCTACCTGGTGCTGTGGCCCTAAGGGAAAATTTCTCCAAGCCTTCTCTGTTTGGGGTGTGTTTGGGGGTCTCTTCCAGGGATGCCAGCTCAGGTCGCTGCTCTTTGCTCCCCAGAATTCCGTAGCCATTGAGATTTCACAACCCCGTCTAGGTCTTCTTCAGGCTGGCCTTTCACTTGCGCCCTGGATGTCACCCTCCGTCACCACCAGTCGGTTCAGGCGGGCAGCCTGCTGTCACCCGCTGCCCCCGTGGGCTGGCCCACGAGGGAAATGAGGCATCCCTTCTTGGATGACACTTTGGCTGCCACTCAGAATCCGGCAGTTGGCAAATCCTGGCTCGTGTCATTGAATGTCATGGCTTATTGGCGCATCCGTGACCATTGTTCAGAGGACACTCGAGACATCCTTGGCCGATGCAGGAATCATTTCTGGGGATTGTAAAGAGCCACCACTCCAGAGCTGGGTCCAGCACTGGGTCCTGACAGTTGCAGTCACAATCCAGCAGTCACGTAGCGACGTTCATTTGTTCGTTTTACTTACTCAACAGTCTTCTTCCCTCGTTGCCTATTTATTGTGTGCTGAGTAGAGGGGAAATTAATAAGAGGCGATCTTGCATTCAAGAACTTTATCATCCAGGGGAGGGGTTGGGATTAAGACAGATGGTATGGACCTGGCAATAATGAAAGGCGTAATGGGATATACACCAGAAAAGGTGGAACTATCTCGTGGCATTGGTTAAGAATTCGGTCTCCGCAGTTAGAGGGCCATGAGGTCAAATCCCAGGTTTGTGATGTGTTAGCTGTGGGACTTTGGGCAAGTAATTTAATTTCCTTAGCTTCACTTTTCTCATCTGTCAAATGGAAATAACAATAGCACCCATCTCCCAGGGTGGAGTGAGAGGATGAAATAAGATGATCCCTGTCAAGTACTCAGGTTGGCACAATTGATAAATGTTAGCTATTATTATGAATGTTTTTATTGATGGTGCAATTCTTATGGAGGAGTCCGTTGGATAGGTGGAGTCTGAGTGAGGTTTTGAATTTTTACAGGCCAGACAGGCTTCCCATGGGGAGAAACAGCCTGAAAAAAAAAGTGAGGGGATAATTTATTTGGGAATTAGTAAGTGGTATGGACTTGGTCTGTATTGATGAATGCTTGATGGATTTCTTATTGGAGCCAAAGTTGTACATATTTCCTGAATATTATATAAATATAAATAATATATAAACAAGTATATATTTATGTATAAATAATATATAAACATTTCTTAAATTTCTTTGATCTGTAGACCTTGAATTACTTTTTTATATGTTAAAGAATGCAAGTGGGCCTTGGGTTGAAATTGATCTTATTGCCGCACAAAAATAATGATGAGTATACCTTCCTCAGTAGGTCAGGGATGCTCAGAGACTGGCACGTTCCTTAATCTGCTCCGTCCTGTCCAGTGAGCCGGGCATAGGTCACAGGGGGCTACAGAGCACTCAAAAGGTGGCTATTTGGACTAAGAAACTGAATTTTTAATTTCATTTCATTTAAACTAATTTAATTTTAAGTAGCCCCTTGTGGCTAAGGGCTACCACACTGCACGATGTTGATGTCTAGAAATGGCTTGGGGTACCCACAGAGGCAATGCACGGACGCAAACATTGAGTTTGGATTGGTGCGGGGCCAGGGAGATGTTTCTCACTGAGGTTTCTGGTCCTGTAATTCCAGATGAGGAGGACCACAAAATTAGCTGTTTACTGTGATCAGTATTGCTTCAGAGAAACTTCAGGCAATCTAGGACTAAAGTAAACTGTGCGCCAACCAAGTGCTTGAGAAATTCCAGCCTGATTACTGAGCCACAGGAAGCAATTGTCATATCAGGCTGTGTTAATAAAGCATAGACCACAAGCCATTGTGTGCACAGACTCTCAATGTCTGTCTCTGTGTCTCTGTCTCTGTGCGTCTGTCTGTCTGTCTCTCCTCCCACCCCTCTCTCCCCAATGCTTACTCTGGCACATAGTACATAAGAGCTATTTTTCTTCCCGGCCTCAGATTTTAAACAAATGGGAAAAACGCTGTGGTCCCATTGAGTGCCGGGGAAAACCTTCTAGCCTTTTTTGTGGGTGAACAGCTAATGAGGAAACCCTTGACAAGAGCGTGCTTTGTGTCATGGCTCCTGGCCCCCAGCCAGTGTATCTGCTTGCTGGGACGACTCTATTCAGGCAGGCCGAGTTGAGCAGCAGGAAGAGGGACAGAACGAAGAAACACAGCTTTCATAAATCAGGACGATTCAGCAAGATCCATTTGAATTGAATCAGGGCCAGGGACCTGAGTGCCATGGAGTGTCTGAGTGGAAGCTGACATTTTAATGATTTGATTAGTTTAGGAAGAATATTTTTATGGGTTGTGTCATCGATTGTATTAAGTCCGGAGTGCAGTTGTCACATTACGGTGAACTTCCACTACCTGCCTCGGCTGCCCACAAGGGGTCTTGTGCGGTGATGCAGCCCAGGACCCGAAGGGTAATCTCGTGCAATCCTCTTAAAGAAAGCGCTGTTTAATGACTAAAGCTGTTAATCATATTAAATACACACGGTGCTCTGGGAAGAAGTGCCAAACAAGCATACATTTAAAAAAGGTTTTTGAATGAGCTAAATGGGGTGTTTTCTAGGGGTGCGGGGGTGGGGAGAGGCAATTGTAGTGGAGGAGGGGAGGGGACGAGGAGACCGAAGAAGATAGTAATAGCAGCTGCAGTAATGGTGCTGTTATTGGTGCCCTGGGTGGCAGGCGCTGGGTTGAGTATCAGAACCCTCTGGGCCACACGGAAGACACTCGCCAATGCCAAGTAAATTAAACAATAAGGAAAATTTATTATCTCACATAAAAAGAATTGAGAAGGTCGTCCTAAATGGTGCTTCTTTCTCTTGTGTTGTATTTGTAAATCAAGAGTCCCAGGTGTCAGGATTCCAGGTTGACATCTTTGTGATTTTCTTGGTTTTCTCTCGATTTGGCTGTTTTTAGTGACATTTAACTGGAGAAGTAAAAAATGGCTGCCCTCGTCCTGCCTGACCAGTGGCGGTTAAGTTGACTAAGAAGGTGCCTGGGATATGAGAAATCCCAAGGGAATTCACGTGGCATCTGTGATCGTGGGACGTGGGATTCCTGACCCACACCCCATTGGAGGCCTTGACTAAGAACAGGCTCCAGCCCTCACCCAGCCAGAAGCAGGCAAGGAACCCCCTGAAGGTTTTTGTTTGCGAGAAGCTGGACGTGGATGCAGTGCTCTCCTCGCACTGCCCGACCATCCTTTTGCTTTCTTTGCACAAGTCTTGGTGGAATTTTGTTGCCAAGGGAGACCTCCATTCTACTTGAGCAAATATGGCTGTCCACTGTTCTAAGTACAGAGGTTTTGTGTAGTTATAGGCTGAATTGAAGAAGAAACAACAACCCACTCTTTCTTTAGATATTCTGTTGATTGATGCACGATTTTATAAAAGCAATTTCGTTCATTCCCCTCTGCCTCATATTCTTATGTAAACCAGAAGCAGGGAGCTTAGAACTTGGCATTGTGCTGTAGGGGTTGGTTTTCGTGAAATATTATACCCAAGCTTAAGGTTTACAACTTGTTCTTTGACAACCCAGGTTCTCTCTGTACCTGTGATTTTCTGTTAAGAGACTATTACTGAAGTCCAAAAATTTTCAAGTATGAAATAAAGCTGTGAGTTACAGAAATACATGTCTGCATCGAGATAGTCAAGAAAATGGAGTTTGGCTGCCATGGGACTGTAAGAGTGGGGTAGACGACTAACCAGGATTTTGTGCAGAAAAAGAGTTGCGTCCAAAGGGTGGAAGAACAGGCGAGTAGAAATGGGACACCTTCCTGCGGCAGTGACAGTGACAGTGCCGGCCCCTGTCCTTCCACTGCTGTGTTGTTTCTTGAGAGCCACTGGGGTGACGGGCCTCTTGAACCCCCGTCACCATGTACTTCTCAGCACGGTCGCAGGGAATTTGCAGGGCTTCACTTGAGAGATGAAGGAATGGCCGCAAAGAGAGTTTGGTAAGCAACAGAGCAGGTTTCCAAGCCCAGGTCTGGAGTGATAACGAAGCTCCTATATTTTCTCCCAGAGGATGTTCTTTACGCTGTGTTCTGTGGAATCCCAAACCTTCTCTAAGATAGATGCATGTCGGAGACCAATTCAGGGAGAGAGGGCTGGAATGACTTTGAGACTCCCAACCTCTGCTCTTCATCATTTTTATATCTTGAGTGAAAACATAGCATTTTGTGGAGGAAACTGTTCTGTGCTTTAAAGAATTTAAAACAAAAAAGAACAGAAGGGTGCCCACCGCTGACCTGTGCCACAGCACTTACTCCAGGTAAGGGTAAGTGCCCGTGTGCAATGTGGAGGGAGCTGGAAGTGTGGGACAGTTCTGGGTTTCCTGAGCGCCCAGCTGGCTGGCTTCCTGGGAGGTCACTGCATTCCCTGAGCTGAAAGGAGGAGCCCTTGAAAGAGGTGGAGGAAAGCAAAGCTGGTCCTCAAGGTGAGGAGATGGGAAATGGGGTGTGACACTCCTTGGAGGGAATTTCCCAGTGGGCACTGTCTCTATAGAGTTTCCACACTGAAGCTTAATGGGAAATCACTTCCTGGGCTCTGCTGAAGCGCAGGGGGCTCTCCCCACCCTGCCTGGACTCCCCAGGCTCACCCCTCTCTCCTTACTGAGGCCCAGCAGCTGTGCTTCCCTCCCTCTTGTCTTATAAAGTCAGCTGTGTTCCTCTGTCTCCTCTGCCTCCCGGGATCCCTTCTTCTTCCTCTTCCTGAAGGCTTGCCTTTTTTCCCCCTTCATTTAAGATGTTTACTGCTTAGTACTCTAGGGAAGCAGATGGAGGAAACAAAACTCAACAAACTCTCCTTGATCCTGATCCGTGTATGTTGGGAGTGGGGGGGAAGTGGTTCCAAAATTTTATAAGTGTGCCCACGTTGAAGGGGTTGCAAAACACTGTGCTGAAGCAATGCCGGTTGAAGGAGAAGGCACCGCCTGTTCTGATTGGCAGAGATAACCTTTGTCCGGAATCCGAGACAGGAGGGGAGGTTTTGCTGGTGGGATTGAGGCAGAGGTTCCCAGCACTGGAGTCAGGAGGGGAGGGTTCACTGCACTGGGAAGAGGGCAGCTTCAGGTGAAGCAAGGCCAGGTGGAGGAACTCCTCCAAGCCCATGAACAGGAGTCTGGGCTTGTCATTTGAAAACAAAGCCGGAAGAGGCGTGTGATCGGACACATTCAGAATGGGATAGTGGACAGAGTTGAATAGAGGGAGCAATCGTATCACCTTTCTATGCCCCTGTGGCATGCATTCCTTTCTTCATTTGTTCATTCAACAAGTGTTTACTGGTTACTTATAAGGGAGCAAGCCTGGTCTAGGCACATGGTCTAAGCTATAAATAAGAACAAATAGAACCCAGTTCTCCTGGGGCTTACATCCTAGTAGACAGAATAAACAAAGTAACCAATGCTTAGATTACAATATCCCAGAGTGGTGAAGGCTCTGCAGAGAATTAAAATAGGTTTATGATATGCTCTAGAGGTGAAAAGTCAGTATAGAATGTTGCCGGTCTTGTGAAGGTTTGAGGAAGAACATACCACTGAGAACAGCTAGTGCAAAGGCCCTGTGGCAGGCAAGAGAGTAGTATGTTCAAGGATCAGCAAGGCCGGTGTGGCTGGTGTTGAGTTACCAAGGGGGTGCATGTTAGGAGTGTTAGTTTTACATCCCTACTGAGTGTTCTTGAGTAAGTTACTCAGTTGCTCTGTCCTGTTGGGCCCTTACTGCCAGTCCTGGGCTTCACAACACGATTTTGGGTGTCCATGCTGTGAATCCAAGTTCTTCCATTTTATGTTTTCACTTTGATCATAATCGTAAGGACATTCATTAAAGTACTTCATGGATCATCTTGATAACCCTATGACTGAGCAGAACTCAGGGCTTCATGACCACTTTTACATGTTTTTTGGCAATTGGCTGGTGCCAAAGTGAAGGCCCAGGAAGTCGGGCATGCAGGTGCTTTCAAGCAGGAATTACTTTGCAGTAGTTTGATTAGGAAAATGGGGCAGGTGAAGCGAGCCATCCTGGACACTGAAGTGTGGGTGTGCCAGACTCACTATGTGAATGTTACTTAGTGGGACTCCCTTTTTTTTACAGGACAGCCTGCCCCATGTATAGAAGCAGTTTTAGCATTTGTACCGTATAGCATTCCCCGTGCTTCCAGACTCAGTAATTGGATTTAGATACCAGTTAAGGCAGCTTTCAATGCCTCAAAACTAGCAACTAGCCTTATCTTCAAATGAACAAAACACCTTTTCAGATTTCCCCAAGTGACTGCTCAGTAAAATTTGCGTGAAGGGATTGCTTCCTGGTCTACTTTCTGGTTAAGCTGAGGTCTGATTATGTTGAACCTGCAAACAAAACTTTGAAGTTCCTAATAACTTCTTATTCAATCAGCTTAAGTAAAAGGAAGTTAGAGCACCAAAGAACCTTAAATACAAAACCCCACCAGAGCTCTGCTATTTCCTGCCATGCTCAGGGTGGACCAGTGGGCTTTAGCAAAACAACTCGAGTTCAAGTGAAAATAATACAAATTTCTTTAGTTTTTAAAATGTTGTATTGGTGCATAAGAAGTAACATCGTAATAAAAATAATTTAAGTAAATGCATTAACCCACAGGCTTTTTCTTCAGATATCTACCTAATAACTGCCCTCAGGAGCTTGGCTTAGTCTTCTCTCCCTCCTACCCTCTCCTTTTCTTCCTCCTTCCCTCCCTCCCTTACACACCCCCCATATATATCAGTGTAGCTTGTGGCCTATAAAGATTTATCAGGTCCTAGTATCTTAATCTACCTTGTTCCTAATCATGCCTCCTCCACAGCGTGTGTACAGCAAACGTATCCATATATTAATTTGCTTGGCTGTTGAAGACTCTGTCAACTTGTCACGTTGCTTATATAAATACAGAAATACATATTTAAAACTCGATAAACATTTTGCCATCACATCCTCTTCTCCTCTCCCACAGCCTCTAGCCCTAATCCACTTCTAGAAATGGTTTTTGGGGATGTGGGGACCAAATGTGGATACTCATGGATGTCCATCTTCCAGTTTTCCTAATGGAGACGTCTGTGTGATTGATTGTGTGTGTGTACATGTCCTACTCCTTTGGATGTATGGATAAAATAATTAATTTGCATTCGGTGGCCTAGATTTGTCTTCATAGCCTGGGTAGAAATTTTGGTTGTCAGTCGCCAACTTCCCCCTCTCCCCGCCACTTTTCATTTTATCTGGTGCTTCATCTCTCAGTGCCTGAGCAACTCAAAACTGTTGAGTAGCCCACTTGTTGGGGGGGAGGGGTGGCAGCGAGTGACAGGAAGTTTCGTCCTTCTTGATGAATGACAAGATCCCCCATTTGGCCAGCTGTTCCATGCTCCTATCAAGCACCTAGCTGCAGCTAGATACCTGTATTGAGATAAGCTTGCTGAAGTGTCTGTACAAACTTTGCAGTTAAGAGTAATTGCTGGGAATATTCCATCTTTGACTCGCTGCTTCAACCTCATCCTATGGCCCTAATAGGGACAGTTCTGGAGATTCTGGCACGGTGACTTACCAGAAAAATCTGTTGAGCCTGCTTATAATTCTCGGATGTTTTTGTCATTGTTTCTTATCATTTCACTCATTCAACAAATATTAAGTTTCTACTCCGTGACTAATAACTGCTTTGCTGGCTACTCTGAGTATGACAGTGGGAAGACCATGTATTAATTAGTGTTGTGTTACCGTCTTTCACATCGCATAGCATGGAGTAGGTGCTCAAGTTCTACATTTGCACACAGAGTGATTGGGGAAGCGCTCAGCGAATATGACCCTTCCTGTGACCGACGTTTACATCACCTGCCTGTACATGGTGTCTTGAGCTTGTGTCTGGTGTCCATCCTACACATGTGTTTCTTTACTTCCCTGCAGTAGCTCCTTCTTGATCTCGGCATCATAGACACTACAATACAGGACACTATTTGGTCGGGCTTAATCCATAAACAGATGGCACTTACTGAGCACTTACTGTATACCCAGCCCTCCTCCAATCACCACATGTGTATGACCTCTTTCCTCCTCCCAGGGACTCCGATCTCTGCCTCCGTTAGTATTTCAGTAGAAGCCAGGGACCAGAAAGGATTCAGACTTAGCTGAAGCGATCCATCATAAAGAAGGCTTATTTAATCAACCCAGGGCTCGGTTATTTCTGTTTTCAATTTGGCCTTGGGCTTTGGGGTTGTATTAATGGGAGCATAACTCAAAGTCCTTGGCTTTGTATGCCTGTTTGAGTCTGTGTCACAACTACTTGCTACATAAAGAAATGGTCTCACATTTACTTTTCTCTTAAAAAAAAATCTTCTCTGTAATGCATTGGTTTATTCTTTTTGTTTTTGGAATATTGACCCATGTGTCAAGGGGCTCTGTAGGCTCTGAGCGCATGCATCTCCGGTCGTGTCTGACAGCCTTGCAGTCCCTGGCCTGAGGTTTCCTGCAGTCGAGTATTAACAGGCAGGAGACTTGTTCTTGCTAATTTCTGTTGGATCTGAGATCGGAGCCAGGTGCCAGCTCAGCTTCCCTCAATGGTCATGTTCTAAATAAGTGTAATTGCTCTTATTATCATCGTTATGTTTTTGCCATCCCTGTTTGATATTTTTCCAGAGAGGCATTTCTTCCTTAAAAGATTAAAATTGTTTTTTGAATTTTGGAGGAAGTTTAACAAAACCCAGAATTTTTAGATTCTGTGCCTGGTGAGATTTTGCCTTTACTGCTCATTCACTCATTCATTCATTAAATGCATGGGCATTTAAGCAAATATTTATACCTGCCAATAGAGTGCCAGGCACTGTGCATAACTTACTATTATGAACCCAGCAAAGCCCTGTACTGGTTCATTGGGCTCCAGTGAAGCTTGGTTTCAACCTATCTTCCAGGAACCAACTGTTCGTTCTTTGATGAGTCACCCATTTTGCAGTCACCTGCAAAAGGGGGCTGTTCACCGAGATGCTATATGTCAACTCCAAAGTCTAAGATATTTATGATAAAGGATGTGCCCACCCAGTTAAGATCCAAAGCAACATTCATATCAGTCCTGTTCAATAAGAAGGAAGTTGCCTTCTCACCCAAAGGCAACGTTGAATCCCCAGCGTTCCCTATTTTGCACCTCGGGTTTCTTATTTGCTCGTGGTGCCCAGTATGAGAGGGAGATGTTCGTGATCCAGTGAGACCGTAATGTTTGCAGGCTTTCCGCTGCCGTTTGGACTGACTGCGTAATTCCTGGGGCCTAGCACAGAGTGAAAATGCAGGCCCCTCATTCAGAAACTGAGAAATTCAAGACACAGCAGAGCATTCAACCAAGCAGGGGATACTTTGGAGAACACAGGTTTTCTGTGGCACTGCCTGGGCCACACACCCATGTGGCCGGCCCTGCCTGTGAACGACTCTGATTAAAGACACAGGTATCTTCCTGTTTTTATAATCAGATGAAGTGGGGACATTCCTGTTTCACAATGTGTTATTTTTGTTACTGTTACTACGATTATTTTAAATGACACGTGCCCTCTGCCCGCCTTCTCTCGGGAGAGTGTGAGCTCCTACAGACAGGAACTACAGCTTACTTAATTCATGATTTCCCACCCCCCAGCCAGAAGACTGGTGTGATGGGTTTGCGGAATGCCGTGATGCAGTGTTCATTTTTGTAAGGAGAGACTGGGAATTTTCAGAGAGACCAGGTTTTTTGTTTTGTTTTGTTTTGTTTTTACAGGGAGATTGAGCTTTAAAAATCCAGTTGAAAGAAGTCCGAGTAACATTTGATAAGGGGTTTGTGGGCACTAATATGGGCTGTCTGGCGAAGTCTCCAAAATCGCACCGGGCCTGTGAAGCATAAAAGGGAAGAGAGTCCTCAAACAGTGAGGTGGTCGGCTTTGCTTTACACCTTTTTGACGCAACACAAATCAGTATTTTTATTGCTAGTTGGGACTTCATGAACGATGCCAGGCAGATAGAGCTGAGAAAATCAGTGAGTGAAATGTACCGGCTAGCAGTGTTCGTACCTCTGCGTGTGTTATGGGTGATATTTTAAATCAATGGTTTTCTTCGGTAGGGGATAATTATTACTGTGCATGTCCCACAAGGCAGGGAACCCCAAAGAGGGCCCATTGAAGGAGTTACAAATTGCACCGATGAATGCCTGGACTTCGGAGGGTTGGTAGAACCCCTGAGATGAGATTGTTGAAATACAGCGTGACATTCGCGGCTTTAGTTGCTAGTTTTCTTCAAGAATTGTTGGCAGGTCTTTAACCAAGAGACATCAACAGTGCCGTTATTTTCAATAACCTGCACTCTCCAGGAAAATTTAGAAATCCATCCAAGTAGAAGATAAGTTAAGATGTTTATAGGCAAAGCCCTTCCTGTAAGCATTTTTGTGGGGTATGGATCTTTCAGACCGACAGAGTTGAACAGCCTGCCTTCTTACTTTTCCTTATTCTGTTTGACCGCCTACAGTGTGGCTCTGGCTACTACATTTAGGTGTTTGAATTTAGTCAGCAATTCTTGGCGATGAATGACATTTGATGTCTTCAGTTCTCAGGCACCGCTCCCCCCGCCCCATCCTTGCACCTAGTCTGGACTCTGCATTAGTGACGACCAAATGACACGGTGGCAGGTACCAGAAAGCCAGGGCAACTTGTCTGAAGAGCAGTCAGGTGGGCACTGAAGAGGAGGCTCCCTCTGGGGTGATACCTGGTTCATCTTAAAAAGAACTCACCTGAATCCTCATTCTAGGGGTGACAGGTCCTAAAGTAATGGGCAGCTTAGATCCCTTTTGAGGACAACAAATCTTTCAGAAATATTTTAAGAAGAGTCAAAGGATTGAGAAAAGCAGCACTTCTACCACTCAGGAGAACTAGAGAACTAGATCAAAGGTGGCCATGGCAGTGATGTTGGCATCACACTGAGGCCGCAGGTGACAGTCTCCAGGAGGGGCTCACAGGTCCCCTCAGCAGCCAAGTGGCACCGTGCTGGAGGGAAAAGAGGACATGGCTGAGCCAGCCACTGGTCTGCCTGCCTGCTGTCTAGTCCCGGCTCTTCCAGGGACCTGATGTAGACCTGAGGCAGATCGCTTAACCCTTGGGGTCTCCGTGTCCTCCACTTTAAAATAAAGAAGCTTAAAGAGACAATGTGGTTAATGGCTATTGCAAGATACTAGGGACGGAAGCAGTTTCTTGTTTTTAAGCCCAAATAACCTCAGCTGTGCTCTCCTGGACCTGGAATCACGTGCCTGCCTTAACTGGGAAAGGCGTAGGGAATGCTGTAACAACGGGGTTACCACTTGTCTGCAGGCTTTTTGAGGGCAGGCTTCTCTCTGAAATATGCTGCCAAGTTTTCCCCATGATAGTAAAGTCATTTTTTGGTTGTTTTGTCTGGTTTTGGTTTTGGTCCACCGATCATTCATGCTTTCCACACTTGTGTGCCAAGGTCCATAGGAAATGTCATGGAAAGAAGGACAACGAGGACGGCCAGAGCCGCTGCCATGGGGGTACAGCCACGGACGACAGCATGCGTGAGGGCGAGTGACATCGCATTGATAAAACATTTCAACAGCATTCCCACTTCTAGTCTACGGAGATCCACTGGGGCCCTAACTGGTGGGTGGGGTGTCGTCCCGCAAACCGAAAGGTTGGGGTTTTGATTCCAGGTCAGGGCTCAGCCTGGGTTGCAGGCCAGAGCTCCAGCTGGGGGCGTGTGAGAGGCAGCCGATCCATGTTTCTCTCTTTCTCTCTCCCTCCCTTCCCTTCTCTCTAAAAGATAAATAAATAAAATCTTTAAAAACAAAACTATCCACTGTGGCAGGGGCTGGCATTTATATAGTCCCTTCCTATCAAAAAGATTTCAAATCTGTGTTTTGGGATATTTTCCTCTATGGAAACATGTTTCTGTGTTGATAATGAAAATCGTTTTAATGCCAACATTAACAGAACACATACTTTGGTTCATTAGGGAAATGGGCTGCCGAGTTTTGAGTATCCCCTAGTGAGCCCATTACATATCCAAAATTATATACATTTCAAGAGCCATTTACTTATATGCTTTATTAATGACTCCTACCTATGATTTAAAATTCCTTTTGACTTGACTAACTCCAGTATGCAGAATAGAGGGATGTTGGTTTTGCCTAATCTTTATCACACTTGGGTTAGGTTTTATATCCTTCAAACCATACCCAACCAGATTTCTCCTTCCTCCTGCCTCTCTTCCCTCAAAGCCTGTTGTGTACAAGGCATGGCTTCTCCAGGTTTCCTACTTTACCTGTTTTGGCTTTAGTGACAGTTATGTTTCCTGAAGTACATGATGTAACCAAGGAGGCCAGTGTGAGGTCAGTAGTATGCATGCGGTCCAGTAATCACTGGCCACTGCTGATTGCCTTTGTGCTCAGAAGATTTGGAAAGATGTTGCATAAAGGTGTAAACAGATACTATCCTTTCAGCTTCTGTTAGCAATACAACCTAAAGGGATTCCACTCATTTAGTTGGCTCTTATTAGCAGCCCAAAATAAACACCCCCCAGATGACTGCTCTGGAGGGTAGCTGATGACATAGAAAGTAAATCCCTTAATGGTACATGAGCTATAGATCAGATTGGTCAGCTCTTTGTACATGTTCTAAACACTCTAGCCCAATGTCATGTATGGAGAGGACATTCGATAAATATGTCACTAATAGAGATAAGAGAAAGAAATTTTTCCCAAGCCCAGCAGTTTTAGCGATGGCAATGAATTCCCTAGTTCGTTTCTTAAAATGCAGACTGTGATACAGTAGATTTAAGTTAGAGTCTAAAATTACATGTTTCTCACATGTCCCTGTGGGATGTCACTTCTGATCTAAGGACCTCCTTTGAGTGCAACCTAGGTGGCGCTGGGACCAGAGCCCTGCTGTTCTATCCCGCTGTCAGGGAGTCCTTTCCAATATATCAGTGATGGCAAATCCATGTCCCAGGTTTTCTTTCTCCCTCTTACGTGGCCTCTAACACTGACTTCGGGGTGAGCTCATTCCCTCTGAGCACCAGGATGCAGCAGCTGCATCCCCCTTGGCAGGGCGCTTCACGCCACAACTACCTGGTGGTGGAGTTTTATTCCAGATCACACTTGGGGGAAGGGGCGGAGAAGATGGCCATCCTTATACTTCCTGTTGCTTGTCTATGTCAGTTAAACGTATAGGAAGTGTCCAAAGTCTCAGCCAGCATTTGCATTAGAAACTGTTGCTCTTGATCCTGTGACAAGTCCAGTGAACGTTCTTTGCAGCCAACAGTAGAAACTGACTCTGGGTGGACTCACCAGACGAAGAAATTATTGAAGAATATTAGAAGTTCACAGCATTGACGGGATGGTCAGGACTGGGCTGGAAATAGTGGTCGGAACCCTGACTGGATCCTGGTCAGAAACAGCCCAGGTACGCTGGATGCTAGGCAGCACACACCTCCATGCCATTTCTGATTGGCTGACTTAGGTTCCTTATCTCACCCTACCCGGACAAGGAGGCTGAGAGGAGAGGGAAGCTGGCTTTTTCCTGCTTTTATAATGAGAAGCAAATCCTGCCCTCCTCCCCTTGGAGAATTCCTCACTCATAGAAAAGAGGAACCAGTTATTAGGAGCCCCCCAAAAAAGATAGATGTCCACCATGACTTTGTGCTCATGAAAACTTACTTAGCAAAAGTTTCTCCATGACACTAAAGTTGGTTACCAACCAGTTCTAGTAATAGCAGTTTGCCCCTCTGTTCTTTTGAGTTCTGACTTCTGAAAGTTTCTAATTACAGTCCATTCTTGGGAAAGTACAGTATATGGTTTAATTCAAATTGCTAGATTTATTTTACATGAGGCCACGAGAGATAAAATCAGTTGACCTCTTCAAATCAATGGGGACATCCCCTTTCTTCTTTCTTACGGAAGGGAGACCCTGGGGAATTGCAGGAGGAGCTCAGGGTTGTGTGGTCTAGGAAACCCCATGCAGGTTCCAGAAGACATGTGTCCTTCCCAACAGCTGCCTCCTCTAAACCAAAGTGGGTCAGCACTTCCAGCAGCAAATCCAATTGGCAACTGAACATTTACAGTTCTTACAGGGATTTTAGTGAAATGTTTAAAGCTGCTGTATTTGTAACTGGGGTAAAAAAAAAAAATCTTAAACGCCTGATAATCCTGTGTGGAGGTTGGATATATAGTTCTATTTCTTCTATTGTGAATGTTTCCCAGGCAGATAAGTTCTTTCTGAATGTTGACTACACATGCAAACATTATAATCAAGGCTCACTGTTGTGTCCATATGTGCTGACTCCCGTTTCGTTCTCTCCATCTTTTCTTGTACCCTGTGGGAATGGGATCACAGACGCAGAACTAGAATTTGCGTGTCTATAAATAATGCCCATGCTGTTCGGAGCAAAGCCTCTCTCTGTCGAGGGCTCGCTGTTTGGAGACAGCATTTTCTGCCTCAAAGCTGGGTTCGGTTTGGTAATAAAGAATGCCTTTTATTCGTGTGGGCATCAGAGTTTACTCAGCATCTTCATCTGTTCCGTCATTTGATCTGCACTCCCACCCTGTCAGATTGGCTCAGTGGGTGCTATTATCCTCATTTTGCCCATGCGGGAATGATGCTCAGAAGAAAGCATCCAGATTACAGATTTCTAACTAGTGTTCATAATGACATCCTCTGCTAAAATTGTTGTCACCCTATCAAGTACATGAACTGGCTGCTCATTTCTCTCTGTGGTAAATAAGATGCCCCTTTATGTGTCTCCTTGGGTCTGCCTCTGAGAGGCCTCTTGAGACTTAATGAGTAGAATGTGCACAATGCTCCAGGATCCTCAAAGGAAAGGAACACCTGTTAGTGTTTACTCTGAAAGTCCCCGCTCCCTTGTTAATGACGCTGGCCGGAGGACTTGCAGGCTCCTGGGCTCTGCCTGAAGCCTTGACTATTCATTACTGCCAGGAAATGCACCCTGCACCCCCAGGATCTTGCTTTATAAGCTGTGAATGCATTTTTAAAACAAGCAAAGGAAAGTAGAAATCACCTTTTTGATGTAAAATGTTAAAGGATGACCTATTGCCGGGATCCTGCATTCTACATATTTGAAGTACAGGTTTGTTCAGAATTTTCTATCTTACATGTTTTAGGAGTGGGGAGTGCCTGTAGATCCTGCTACTGGGGTCTTGATAAATCTTTTGGAGGAGCAAATGGGGACCACCCGGGGCTCTATTCTGAAGGAGAAACTCCTGTTATCCCAGGACAGCTGCGGATAAGGTATCTTAATAGCTATAGATCTGCTTTCTCCTCCTTCAAGTAATCCTAAATTAATAATGCTGACCTACTTCCCTGGGCATTTGGCAGGAGCAACTCCTGAGTGATTGTAAAGACATGTTGGATGTCTAAAGGCACGCTGCAAAGGCTAACTGCAGTAACCAATCAGGAGGCAGCGGGCCCTTCTGCGTCCCCCCCGGAGACCGGGAGGGTGACTTTCCATTGTATTCTCTTTGTCAAATGCACATGTTGCCCGTGCTTAGGAGAGACTGCAGGGGAAGAACACCCAGGTGAGGGTTTAGGAATGTGTTATAAATGGCTGAAGCATTTTGCTGTTAAAACCTCACTGATGCTGTGAGAAAATAGAAATTTGGTATCTCTTCTGTTCTCTCTGTCTCTCCTTCACGCTTTCTCCTTAACTGCTCGGGTCCTTCTCCCTCTTCAGTGCCCATCATTTCACCTGTCAGCACTATGTGGGCGGTCCTGCCTCACATGAAGGTGAGAAAAAAAACTGGACCTGAAAAACTCTTCTTGGCATGAAGCGAATATGTAAAACCCGCACTCATTCTTTATAAAGTATATTAGCTGACCTCCTAAATGACAGTCAGGCATTTTAACATGGTTTGGAACTTGGGCTGGAAATATAAAGTGATTATCTCTTTAAAAGTCGAACATCATCTTATTTTTCACTTAAATGAGCACAAAAGTAAAGAGAAGGTCTCCCATTTTATTTTTCTATGAAGTTGCATCCTCGATTATCCAAGGACAGGCGGGGCAGAAGCAGGGGTCTCTTCCCCCGTGGAAGTAAGCTGTATTAAATTTAGCAAACCTGTAGGGTTTTTTCCTCAATGACTTTAAATGGCTCACTTAGAGAGGCTGACCCATGGATATTGCTCTCATATTCTACTCCTCCAGTGTGCCCGACGTGTCATGTCAGTGACGATTCACACAAGTACCGAAACACTCCTAAACGTGGCAGCTTGAGACGACAGTGTCTCAGAACCCTGGGCAGCAACTGGATTGTTTGCCCACCCCATGCGGTGTCAGCCGGGGTCTGTCACGGGGCTGCATTGAACTGGTAGCTCAGCTGGGGCACCTTGGCACCCTCCACGCAGCGTCTAGAGAACTTGGGCTCCCTTACAACATGGCGGCTGGGTCCCAAGATGCAGATTTCTAGGAGTACCAGCAGAAGCGTTAGGCCACTTACAGGCTACATTCAAAACTGACAGTGTCACATCTGCAGACATTCAGCTGGTTAAAGCCAGTGACGACAAGACCAGCCCAGATCAAGAAGAGAGAAGCGAGCGACATTCGGGGAAGGGAAGAAGTGATGGAGGCCATCACTGGAGACCGGCATATGCATGATGCCTGTGCAGCATGCTCATTACTGCATACCTGGGACCATATTTCCAGGTGAAGGTGATAGATGGAGCTCCTCTGGGGCAGGAGCCGCAGCATTCCTCACATTACTCACAGGACCTGGCACCATGCCCGGTGCGAGGCAGAAGCTCACTGTTGTTGAATCAAAGAATAGGCTATGACATTTGAGAAAGCTGAGTATAATGTAAATCCTAAGAAGTAACATTGCTGAGAAG
The DNA here is from genome assembly GCF_022682495.2 of Desmodus rotundus. Classification (NCBI taxonomy): domain Eukaryota; kingdom Metazoa; phylum Chordata; class Mammalia; order Chiroptera; family Phyllostomidae; genus Desmodus; species Desmodus rotundus. Next base: position 15,011,568 of record NC_071394.1, read on the forward strand.
TAGGAAATACCAACTTCACGTTTAGCGTAGTGATGTCTCTTGTGTCGCACCATCTCACACTGTTTAAAGCTACATTACAGGAGGCTTTGAAGTTCAGAAAGAAAGGCATTTGGCTGATAGCAGTGCTACTTGGTGGCTTAAGTAGCATAGCTGGAAAGGACACAGACTCCCTACATTACTCTGCACTATGGCAGATTCCTTGCTGCCAGCCCTGAACAGTGTGCTGACCAAGCCTTGCTTACCTTCTGGAGAGGGCGCAGAGCACATGGGAGGCACTCACTCAGCGCGAAGTCAGTGCGTGACAGTGACCGAGTGAAAAGAAATGAGGGGATGTGGGTCCTTTATACCAGCAGTGCCACCAGGCGAATACCTGTGACGTGCAGTGCATGTGTGCCTGTCCAGGCGCATCCTCACCCCTGTTCTGTCTGCTCCCCCTGCAGGGCCATCCTACTGGACAGACAGAAGGGATGCCCACACTGTCTGCACACGGGAACGTGCAAACGTGCTGATCCTGTCCGGCCGGGGAGAGCTTTCAGTCTCGGGGGCTACTCCATTAGCTCTGTTAAATGAGTATTAGACTATGCTCTGTGGCAGCTTTGGGTGAGAGTTTTTATGAAAGCATATTAATTAATGAAAATATTAAAAAAACATAGTGGGTTTCAGATTTCCCAGTGAAAAGTATGAAGGTTATAAAAAGACCATTAGCTACTGATGAAAAGCTCTCTTGACATTGTGGTAGCTTAGGAAAATCCTTTTCCTCTTCTTTTGTTTACTTCCCATCAGTGCTATTACTAATATTACTATTTTGGTAATGTCCAGGGAGAAGGAATTCACTTTGATAGGTGTCCTTGAATTATTTGTATCCCCTCTTATCCATTGTAATCTGTACAGTTAATAAAAGTTAGATAGAAATCTGAATTCTTTGGTAAAAGGACTAATTTCTGACTTTAACTCGGAAGTTATTTCTAACTTCTCTACCTTTTCATGCCATTTTAATTGTGTGTGTGTTGTCATTCCAGAAACTAAGTTTCAGAACAAGTGCAGGCCTTCATTCAGAGAACTATGAATCTCTTAGAGAAAGAGAAAGAGGAGGCTGGCTGAGTTTCCCAGGTAATAGATATGAGGGGGGGCGAGACTGTCCCTGTGTGTGCATGTGTGTTGGTGCTCCGGGCCCTGGAGACTGGTATCAGAATTACTCTGACCTAAAAGTGCACTCTGGATTTTTAACACACCTTCAGTAGAAGAGAGGAGAAAACATTTGCCACGTGGAATTATGGGAGGACCCAAGTATCAAGGAAATGAAGCTTTTCTTTAAAAGTTTTATTTATTTATGTTTAGAGAGTGGGGAAGGGAAGGACAAAGAAAGGGAAATATTAATATGTGGTTGCCTCTTGTGCGACCCCTCCTGGGGACCTGGCCCGCAACCCAGGCATATGTCCTGACTGGGAATCAAACCAGCAACCCTTTGGTTTGCAGGCTGACGCTCAATCCGCTGAGCCACACTAGCCAGGAAATTAAGCTTTCCTGTTATAAGATTGCAGCAAATCACACAAGAGGATGGCAGCCTTCTTGACATGGTAAAGTTACACAATTTATGTATAAATAATATTTCTGTGTCAAGATGTAATATCATTGAGTCTCTCCTGGATAACATCTTCATCATGAAAAAACATAAAAGGAAGTGCCATGTTTAGCAGTTTCTGTCAAACGAACTCACAGATGACAATGGATTCCAGCTATAAAACTGGCTTTGCCACAACCCACAGCATCCCTGCTTTATAGTTTTAGGGTTTTAATTCAGTCAAAACAATATTACAGGTCTTATTTCAAATAGTGACTTTATGTATTGTTGGCCTTGATCTTCAAATTGGCTTGGAACCAGTTTAGGGCCAGATAAGGTAGGATCTCCTTGGGGTTCTCTGGACCAAGGGGCTGTTTTAGGTGAAGAAAGTTTTCATTCTTGATTTTATACTCAGCTTGTGGCATGTCCAAGAGGATCTTCCACACGGTTTAAGATGGGGAGATTTGGCCTCGAGTCCTTGGCATTAGATGAAATAGCTGGGGCCCCGAGGACTGGAAGTGACCTCAAGCTGTGGTTACTGAGGCAAGTCTTGTGGTTGGATGTTTACTCCTGGTGAGAAAGCAGGCAAACAAGGGGGACCAGGACCCTTCTGTGGACAGGAGTGTCCTTGGACTGCCTAATACCTTCCAACAAGTGCTCAGTTGTCGCATTACCCCCGGAGCTCTTCCACCCCCATGTATTCTTACCTCCCTTCGTTCTGATGCGGTGGCTGTAATTATCTGGGACCTGTCTCATAGTTTTCACTTGATAACCTGTCCAATGTTATTAGCAATAGAGATTCTGGTTTCAGATATTTAAATAAATTTTTAGAAGGAGTATTTCATAAGGTTTGTCTTGACTTTGGGACATTGTATTTCTATGCTTTCTGGTGGCCATGTTGTGTAGTGAGAGAGGATTCACCGGGGGGGGGGGGGGAGGGGGGGTCGCGGTCAGAATCCAGTCTTGCCAGAATAAAATCATTACACTTTGCTGCTCCACTTGGGCCTCTGCCACCCAGCGCTGTGGGAGTGTCACGTGGTTGGGGCAGGAAGCTGCAGAGAACAGGGAGCCCCAGGTTAGGAGGCCTGTACCCCTGCTCCAGCTGGGTCTCACTTTCACCCCCAATTTGCTGCTCAGTAAATGAGACCGCTGAAATTAATCACTTGCAGGATCTTTTCTAGCCCTGAAGGCAGATTAGATTTTCCCTTTAATCATTTTATAAGTGTGAGATTTAATTATTTTTTCAACACAAAATTAGTACTTGCTCATTGAAATAAGCAAATAAAATAGAAGAGTAAGGAAAGGAACAAAGTAAAAAATGAAATTTCTCCGGCCCTCTCCTCAGGTCCCAAAATATAAAATTTTACAGGGGAAATCTCTGGACTGGAGATGTGTTGGGCGACCTCCACCAGTGGGCCCCGTAGCCCGCAGGGTTTCTAACACTAGTGTGCGCTGTCACCGGGCAGAGCCATTTCCAGGGGAGGGGTCAGAGATTTGGCCTTTGCCTCCCCCTTGCAACTGGTACGGCCGTTGATCAGAGAGCCTGGTGTGTCTCTCCAACATCTTGTCTATAGTAGTTTTTTTTTTTTTCTCTTCTTCATGTATTTAAAAAAACAGCTGTCTTCTTTCTGTTCTTGTCTCCTTTCTTTTATTCCTTCATCCTCTCTTCTCTCTCTCTCTCTCTCTCTTTTTTATCTTCTGCATTTCTATAGAGGCGTCCTAAAAATAACTATACACATAAAGCTCCCTGTGAGAAAGCATGTTAGTATCACAGATTATCAGTGTTTTACAAAAAGGAAATAATGCTATTAGTCAGACCCACAAATATTTCCTAAGTGCTTGCTATGTATAAGAAATCAAACTGATACTAGAGTTAGATGTGATCATGTAGTCTTTAAACCATAATTACACCTGGCCAGCTCAGATCAAAATGAAAGCTGGTGTGGGGGAGGCAGCGGAGGGGGTTGTTCTGGGTATCCTGGAGCCTGGCAGTCTTTGCTGAGTCGTGAAGAGGAAACATGTTAAAGAGAATGCTTTTTACAAGTTCCCCTAAAAAAGTGTATGAGGACTGTAAAATTTGGATCCACCATTTGCCTTCTCCGCAAGGCCAATTTCCTGCGAGGCTTCCCCAGTGGCTCTTGGCTCTCGATTGGCTTGGGGTTGTCTAGTGTTGGTTGCTTTTTGTTCCCGGTCAGTTGTAGACTTGTTCCTCCTGTGAGCTTCACTTGTGGTATTGAGATGCAATTACTCATTGGATGGGGGTCCAAACAGGCCACTCAGACCTAGTGTGTTTCATCTCTCAGGTGACTGAGGTTGGAGTAATCATATCTCACAGTACTGCTCTCTTTTTCATGCTTTGCCGTTGCCCCACCACATACCAGGAGATAGGAAGCCTTGGCCTGTGTCTAAGGCTAATTGGGGGCTCATTGAATCTGTGGTCTTCTCCTGCCCTTGGTTTGATTATACAACAGGGAAATGTAATCATGAAAGAACTTACTTAGTAATTCTAAAGAACCTACTGTGAGCCAGGCACTGGACTAGGCACCCATTCACGTCCAGAGGCGTGCACGAATATTGTGCCCATTGTAGAGATAAGGAAGATGGAGTTTGGAAAGGACACGTGACTTGCCAAAGTGACTCAGCCAGTGATTCTTGGTGTCAGAAATCAGCCTTGTGTGGTTTGACTCCAGAGTCTAAGCTCTTCACCTCGGTCCCTTCCAGCATCATCCACTCCAGCAGGCTGACCTCTCACAGACGTAGGCCTCGTGGGCTTGTGTGTGGTTTCTTTGCATGTACCTGCGGCACCTAACACAAAGCTGTTTCTCAGACAAACATGCAGAGCATTCATTGACTATAGCTTCACTAGACCAGGACCTTGTGGAGGGAGTTCTTAGGGTAGAGTCAGAACACTCGGTCACGCTGTCAGACTTTGCGAAGCCTTCGTCAACTCATCGTAAAATGAGAACCATGACACTTGATGAGGTCGTTGGGGTCGTTAAGATGATGACATATATGCATCAGAGACAGGCCCACACATACATGATCCTCAGTTCATTTCATTTCCTTTTGCCTACCGATTCTTCTCCTTCCTCCCTTTATTTTCCGGCTTTCCCTCTTGCTGTCACGGTAATTCAGTGTCTCTGTTGCCAGGCTGTAGTTCCAGGTAGTAGGAAAGCAGAATTGGATGTGTTTACAGCAGTCTCGGCTCTCGGGGTGGGAGTGTGTGGTGTTTATAGGCTGGAGCCACATCCCACACCAGGTGGGCCGGTGGGCCATCTTTCCTGGAGCTCTGGAGGGGAGGAAGAGCCTGCCGGTAGACCAGTGCCTCCCGGGAGGAGGTGGCCAGCTAGCGGAACACATTCTTCTTCTGATATCTCTTTCTTCTGGGAGTGATTTTTTTTTTTATCTTCACCAGCAGTTTTTCTTGACCTCCCATGCCTTTACTAGCTCTGTCTCCCAGAGGCTTGTGAAAATGATGGCTCCTCTAATGTGAACCTGCAGGAGGCATTGAACCACTGCGGAGACACCTTCCTCAGGGGAAATGAAATGCAGATGATGCCCATCACGGGGAAGGCATATTAGACATCACCCTGGACGTCCTGTAAATGAATTCTTCATAAACTTTCTCCAGCAGGAGTTTCCAGGAAAGGGCAATGAGCTGAGAAATGAATGGTGCCAAATGAATACAGCATCTATCTTTGGTTTTAAAACATTAATAGCCTAAAGTTATAAACATAAGAAATAAAAAGAACACATTTAAGCGATCTAAATCACCAGCAATTATATGACTGTAGATCAACCTTTCTTTTTTTAACTTTTTATTTTGAAATAATTTTATACTTAGAGAAAGATTCTAAAAATAGTATAGAGATTTTCTTTATACCTTCACCTGGTTTTCCCTGAAGTTAACATACATAACCATAGTATAATTATTCAAAGTAAGAAATTAGCATTGCTACAATACTGTCAATGAAACACCAGGTTTTATTTGCAGTCCACCCTTTTTTTTTTTTTGCTTCTCTTTCTGTTCCAGGATCTCACACTGCATTTAGCCTTAATGTGTCCCTAGTCTCCTCCAGTCTGTGATGGGCTGCCCTCGATCTCCCGTGACACTGACAGGGATAACGCATTGTAACATTCCTTTTCTGTCCTTATCTCTAATTTGTTTTATAGTTAACAGCATCACACTGTAGCCATGTTTTTCATTTAGCAGCCCAATGTAAGACATTTTCAACATATGCTGTATTAGGTGGTTGGAATTTCTATCCACAGTAAATTTCAGGGTTTGGTTAGTGATTAAATTCTGAAAGCCTTAATAATCACAGAATGAGCAAATACCAGGACTTCTGGCAGTTTTCTCCAACTGCCCTTGTCTTGTCCTTACACAAACGGAATGTGGGGGAAGGAGGGGTCCTGCCAGGGACACACGGATGGTAATGGTTAAGGGAGAACCCCGGCCTCAGTTTGTGGGCAGGTGGGAACCCTTCCTAAGACCACTCGTTCTTACCTTCCACCTCAAGGCCCTGGCTCTTTTCATTCCCTCCACTTGCACCACTTCCAGCCTAATCTTTACTGCTACTTCCTCCCTGCCACCCATTTGGGACTCAGCTCCAAGGTTCAAGGGTGACCTTTTCTTCAGATAGGCCTTTCTTGGCCATCCTTCCTCGTTATGTTCGATTGCTGCGCGCTGATTTACCTTCTTCCCCTCACCTCTAGCTGTGGGCGATAACCTGTTGTTTGTTGTCTCTGATTTTTAGTGTAAAAATGAGTGTTTGTTTTGTGTATATAGTGGTTCTTAACTGTAAACATTCAACGTTATGTATTCCATTTAAAAATTGCTTTTATGAGTTCTCTTTACCCCATTCTGATTCTCCTAAAAGCTTGCCCCTATAGTCTCTGATTTTCATGATAAGTATTGGCAGGACAATAAAGAAGTCTAGTTATAAACTGGCCTTGATTCAGTTTGCTTTAGTAAGTCTTCCCTGAGCTGCTGTCCCCACTAGAAGGTGAATTCTACGAGGCCAGCGACATCGTCTTCCCCATGACTGAATCCTTGGGCCCAGCACTGTGCCGGGCACCTGAGAAGCAGTTCAGTAAGTATTTGTCAATGGAGCGGGAGCATTTGCCGAGAGTGATGGCTCCAGGGAGAGGAAAGCTGTCCTTACCTTTCTTTTGAAGCATTGAGAAGAAATCCTCCTCGGGTTGCACAGTCAACAAGAATGTACCGGAGGCCTCTGTGCCGAGCGCCGTAATAAGCCCTTTTGTTAAAGCTGCCCCTCTCTCTGCGGCCTGTTTCATTTGCATAGTGGAAGGGACAGAGAGCAAACAAGATGAGAATTTCGAAGGCACTTACATCAACGTCAGCTCTGCCGCTAGGCCTTTGGCGTGTCCTCTTTGAGAGGTCTCCCCTTCCCTTAAAGGTGTCGGAGGATATGCCTTTTCCAAACATTTGGAGGAGAATTAGTCTTTAAAGGATAATAAAATACTATGGTTTAAACACATTTCAATTACTTTTGACAGCTCCATTATTGCTCCATTGTCCTCTGAGGCAATCCGGGGACTGTGAAAGGGCCTTTACCTGCAGATCAAAAGGGTGTCGCGGTGCAGAAGGCGCTCCAGCCAGCCGGAGACAGAAGGCCAGCCAGCGGTTTCCTTCCCCTGGGCCCCCGCCCTACCCTCCTGCACTTTAGATCTGGAGGGAGACCTGTTTTAGTAGGGAACTGGGCAGGATTTTATTGTTTAACAGTTTTTTTTTGTTAATGAATTTACTTAGCCAACTCATTTGGCATGATTGGCAGAGGCTGCTACAGACAAGCCTGCTGTAATGGCTAGAAACGAACAAAACATATGTGGTTGTGGCCTATTCTAAACTCAGAGTGTGACATTAAGAAACGCCACATCAGGCCATTCAGATGCACGTAGAAACATCAAACTACCCTTTTCGTCTACAAGATAGAAAATCGCTCCCAGTTCCGTATCTTTGCCAGGACATCCGTCCATTCGGCAGATGAAAACACCAGTTCAAAGAAGTGAGGTGCTCAGCAACAAAAGGTGAACTAGAGTCTTTAAAAAATTATGAATGTACATGTATTTGAACTTGTTTGAGTTCGTGCACTTTACGAAGGATGAATGAATGCTAAAAACGCTTGCTTGCTTAGTTCAAGTTCATAAAATAACCAAACTTGGGCTGAGCAAGAGTCCTGGAAAAGAAGGCTGCGTGTGGACACAGGTAGCCTCACTATCGCCCGCACTCCCTTCTGTGCCCAGCGTAGCTCTTTGTGAACTGGGGCCCTTCAGTATCTCTTTAGGCCACACTTTCCTTTATCCGACTACTTCGTTCTAAGATTTTGTCATTGTCTGACCTTATTGTCAGGTGAATATTTTAGAAACTGACTTGTAAGACGTAATCAGCAGTTTTAAATTTCACTTATTTTTTTCTGTTTGGAAAGTAGTTCACTTAAGGGTAGCAATATCACCCCCCCTAATTCTATATGATTGATGACGTTTATTTGCTTTAAGAGACTTTTTTTTTTTTGCACATAGTATTTAGGTTCATTGATGCCAAATTAAACCACATAATACCAAATTAATAAAATAAATGCTGACTGAATTAGTGGAAATGTAATGTTTGGCTAAAATGAGCCAGGAAGTCATTTGTTTAAAGTTTAGAGCTTATTTGACAGTGAGAAATATAATCCATGTTGATCGATTGCCCCTTGATGTTACAAATTATGAAGAAGTGTATTTCCTTTCCTTCAAATGTTTTATAGTTGATGATATCTTACTGTTCAAGTGTAAAAATAAAAACCCACGTGTAGGTTTATAAATACCTGAACTTACCGCCAGGCTGACCAGCAAACTTTATAGATTGCTTTAAAAAATGGGAGCTTCTTAATCTTAGGTATATATACTTCCCAGTTCATTTGTTTTTAAAAATGTAAATTTCATCAGGAAGGCCTAGGATGGATTTTTACCAAGTAATGTGTGGTGTGGCAGTGAACTTGGCACATTTCATTAATTCATATGCAGTATGGTAGAAATGGTGTCTCCTAAAAACAGCAAAGTGAGAGGATATTCTTCACTTGGAGTATCTCATTTTACATTATTAATAATTAATAGAGCCTTTTATTTTCAAGTGTCACTACTGACAGTGGCAGTGTGCTCAGCAGTAAGCCATTCCAGAGTGTTATTTTAAGGTAATGGGGTTCCACTAACAAAAGAAGTCAGAGGATGGTCAGGAAACACACTTATTCTCTGAACTGGGCATCGACCTGCAACAGACTGGCTTTGTGGATCGTTCCCCCAGCCATTTGCGCTTGACTCCAACGCTAGGAACCCAGAACAAGCATTTTCTAGTGTTTGAAAGCTGCGGAAAATAGGGGTGAGGATGGATTGAGCTTGTGGGTGGCAAAAACTGCTAGCCCCTCAGAGGGACTTCTTGTCTTAGCCACTCAGAGGCGGACAATTCCGTGTCACCTGTCTGTGTGGGGCAAGAATCTGGATATAAGGACACTTGCCAGGTGAAAGTATTAGCTTCGAGGTGCAGTATTGTCTGCTTTGAGCATTGCTCGGAGTTCCGTGAGGGATGCTGCATCCATTCCTGAGAATCCAGGGCCATATTCTGGATGAATGTGCAGGGTCAGGCCTGGTCTGGGACATCCTAACATTGAGGGATGCGGGAGACAAGCTACAACAAGCAGTCTCTCTTCTGCTTGTTTTCCGCCCTTGGATTTCTCCACATTTTAAATAGTAGCAGTTCCGTGTTAACTTAACAGTAGAGAATGGGTCTGAGGGCGAGGGGTCAGGTCTGTGTGGCATGTGGCCTGTCCCTTCTGACTAAAACTCTGACACCTGCTAATGTCACCACTGTTCTCCTTAAAATAGATCTGAAACATGCACGGTTTTTTCCCCAGGAAGACAGGTATTTTTCTCTGTAAAATATTTTACTCATTAAGTTTTCAGGTGCCCAAAGAGATGTATATAGACTTGGAGGTAGAAATTGTAAGGAAGAAGTTTAACACACAAGGCATGCGAGTTCTGAGGAATTACATAGAAAATACTGCACACATCAGGACAGATTATTCTGGAAACGTGTTCTGAGGTTATTAGGTCTTGGAGAGCTGTCATTTGGAAGGCTATTGATTCCTGGGGGAGACTAATTGATTTCAAATGATGACAATGCAGGTCAGTGGGTGGTGGTTCTCTGGGCTGCTGTGTTGGGGATTCTGAGGGCTCTTGAATTCAGTAGGAAAGACACCTATTACTTAGACCTGCCACAGGCATCCGTCTTGTCATGTGCTTTTCCGTTGCTGGTGTGTATGCCCCTCTCGTATGAGTCTGACTGAGCAGTATTTAAGTGCATTCTAAACCAATATTCTAGAATTTAGATTAACTCCAAGAATATAGGCTATCAAAATTGAATATTGTCGAGCACTTTGCATGCTGTGAAGAAAACAAATATGCAAAGTTAAACTGAAGAGTTAGATAAGACATCAAGTCATGGGGAATGGTTGGACAAGGACTATCAAGAATTCAGAGGAAGAGAATACAGGCCAAGAGTCAGGAGAATCGAAGAATCGGGGATACCAAAGCGTGGCAACGGGAAGCCACTCGTGCAGAAAGAGAGTTTCATGTTAACAGAGGCAGCTAGCAAGAGGTGTAGCCTTTTCAGAGGAAAGAGTGGACGCCGGCCTGTTTGGAAAGAACATGTGTGATCGGGGTGGGGGGAAATGGAGCCACCAGCTAGCAGAGGGTCTTGGAAATGAATTGTTTTCATGGTCTTCTTCTTGCTGCTCCGTTGTTCTCGGTTATCCCCGTGGAAGGTGAGAAACTGGCCATCAGCAAAGATGTCTTAAGCTGCATATCACATTCCAGCCACCATGTTAAGATGACAGGGCACAGTACAGACCCTGACCTGGAAGGTTCATCAGAGTGGAGGAGGAATAGGGAAGGAAATTACTTCCTATTCATACCTATAAACTCTGTTAGCTCCGTTATACCGAAAAGAAAACCGAGGTTCAGAAACGTTAGCTTGCCCAGGGTCAGCCAACAGAGCTAGCCTTTAATCTAGATCTCTCACACTTGAAGTCTGGCTCTTTTCAGAGTTCTCCTTGTAAGTGTGCTTTGATTAGGTGGGCTCTTGGAGGCCTTTTTGATTGACATTTTCCTTTGCCTAGAGCTAGAGATAGGATGTTCTTGTCGTTCTTTTTGAAAGACATTTAAAGGAAGCATTTAGAAGGAAGTAGAATATGCACACAGAAAAAGTCCACAAATCACACGTTATAGCTTGACCACTTTTCTCAGAGTGAACACACCCTTTGTAACCACTACCTAGAGGAGCTTCTTTTATTTTATTTACTTAAAGGGAGTGGAAACTAACCATTGGGTGATGTTTTCCTGGACACTTCTACCTCTCCTCTTTCTGTTTCTTTCCTATTCCTCTCTCCCCAGGCCTTCTTTTCCCCATTTCTTCCAGGCTAAAGTGTTGCCTTAAGCTTGATCTTAGAACTTTGTCGCGAGGACTGGCATAGAGTGATGGGCTAGAGGGGACAGTGGCCCAAGTGTCCCTCTTCTAGGCATGATGAACATGAGAAGTGACCGGGATCATACGTGGTAATTTAATGCTACTTCAAGTCACATTCTACTACCCATTACCATACCTAGAATCTACCAGGCATTGTGATATTTTTTAAAAATACACCTTTTACATGTAAAAAAATTAAAGTGGTAAACTGACTTTTGCAAAGTTATTTACAACCTAGTAAATTTCTTCATATTCATTCATTTTCCCCCTTAAAATATACCACAGCTGCCTGCTTCCACCTTCCCTCTTTGCTAAACATAAGTTTGCATGCTTAAAAATAAAACGAAAATAGCCAAGAATGGCATAGACTCCCCAGGTTTGTTATAGGAACTGCTTTTTCTTCCCTTTCTTTTTTGGAGCAGGAATTTTGATTCCAGATCATTACAGTCCTGGAAATAGGACAAAGTGTCATGTTTTAAGGAGCAGTTCTCACATTTCCACAGCCCTGGAAGGGCTGAACTTGGCCTCCTGGTTCAGTAATACTATTGGCTTAAAGCTGTTGCAACTGGGTTTCTTAGCAGAACCAGAAGTTCCTGAGGGGGTACTAAAAGGAGCTAAATCAGATTTCTTTGTGTTCTAGTTAATTAAAGAACACATTTTAAGAACTTCAAGTCAGTTATGGTCCCTGGAATTACCCATGTTCCTAGGAAATATTTTATATACCCTTTGAATTGATATAAATGAAATTCAAGGGAAGGGCATTTAAGACTGTTCCCAACTTCTGTCGTTAGAACTACTCCTACAATTTGAGTTTTTCTGGGGTAAGAGTCTGTGTTAGTACGTTTAGTGCCTTCTCATACCTTTGGGAACCCAGGAATACAACCATGCTGGTAGTGAACCTGTCCTTAGATTCCTGGCTAGAGGTGCCATGTAATTTGATGTTTTGATAAAGACTGTGCCAACTTCTAAGACTAACTTCTCTGAGCAAACAAAAGTCTCAACGAGGAGGAGGAAAGGGAGTTTCAGTACACATTGTTGGAGATTGAAAATAATTTCCAACATGATCTGACTCCTCTCAGGAGTGCCTTTTTGGTTCATGATTAGTTGAATTTCCATGATAAATCTTTAAATGTTTGTGTTTTTTAAGAGTCATTTCTAACTTGGATGATTTGACACCTTGGGAAATGTATAAAATACTCTGATATATTCATAATAAACATAGAGTTTTTGAAGTGGAAAATGAGTCTTTTCTTTCCTCCCATCACTCATCAGGGAGTTAGGGCTCATCGGAGAGTATGTTTAGTAGATGTCTGGGAGTCCACAGAGCTAAATGAATGCCCTCCCCTATTTCTTTTCTAAATATCTCAGGAGTATTGAAGGGTTTTTTCTTTTTCTTCTTTTTTTTTCTTTTTTCTTTTTGCTTTGCCTTGGCACCTTCCTGCTTCCTCTCTACCTCTTCCTTAGTTTGAGTCTTCAAATGTAACCAAACATAATACAGAACACTCCTCAACACCACGAGGAAATGTGCATGGTTTTATGCTTCCTTTGTGCTGGGCATAGATCTACACAGACACAATGCCATGTGTACAAAGGGTTTAGTAAATACCGATGGAATGAATGAATGGCTATGACAATGAAGACTGTGTAGCTCAGTAGTAACACAGAAATCCTGGTTCATATCTTTCGTTTGTGGAATAAAAGCAAACGCTCCTTTAGAAAGACGGGGACATCAGGGAGCACCTAAGGGACTAAAGAAAGGAATTCCTTGCATCCAGATTGTCGAGTGTGTTTATAATGTCCCTCTTCATGTCCGACAATGAGGAGGAGTCTATTTAAGGATATGTGTCTCAAATCAAGAACCTGAGCTGCTCCTTGGCCTAGATAGTGGGAAAAAGTGAATGAGAGGAGATTCATAATGTATTGTTTCACCCGTGGGAGTTCCCCTTTTGCCCAGAGTTCCTAGAGGCTGTTGCAGCCCTTTGTATTGTTTTCTTGGTGTATCTTGCCATTTACCTTGTTTGGCTGGGAAGCTTGTTATTATAACAGTGCATGGCCAAGTATTCTAAAGGTCAGTGGTTTGGTTTGGCCAAATAGTGCCCTGGTAAATGCTGGACTCGTCACTGCTGGATCTCACTTCTTACAGATCAGAATTCTGGCTTCATCGGGGCTTCTCACTGGGTCTTCTCTGCTTCCAGATAGGACTGAGTCTTTGCAGAGTTTACAGCGTCCACCTTGGCAGGAGCCTGAGAAGGCTCGTCACGGCAGAGCAGGCTTTCAGAGCAGGCAGACCCGTGCTTGACCGGTGGACGTTCTGCTCATCAACCTTATGTCCCTGGGGACGTTCCTTAACCTCGGAACCTCATCAGTAAATCCAAGAATGCTATTACCCTTTTCTAAAAGTAACAATGATTCAAGGAAAAGTACCAAAAAACGGTAGCCTCTAGTTTACTGATACTGTACTTTCCCTTTCCTTCTGTTTTTTTTTCTTACCCCTAGTTCCAGGAGCCCTCAAATCTGTGGTTACTAAAAGTGACTCACACCAGAGTTGTGAGGGCAGGGGCTGGGAAACAGCAGACTTTGCTGTGGGGGTTGGGTGTCCAGCTCACCCTTGGCCTCTGCGGAATCCGAACTGAAGGAGCTCAGTTCACTCACCTTGGCAGCCGCAACTCAACAATAGGTGGTAGTTTTCCATGCATGTCAGTAATGGGAGTGATTGCCAGGTAGAGTGGATTCCTACCCCAGCATTAGACTTGGGGTGAACGCCACCAGCCCCCAGCAATGAATTCCATGCCATCAGTCACCATGCTCAGCCCTAAATCCAGCCACTGCAAGTCTTAAATTGGAATGAACTCAATAAGCAACCACGCCCGGTTATTTTCTGCTAGACAATACAATAAAATCATTTTGAACTTGTTTATAAGAACAAAGGAAAGAGCTTCCTCATAGGCTTTCTCTATATGAGGGTCGTACAGAATTTACTAAATCCCATGCCTTCGGAGAGTGACGGTGCTGATGTTGCTTTTGCAGACATCATTTCTGTGCTTAGGTGGGTGCTCTAAGACAACAGCCAGCTCAGTGTCTTCTCTCACCATCTTTCCTCATCTCCAGGTGGGACTTTCCTCCTCCTCCTGCTCCTCGTGCTCCCGCAGAACACTCATCTCAAAGCACCCACCACATTGTGTAGACAGGAACTGTGTGTGTGTTGGCCTTCCTCCCTAAGCGTAGAGCCGGGTGCAGGCAAGGATCTTCTGTAGTCATCTCGGTGCGTTGACTTCTTACCCCACCACCTAGTGTGGAATGGCGGCTCCATCCACTTTGCTGGGGTGGACCTCACCTTGCTGGTGCGTCAGAGGACTTTCTTCCTCATATAACTGCACTTGGAATTTAGACCAGCATTCTGCGCGTGGAGTACAAAGTGTGAGGTCTTTTGACGTACAGTGTTCTGTGCTCAAGTCGCCACATGTAGAGAACCATTTTCTCCAGCCCCACAAGGCAGCATCAACTACAAAACCCCGATAATGGATGAGCTTTGATTTTATGTTGGTTGCATTTTTCTTGCTGCTTCTTCAAAACACATACGCCTCTTGCCTTTGAGACATAATCTTTGGTGTCCCCCATCCCTCCAGATTGGATGAGCAGATTGATGTAGCTTGGAACACAAGCTGCCTCACCCACATGGTCCTCCCGAAAGCAGCTTTGAAGAGAAACCGATGTCCTGGGAACACCTCAGCGAGCCGCCACTGTGACTTTGTCTGTGGGCTCATCCCAGGGCATTTGTGGACTCATTCGTTTTGAGATCGCCTAATTGTTTGTGCCCTCACAGTTCTCTCCAGGGAAAGGCTGAGACCGAGCTGGTTCTGAAGCACAGGAAGACAGGTTCTGAATGTGTATCTTTAAAATAGGTCACTCTTCTATGATGTTTTCCAAAATCTTAATGCTAGTATTAGAAAACTGTATTTCTACCAGCGTCTGAAGTTGTAAAATTGTTTTTGAAAAAACTTGCCTTCCTAGTGTTTGCAAATGGGAACGCACTTCCCACTGTCGGTTTAAAATGTGTGTGTATTTAGACAGAGAATGTAAATTTAATTCTAGTAAATGCTCATTCTAAAGATTTTCTTCTCTTTGGGGTAAATATGTGTTTCTCAGTATGGAATGAATGCATTCCAAAAAAATAGAGTAAATGGCCTCTTATTCAAATTGCATTTTTTTAAAATAATGGTGAAAGCTTTATTATCAGTCATTTCATTTTTTTCTCCACCCACAGATTTGGAAGTAGAAAAAGAAACATTTGGGGGTGAGTTTTTGACTCAAAACAAATCAGGAATTGGCAAAACTGCAGTTTCCTGTCTGTTTCCTGACCTGATTGGTATCATTTTCTGAGCTCGGTTGAGCTGTGTTCATTCATTTTTATTTTTCTTCTGCAGACCGAGGTTAGTAGGTAATGTGGAAACCATCTACCATGAGTAAATTGCTGCGAGATAACAAACCAAAAAAATAGCAGAATTTGTGTTGCATTTGCCTGGTTTTTTTTTTTCCCCCTCCTTACTCTTACACCCAGCTCTGCCTGGAATGTCCAGCAGTGTGCTCGTTTAGGATGTGTAACCTTCTACTTTACAAAGCTTCGCGTGGCCTTCAGCCAGTTGTGCATTTTACAAAGGTGACAGGAGGGAGTTCGAATTCAACTTCATAGATGTATAATTGAACAATAGCGACCTTAAAAAGATGTTATTTAAATCATACTTAAAAATGTGAGGACAGCACAGTTCTGTTACACGGAATGCATTTCTGAGCCACCCCTAATTCAACATTTCCATGGCTTTAAAATCCCTTACCCCTCCTTTTCACCAATTTGTAAGATTGCTGGAGAAGAGAGTGAATGTTCAGAATATCCCCAAGGCGGCTTTCTCTGGGGCAGTGTGCCTGGGGGCCCACAGAGGCCCTTCCCCTGAAGGGTAGGCTCACCACCCCTTCCTTGTGAGAGGAAGGTCAAAGTAGCGTCTCCAGTGTGGGGCCGTGGAGGCCCTGAGCGTGTACCTGGCAGTTTGAAGCTCTGGTTGTGAACGAGGCGTGACACCTTCACTCTCGGCCCCTCTCCATGCAATGTGGAGTCACAGGGACACGACAGGGGTGTGGAAAGAGCACGTTTTGGAGTCGAGACACATTAGGGAGCCCATTCCTGGCTTCGCCTGCTGGACACGACTTGACTTTTCACCTATGCAATGTTATAACCACAATAACCACTTAGGAAGCACTTCCCATGTACCAAGCCCGATGCTCAGTAATCTTACAAACCACACTAGGAGGCAGGCTCTTGCATGCAAAGGAGAACTTAAAGCTTAAAAATGCCAAGGAACCAGACAAGATGATACTCTTGGAAAATGTTGGATGTGGGATTGAAACCGAGGTGTGCCTTAGATGCAAAGCTCAGGTTATTAACTGTACAGATTGTTTCAAGTGTCCATTGAGATAATACAGGAACTGTGCCTAGCATGGATTCTGGCACATAGGCCTGCAGTATAGATGAACTTGCCTTGGAGCTAACATTCCTTGGGGAAAGCAGTTGGGCTGTTCGTTTTTGTCCCTTAGCCGAAGATCACCACACCCCTTACCTGACAGCCCGCACTTTTGAAATCACCTCCAGGGGGCGGGTGAAGTGCATGCTCTGTGCCCTGCTGAGTATGGCCTAATAATCCCATTCATATATTGGTGGCAGCGACAGGGTGGAGGGGGTTGTGTACAGGCCGTAGAAAAAGTCACACCCAGTTATTTTTGTCCGGTGTAGAGAGAACAGCCAGTTTGGGTGGAATTACTCAGTTTTTAAGTAGCTACTGCTTTGGCATTGTAGAAACACAACCTTTCTAGAGGGGAAATATAATGCAGTTTTATAACAGGGGGGTTCTTGTACCGTAGCTGACATCAGGGCACTTAGAGCAGGGAGGATGCAGACCACTGTCCTCGAAGATGATGATGGTGGGGGGGGGTTGGTGGGGGCTAGGGGGTCGGACCAGTGGGGGTAAGAAGTTGAGCACAGTTCACCATTGTCCCTTGGGGATAAAGCCTGTGAAAATGAGCCCTTCGTGTAAAGGGCAGTGAATTTAAAAGGCGCCTTTCTGTGTGTCCCCTGTTCTTTCTCTAAATGTAATTAAGAAGGCTTTGAGGAAGGAATACTGTGCTGAAGCCTAGATAAGAACCTGCTCTCCATCCACTCCCCCAAGTCCCTAAAGCCTCGTTTGATTTTAATATTTTTCTTTTGGATTCCACTCTGCTGCGGTGTGAGGAGCAGCAGGTGGGAGGGTGGAGGGAAGGGTTCCTGGGGAAACAGAAACCCTCACGGAAACCCGTTTTAATCTGGATGATGGCTTGGTAATGTAAGCAGAGAGAGTCGGCAGAGGAGTGAAAACCGTAGGATTAATGGCCTTGAGTCTAATTCCCTGATACCTTTTAAAAGGCCAGGTAACCAGCTGGCCTTCTCCTTTTGTTCCATGCACACTCCCTCCCACATCCTGCATGGTTTTTGCTTTGTATTTTCTCCTTTGGCCAATTTTTATCTCCTTCTCTGAATCTGAATTTTAGCACCAAAATGTATGTGTAAAAGAGTTGTATGTATATTTACACTAAAGTTGCTTAGAAATTAGTATACTAACAGGAAGGCTTTATAATAAACGGTGGGAGATGATTTATTTGCATTATAAAGTAATCTGGGTTTTGAGGGTGCAAGTTTTTAAAAAATATAAACATACGCATCGTGTGTACACACACACGCACATGCATTCATGCACATGTATGCGTGGCCTTGATTTTTCGAGTTCAAACCCTTGAAGTGTGTATTTTCTGTGTCAGTTGAAATAAAACCCAGCAAATGATATCAATGCTTATAATGTTCCAGATTACAGTGTAAATGCATAACCCTCTTTACACTTTAAAATCTGTTTTATTGAAGTGCTCAACTGTATGTCTTTCAGAAACCCATGTGCCCTTTAAGACAGGGAGGCCAGTACAGAAGTAGATATCTGTGTTTTGGAATGTGCGTGTGGGCTCCTAATGGTTTGAGTGCACAGGTTACAAGCCTCACTTCGGATGCGAAAGGAGGCCCTGCGGCAGGACGCATAAGGAGCGCGACCTGCTCCAGCTTACGAGACCCTCATTGTGTTTTCAGCATGGAACCTTTGAAGTGGGGTCAGCAGGAAAGGAGGAAAAAGCAAAGCAGCCAGATGTGGGAGAATAAGAACATTTCTTGTTGCCTAGGTATCCTGGTAGACTTGGAAATACCAGTCCTTATTAGTTTGGGGGGTAAACATTGCCGTTGTTTTCTGTGCTTTGCATTATTATTGGAAGGTAATGAATGCCACCAGCATGGCCACATAACACTTAGACCCGGGTGGTCTCAACAGCTCCCTTCAGTCTTGCGTGAAGTTGTTCGCTGTTTGATTTTTGAGTGCGTGGAATGACGTGTGGCTCTGGCCGTGAGTGGACTCTGTGGGGCCTGCTGTGTTCATAATGTGACTGCATTTGCCATATCTGCTGGATTATCTTTGTTCTTTCGACCCCAGCCTGATGCCTGGCCAGTGTAGGCGCTCAGTAAATGATAGCAGTTATTTCAATATTTGTTCACCAAAGCAGGGGAACCTTTTTATAGCTCGTGTTGTCGGGGCTGGTTTATGATCAGAGACAACATCTGATATTTCTGGGCTGTGGAGTGCTTTCCTACCAGGTCACAGATAAGCCCCAGGTATTATCTGTGAAGGCCAAGCCCAAGCCAGCAAGGATGTTATCAAATTACGCCCCGTACTTTCCCAGCCTTCTGTGGTTTACAGCCGTTTCGATTCTGTCCCCATTGACAGTGGATCAGTTCCCCCATCCAGACGGTTTGCCAGTTTGATACAGCAAGCCCACCAGCTCACAGACGTTGTAGTCACCCACGGACGCCTAACCCAGTCAGCCTGTTAATTCAGTGAAATGCTCACACCTACACACTTCCATGTTTATTTTTAGCTCCTTTTCCTTTCACTTCCTGTCGTTTCCCTTTGCTGCCCTCTCCCCTCCCCAGATGTGGTGCCAGGATTAAACTGGACATTGTGATAAAGGAGGCAGCGTCATTTGGAGTGTGCTTCATAGAACACATTTAATTTGCCACAGTCAGGATCAGCGGAGGTCTCTCTAACTACAAGTGACAGAGGTGGCAGTCTTGGGAAGAGACACACACGTTGTTCGAGGTGGGAAGGATGAGGCATAACTAACTCAGAGTCCCCTTAAATTGATTCCCAGTGGGGACATATTTCTCCTGTGTTCCTGAGAAGGGAATGAAAGATGGGGTGAGGGGAGCCAGCGATGTGAGGAACGTTAAGTACAAACAGTTGCTTTCTCCGTGGACGGATTCTGGTCGTTTCACCATCACTGTGACCTAGAGGAGGTGTCAGGAAGTGCGTGCTGCAGCCCATCGCCTGGCTCACCTTATCCCTCCTACGGAACTCCTGCAGGACCGCCATGGCGAGAAATAACCCAAGGCAGCTTGCTCCACTGGTCACCGCCTGGTCTCAGCAAACGTGAGCTGGAAGTGCAGCAAGGGGGCGAGTGTCTCACCGCCTCGGAGCGTGGTTAGTTTCGTGCGGGGGAGAGAGAGCATAAGGCACCAGGGATTAGTGACAGGCTCAGGTGTTAGGCACCTCCAGGGGTTAGCAGCTTGCTCGAGTGCAGATATCTCGAATTTATGTTGCCGTCCCCCACAGAGGCCAGCCTGATGCTTCTTGCCTCACTGCTCAAATTCCATTTTCGCCCAGCAGTCCTCAGAGGATTCGGAAGACACTTCGTCTCTCCGTGCCATTCTCCCTGTAAGCTCTCCATATGGCCTTGGCGTGGGACAGGGCGAGCTAACCTTGTGGCACTAACAGCACAGCTTTGGTTGTTTTCGGAGGCCTTCGCTTCTGTCCAAGTGGCTCCTCCGTGCCTCATCACTTGATGGATTAGAAAATGCTAATGTTTTTTTCCTTTTATTTCACTATATATATATTTCATTATTTATTTAGCAGAGAGTTTACTGAGATAAAAAGATGGCAAATCATAGCAATTTCTGTGCTGAAAGAAATGACCAGTGTGGGGGAGGAGTAAAGTTTTCTCTACCCTGCGGGTTCTTTCGGCTGGTCAAATCATCAAATAAACATGAGACACATTAGCAAGAGAATAATAAATTTAATTACATACGTATGTATAGGAACTCCATACGTGAGTGAGTCTGGGACAGAACGTTAAAATGAGATACATGTGACATTCTGAGCTAAGGATGAGGTAACACACACTTCAGGGCTTCAGGAGGGAGGAAGGTCATCCCCAGGCTGATGAGAAGAGCAGATGTTGGAAATTATCTGTTCGCCCTGCCCTGTGGATAGGTCAAAAGGTTATCTCTGATCATCTCTAATTACAGGCAAGGCCCTCCATTCAAATTCTCTAGGTAGCTGATGAGGGGAGAGAAGTTTCTCTTGAGCCCACAGGGTCTTGGTTGCCTTTAGCTACAAACAGTCCACAGAGGCCCATCTTGGGGTGATTTGTCGTGAACCCCTGCACCAGCTCAAGAAAAGAGGAAAGAAGAGCATGTCATCCGTCTGTTAGTCCATTCCCATTTCCCATCCTATGCCAGTGTATAAATATATACACACATATACATATGCCTGTGTATATAAATGTGGCTATAATGTGTCAGAACTTTTTCAGAAATGTCCAGAAATGAAACAGTGAACCCAATTTTAAACATAGGCGATTATAATATATTTTGGAATTACATAGCCATAACCAAGCTCTTGATTTCCCCCTGTTTACCAAATAGGCTAGTTCTATAATGTTCCCATCTCGGTAAAAAGCAAGCCCTTCTCTCTGAATTACTCAGGCCAAAGCCTTGGCGTTGTCTTTGATCCCCTCCTTTCTCTCATAACCATGTCCAGCTCACTGGAACATCTTGTTGGTTGTAGCTGTAAGATACATCCAGAATTCAACCACTTCTGAAGCCGGCTTCCTCCCACATCCAGGCCACGGTCACCTCCTGCCCGACCTTTCCAGCAGCCTCTGTCTTAGTCCATTCAGGCTGTTCTGGCAAAATAGCACTGACTAGGTGGCTTTTTAACAACAAACAATTATTTCTTACAGTTCTGGGGGCTGGCAGTCTGAGATCAGGGGCCAGTGTGGCTGGGCAAGAGCCCTTGTCACAGACTTCTCGCTGTGTCCTCGCCTGGCCGAAGGGGCTGGGGAGCTCTCTTGGGTGTCTTTTATAAGGGCATTATGTCCATCCATGAGGACTCCACCCTCTGATCTAATTGCTTCCCAAAGACCCCGCCCCTCATGTTGCATGGGGCATTAGGATTTCGATAAGAATTTTGAGGGGACACATTCTGACCATAGCAGCTTGCTGTCTTCCAGGATTCCACTTGGCACCGTTGCCCCACTACAAATTCTTGTCCACACAGCAGCCACCAGAAGGACTCTTTTAAAGATGAGTCACTTCTTACCCCTCCTCTGCTCACAATCCTCAAAGGCTTCCTATCGGACTCACAGTAGTATCTGTGTCTCTTCCTGTGACCTACAGGTAGTAGAGTCTGATGTCATCTTCCGACACTCCTCTTCCTCACTAGCCTCCCAGTTGACACGAATTCTTCAAACAATGACAGTAGTTGTCATTTTGTTATATAAGACGTAAGCTAGCAGCTAGAATCCTCACATCAAAAGTATCCTTGTGAAGTCATTTCCGTTGGGCATGTTCCTGGGTGGTGCATTTGAGACCCTGCTGGCCATCCCTGAGTCAACACGTAGCAGTAGGCTGGGTATCTGGGGGGGCCGGGCTGGAATCTTCCTCTGGGTGTCCAGCTGAGGAGACAGTTAAAACTGGGAACAGAAGGCTGCTGCCAGGGCTCCTTCAGGGTCTCCCTCCTACTTAGCGCTGTGCTTTCAGCCTGGTCCTTAGGACGGGGGAAGCCCTTATTTCTGTGTCATAACCAACTAAAGGCAAAATAACGCTGGCGTTGGTGCTGCCCTACATGCAAACTGCTTGGTGACTTCTTTTGACTT
This sequence comes from Desmodus rotundus, assembly GCF_022682495.2. Lineage (NCBI taxonomy): Eukaryota > Metazoa > Chordata > Mammalia > Chiroptera > Phyllostomidae > Desmodus > Desmodus rotundus. The sequence continues at coordinate 15,033,701 of NC_071394.1, forward strand.
CATATGAGAAGAAGCATATTGTCTTCCTGCCTGGGAGTCATTTTGTTGTTGTTGTCGTTGTTTCCTCAAGGGCATTTCCAACAAAGCAGTATAGCTTTCAGATTTGTAAACTGCCACCTTATTATCCTATTAGTCAATTACAGCTACTGAAGAGCAGGGTAAGTGACAGTGTGGCAGATTACAGCAATTTATTCCCCGTTCTCATAGTCTTGTTCAGCATATCATCCGGCTGTTTAAATTTAATGATAGGACTTTTACACGTGTTTTAGCAGCAGTGAAAGTTGTAATCAAAATGTTTAGGAAAACCCCTACTGACCCGCCTCAGTGCTGCCTCCTTCAGTGTTGCTTGCAGTGAGTGCTGTGTTGTAATCGTTATTAGCAAAGCTGACTCTGATTAGGAGAGGCAACCGACTTTCCAAAGCAAGTGGGGCTTTGTGGTGTGCTCGGGAAGGATGGAGCTGATTGAAATTTTTTACTTCGGTTGGCACTTACTAGGCAAGTGAGTTGCCTGCAGATAAATGCCATGAAACGTCGTCCCCCTGGGAAAGTGGCTAGAGTCTGTGGGTGATAGAAGGGGCCGCGGGCATGAGGTCAGGACGGGTACGCACCGTGGCATTGGGAGCGGTGTGGGTAAGAGAGGAAAGAGATAGTACCTGCCTCCTGTTGTGTCTGGTGTTCTTCTGAGCTAAGGGCGATCGGTTTTGGAGTAGGGGCTGCAGTGAGAAAAATAAATGACAAGAAAATCTCTAAAAAGAAAAAGAAGCTGAGTGCTTAGAATTTTTGGATCTTAGGCGGCAGGATAAAATGTTGGAGAGCCTGTTACCTTGAAGTTGTTCACACCTTTGTCTTCACTGATGGACGTGAGAAACTTGTTAGGAACTGAATGATCCAAAGACAGAAACCTGGGAATACACAGTGTGGTCAGAGCTTCACTAATCATTACAGACTCTCGCTTCACTTTTATTGAGCTCTCAGGTTGTGCCCTCTTGATTGTGATGTCAACAGTGCTCACCTCCTAGCAGTTGAAGCTCAAGAGCGGAACACCCATAACCTTAGGCAAATGTGTGACCAGGGTTTCTCAGCACTGATGTTGTCTACCTTTTGGGTCAGGTCATTCTTTGTTGTGGGGGCTGTCTTAGGCAGTGGAGGATGCTTCCCGGCATCCCTGGCTTCTACCCAGTAGATGCCAGTAGCACCTACCTGTCCCGCTATTTTGACAATCAAAAGTGGATCTAGACTTTGCCAAACATCCCACGGGAGACAAACCCACCTCCATTCGAGGACCGCTGCTACTCTTGATGGTTCAAAGTTTGCAGTATCACTAGCAAGTAACTCAGACTTTAGGTATATATTTAACAGATATTTAATGAATCTCCACTGTATGTAAATCAGCACAGAAGATACTAAAATACTATTATTGTTTTGTGACCGTTTATAGTTCCCGTTTGTGTAAAAGATGCATCCCAGATTTTGTAGTAAACTAGGGTCATTTTTTCAATCAGATAATTTTGAAAGTTATTTCAAGTTGTTTTATAAGGAAAAATCACTATTTTGTTCATGTAAAAATAGTATGTTTTGTGCCAGAGTCTAGCTCTACAGTTCTGGAGTGGGCCGAGTACTTAAATAGAATGGTCATTCTATGCTGTAAAGCAGAACAGTGGGGCTGTCTGAACTTTCCCCTGCAGTTAACACCTAATGATGATTTCCTAGCTCTGGCCCATTGTGTTCCTTCCATAATAAAGGCCCATGGAATGCAGAGTAATTTTTGCATACCTTTTTTTTTCTGAGGATGGAAGAGGACATCCCATGTGTCAATGATATCAAAACAGTTCTGTGCAGCACCTGACCTATGTACAGCCATGGAGTTCGGGCCTGAAAGTGATCGCTGACTTGTAGGAGGTTGCACGTAGTTGTAGAGATAAAATAGTTCTCCTTCGACATTCATCACAGACTGATTGGGCTCTCCTGAGCCAGGCTTTGTACAAGCCCCTGGAGATGTGAAATTCCATGAGAAACAACCCCAGCTTTTATGGAAATTAAGGATCCAGTGGTTATAGATTAAAACAGTGCAAATACCAGTGCAAGCTGTGGAATAGAGAGTCCCTGAGCTAAATCTATTGTACCCATGTTTTGTCTAGCCCACACTGTATATTTTTAAAACGTGAATTAGCAGCAGTATTAGTTAGGGTGATAAATAGCTATGAGGGACCGAAAATTCAAGGAAACAGTGGCTCAAACGAGATGGATGTTTGTTTCTCAATGATCTACTGTAATGTAGGCAACTGGCAAGGAGGATCCATGATCGCCAGGGACTGATGCTCCTATGTTGTCGTTCCACTTACTTGTTAAACACATGGCCTCCCCCTTGGGAGGTGATGTGGCTGCCCCAGCCCTGGCTATCACAACTGCATTCCATCTCTTGGAAAAGAAAAGGGATGGAGAAGTGCCCTTTCCTTGGAGGACATTTCCTGGAAATGACACCTTCTCCCTCTTTGGGGACAACAGGAGCTCCTGGCTAGCCACCATTTAGGTTAGGAATGTGTTTGGATTGACTGTGCAAATACCACCAGTTTAGGTTTTTGCCTCAGTGAAAAAGATTGCTTCATTAATAGTAAAAAGCGGGGGCTTGGGCAGACCAAGATTAGAATACAGCCTGCATTACTTTCTAGTTAAGAGAATAGGAGATAAGAGCTAATTGACAACAGATGTTACCAGAATTTAAACAAAGGGTGACATCAGGGGCTTAGGCAGTCAGTGAAGGCAAGCGAGAAGGCCATGGAACCTGCACAGGGCTTGATGGAAAGGATGAGCATAGACGTAGGGAACCTGAAGAGAGTCTACTGTAAAGACCCCAGCTCTGGCTTCCTTAGAAGCCATAGTCAAGGGCATGTAGCTAAGACCTTAGAATAGGGAACGGTCAGGTACCCGGAGGTCCAATAAACATTTACAGCTTTCTCTCCTCCACTTATAAGACCTTTAACTAACCCACATTGCCCTTTCTGGGATGGAGGCCTGTGTGTGTGTGCTGCTGGCCTTCAGGATTTTGCAGGATGAGAAATACCACATTAACGTCTTCAGCCAGTTTCCCAAGCTATTAAAGAACCAGTTTTGAAGGTCTGAGACTCATGCTGTCTTCACCTACAAGAATCATGAATCTATGTGAATGTAATTGTGTTATTTAATCGATCATTATATCTATTTTTATTATCACCATAATCTTGAGACAGTTCATTACAGCATAAAATTATAACCTCCGTGAAAATGACTTGGCGTGTATTTCTACTTAATTTTATATGTTTGTGTAGGTACCACGAATGTGCAGTATTTTTGCTTTTAATGCATTTTTATAAAATAAGTGTTCCAAGTAGTGGCATTATATTTAAACAGGATAGCTTTGTTTCCAATTTTTGGACAATAATCCTTGAAATTGTAGATATTTGATCAGAAGGAGAAGTCAGACAAGAAATGAGGAAGAGAGAAACTATTGAATGAAAAGAATAAGAAAGGAATTGGAGACATTCCTGAAAACATGTGCTAAGTCCTTACAATATATTTTGAAAGATTGACTCTATGGCATGGTCTTTCTTCATAAAGGCAGGATAAAGACATTTCTCAGAGTCATGTGAGTATCATCCTGAATTAACTGATGGACGGATCTAAAGTATTATTAGCCAATAGATGTCTTAGAAAAACTAGGGTGTGGCCTGAAAAATAAACACAACTGTATTAGTTCTACATTACAGAGGTAAGACAAAGGTGATCACTTTCATGAAAAGAAATGTTTCTTGGTTGAACTGTTAAGCAAAGATTGTGTTATTAGTGGCATATTTCCATGATTTATTTTATTTCTATTTTTTAGATGTGTCATGGCGTCACAGAGATTAAACATGCCTAAAGTCACATGCTAGTAAATTGCCAAACTCTGGCAATCAAACTTCAGATCCTAAGTTGTTGATGGGTTGTTTTTTTTTTTAATTTAAAAAATTTAACCTCTCTCCTACATTGTATGCCATACAATGTATGGAGTTTCTAACTAGGAAGATTAAAGCCTGTGAATAACTTTTCCCATTTAAGCGAAATAAGAGGGTAGGCAGCCCTGAGACAAGTGAGATGAACATAATTAGCTTGGTTAGCTTGAGCGTAATGAGAAAATGGGCCAAAATGAGAAAATGGAGCACAAAGTAGAGACCTGCAGGGTCTTACTCAATGACTGGGTAAATACCTAGGTTCCGTCTCTAAGGTGTAGAGAATTGGACATTTCCCGTGCTCAGCGAATTTGCAGGTGACTCGGCCACATATGTCCTGGTATTTGCAATTCAATTTAGTAAATGTTTACTTATGTCAGTAGTCCAGCTACTTTGTCTTTGAGGGTAGGAATGTTGACACTCATTTTTGTATTGAGGACACAAAGGGTAGCTACCGAATATTTGTGGAATCAAATGGACTGACAAGCCACTGGGTAGTATTTCTACTCGGGCTCCCACCAAGATGGAAAGACTCGAACGCTGAAATCCTAGGGGCTGGCCTTTGCCCGGAGACTGAATTCAGGGCAGTGACTCTACTCGAGGGGATGTGATTGCTGAAACATCAAAAGAGCTGTATTCTGAGGGCAACTCACAAGTTATAATTTTCCATGTGGTGTAGTTGCCATTTTTATATTATGTGCCTGGTATTTAAGAAACGTGTACCGTCTCACTCATGGGTCGTAGCAGCCTGCCGCGGTGTGCATTGTTAGATCCGTCCTCCAAACATGCAAACTGAGACTCAGACAGAGGTCGCATGGTTGAATTTGTTCGCAGCCACACAGCTTTTCACGGGCCTGCGAAACCAGGTCCCATGGACTCAGACTTCTGAGTGCAGTCCACCGTTCTCCACCGTCGCCTACCAGTCCGCACTAGGTTAAGGGCCAAGGGGCCAATGTCCCCTGGAGGAGACGGTGAAAATTCTGGATTTCAGGGCAGTTGTGGAGTTGGGAAGGCCCCAAGTATACACACCTGGATTAAGTATGAGGCAGGTAAAAACTGAGTGAGTTTTTTTATAACGTAGCCACTGAAGAGGAGCCCTGAATTCCCTCAGAGTGTGTGAGTGGCTGTCCGACTCCAGGGCCAGGACGGGAAAGAAAGTCTGGACGGAACAAGGTGGCAGGGTGAGAGTCTTGTCAAGAGCTCCAGCACCATGTTTTGAGCCAAGGAATCCATTGTTTCCCTCTTCCTGGTATGTCATCCTTTTGAACCCATAGGAGGGACCGGCACGTGTCTTCGTAATGGCGTCTCAGAGCTGAGACTCTAGGTTTGTTCTGTTCTGTTCCATTTCATTTGCAGGGGGAGAAAAATCTATTTGACTGTTTCTCCTCCGCCAATAATGTCAATATTGTTGGAACAACTTTAGATTTTAGATATTAAGAAACTGACTTGATACAATAATTTGATTTTGCTGTTTAATTTACATGGAAATCTCTAGGCAAGTTCCCACCTTTTGATACTTATTTGAAATATTTACTTTTACACGTCCACACGGCACTGGGTAGGAATGCACTTCAGGTGCGCGTTGATTGATTTGGTCTGTTTCCCAGTATCGAAGGCCGTCCGCGTGCGTATTGAAATGAGTTAGAAGGGGGCCATCGTGTCAGCTAACTCTTCAGCCTGAAGAGCATATTGATGTGTGCACTTTGCCTTGACACCATTTCCTGCACTTTGATAGTGAGGAGTAGCTGGATGTTTTCAAAATACACTATTTGTAGCTGTGTTTTTAGATTCATGTAGCACTAATGTAGCACTCAGAGAGGGGGAAGAAACTCAGCCTACCCTTTATCAACTGGGAAGCCACTTTTGTGTTGCATTTCGATCCATTTAAGCTAAAGCTGATTAGCCCTTTTTGAAAAGTGAATCTAAATCCTTGCACTAATCAAGGGAAATTGAGCCATGTCGTTAGGAGGGAAAGCTAGAGAGAAGAATGGCTGTGATGGCAAGTTTTTATTAATCATACAGCATATAGCTCGTTTCACGCCCACCCCCTTGCCCAACAAGCCCCTCTCCTAAGTGCTTGTTTAATAAAGCAACCCAGCAGGTGAATATTTAGGTGTTAGTGGGATTCGGATCATTTCATTTGAGTGCAACAGAGAGAACGGAGAAGAACTTGGGGCCGTGGGGGCTACTTCCGGCATGCTGTTAAGGAAAGTTTGCAGACTTATGCATTAATGACACATTGTCATTGGAGGCATGATGTGTTTGACGAGAATTTGGTGTGTGTGTTTGCTGCAGTGCAATTAGTGGCTGTTCATCCTTGGGCGGTGTTCTAAAATGTAGACTTTACTATTATTCAGGAATGGAGAGGCCAACCGATTGATTAGGAGATGATTGCTATTGAAAAGATAGGTTGTTATTGGCAATTCCGACGGGGCGGGGCCAGTCACACTGCCGAGGGCCACCCAGCGAACCACTGAGCTTGCTCACGAGGCACAGGGAACACGGGGAAAGTCTGGACAAGAGCCTTTATTGTGGTTTCTGGGGGAAGGAAGGATGAGGCGGGTTTAGGGTCGGCTAATTTGAATAATTTCAGCAGGCTCTGAAGCGTAGGAGCTGTCTCTAGTTGTCTGGTCCCTAGCCCGGAGGTGGTTAGGGCAGGGGAGACAGGAGTCCCCTTATTCCCCGGGTTTCAGTTACCCGTAATTGTCAGGGGTCTGAAAATAGTAAATGGGACATCCAAAGCTAAACAACTCGTGCGTTTGCAATCATGCACCATTCTGAGTGGTGAGATGAAATCTCGTGCTATTCCGCTGCATCTCGCCTGGGACAGGATCCATCCCCTAGTCCAGCATATGCCTGCCTGCTCCTTAGTCACTTAGTAGCCACCTCAGCTGTCAGATCCACTCTTGCAGTATCACATGCTTGTGTTCTAGGCACCTGTAATTTACTTAATAGTGGCCCCAAAGCCCAAGAGTTAGTGATGCTGGCAATTCACATATGCCAACTCGAGACTGTAAAGTGCTTCCTTTAAGTGGAAAGGTGTGTGTGTAGCTCCATACATGGCATATATAGGGTCCAGTACTATTTAGGGTTTCACGCCTCCACTGGGGGACTTGGAACATGCTCCCTGCGGGTAAGGGGGGACCACTGTAGTGGCATGGGGTCTAGGAGCCCAACAGAGCGTGGTTGGGAGGTGAGCTCTGGACTGGTTGTTTTACTCTCCCTGGGAATCAGCCAGCTCTGAGAACAGCGTCCGTTCAGTATCAGCCAGGCACCTGATGTCAAAAGCACCAGGATAAAAAGACATGTTTAATCCAGTGGTGTGAAGCTGACTGCCCATGTCCATTTGGTTTCGATGACCACATCGAGGAAAAACATTCATCTGCCTCTGCCACCTCCAACCGGGTGCTGATGCCAACGGCAGGGGACACGGGCATAGGCTTGACTGGTGGCCGATTTCACTCTTTACCAAGCAGTGGTACCAAGGAGAATCCCTTTCCCCATTTATTATCTTCAGGGGGGTCTTGGAAATCTGAGACTCCTCTTTGTCTTCCTTCTGTCCAGTGTTGAGTGACTGATGCTAAGGAATGGGGTGGAGAAGGGAGAGGGAGCTGTGATAATATTTAGTTTTATTCTTTTCATGCTTAAGCAGATTTAAGGAATTTTCAGAGCAGAATCTTATTTCAAGTGTATGGCCATTTTTCAATTAGAGTCACTTATTAACCTCTACTTCCATAAGTAGAAGCTCTTGAGTCTCTTTGAAGACACAGGAAAAAAGGATTTTCTTCCCCCTCCCTCCAACCCTCCGCACATTCCCAGTGCTCCTCATAAGCTGGTTGAGAGGGTGAAAAGCTCACAGCCGTGAAGACGGAAAGCAGATTTGCCCCTTGGTGGCGTGAACATGTCGCTGTCTCCTTGCAGAGAAACTGCTCTGTGTCATTCAAAAGTTTAAATGTACATTTGAGTCTGAGGGCAGCGGATCTACTCATGCTGTTAAAGTGGCGTCCGGCCTCGGCTCCAGCTCCAGCTGATCTGGGGTCTCTGAAAAGACAGCCACACAAAGCTGCTGCCGTAGCTCCCTGCCCCTCCGAAAGGCACTGCACTGTCACTACAGCCGGCCTGGCGGAGGGACTTTTCCTGAGGACAGCTCTGGTTTGTGTCTGTGTGGTTGTGTACAGGAAGTCCTCACGTAACCTCGTCCACAGGTTCTGCAATGTTAAGAGAGATGATGTATAACGGAACCAACTTTAGGCTAATTGACATAAATAAGAGTTAAGTTCCCGTGGCATCTCACCAGTGTTATAATGAGATGGTGTGAAGGTAAGGAGGTGGCTCAGAAAGGCAAGAAGTGGAGTGGTACCAGCAGAAGTGCCTTCTTAGAAGAAGGTGGGAATTGACTCAGCGTCAGCTCCGGCCTGTTGGAATTGCTGACGGGTGGTCCACAGCAGTGATGATTTTGATGGGCTCTTATTGCTGCTTTCACTGGCAGCACCCCCTGGGGCTGCTGAAGAGCAGTTCCTGGAATTATTTGGAAGCAGGTTGTAATCTTAGAAATTGTAGCACAGAGGCTAAAAAGTTTATAAACAAAGTAGAAGCTGACCAAGAAATGATGCCAAACAAATGGAACCTTAAAAGGTGATTCTCCCCTTCCAATTTTGGGTGCCCCCCCCCACTTTTAGATGCTCCAGTACTTAAAAAGGAAAATTCATAATCATATTTTTGTGATGGAGGACAACATGCGTACATCTGGGGTAGGTTAATGGGGTTAGAAGCCTTCATCATACAGGGTGGGTCAAGTATGCTAAATGTGGTTTATTCTTGTATTATTATTTGTTAATTATTGTAGTATTTTGCATACGAACCACTGTAAACCTGCTTTTGCCCCACCTTGTATATTGAGTGTTAACAATATTTTTTATCTTCATTGCTTTCTTTCTTTTTTCAGCCTTTGGTATTTCAAAGGCTTAGGGCTTTCTAACCTGGATAGCGAAACCTCTTTAAACAAAAGTATAACGCCATACCATATTATATATGTGTGTGTGCGTTCATGTAATCCTCATACAAGGATATGCTTCTTTTAGAGAGAGGGGCAAGGACAAGGAGAGAGAGAGAGAGAAACATCAATGGGAGAGAGAAATATTCATCAGTTTCCTCTGGTATGTGCCCTAACTGGGGACCAAACCTGAAACCCAGACATGTGCCCTGACCGGGAATCGAACCTCTGACCTTTCAGTTTATAGGGTGCTGCTCCAACCAAGTGTGCCACATCTGCAAGGGCTCATATTTTTATACCCAAAGCTCCTAGCACAGTGCTAGGCACTAAGGACTAATTAAGTGACCCTGCTTTGAAGGAAATGAGTTGGCATACAGCACAGTTATGTTCTTATTCTATGCTGGGGGTTTTACTGAGGATGGTTGGGAATTGGAGGAACTGAGTATTAATTGGGGTGGAGGGTTTTCATAGCAGGGACATTAAGACAGTAGGAAATTAAAGTTGGCTGCTAGACATCTCCTCTGCAACAAACTGATCTGCCATTTGCCATTTAAAATAAACTAAATAGCAACAATAAAAATCCAAATCATTTGGTTTTGTCTGGTTACAGTTTTCTTAATAGGCTTTAGTGTTCAGGTAAGTGTAAACTAACTAGCAAAAAAAATCCCATTAGATTTATCACTCTTGACTTCTTAATAGTCTTTCCCATCAGAATTACCTTTGCAGAAGCTGCTTTACGCCAGGACAGACCCAGGAACTCTCTGGAAGAAGACGCGTTTTGTTGGTTGCAGCAGCGACTGTAGTTTGGGAGAAGCAATGGGCGCGGTTTTGTGGTTTCCTTCTTTTTAGGGCTGCTCGTCACTGCAACCACAAAATCACTGCCAACCTTCAGAAGGGGAAAGAAATATTGGCCAACCTACGTTTTCGTTTCTTTTTTTCACTGACAAGCAGTGACTTGGGTTTTTAGAGACTGGCCAGCTTAGTTGTGTTTGGCATTCCCCGGTATAGCCTTTGCAGAAATGTGGGTTGGTTTCTACATTGCTTCAAACCCCTGGACTGCATTAAGGTTAGCGTCTGTCCTGGGACCATAGAAGTGGTTCGGTCTACCAGTTGACTCCTCCCGCTTAACTTCTGTGTCACCATGAGGAACGGGCACCCCTCACTAGTCCATGTGGTTGTAAGATGATCAACACTGGAATGAGTGGTAAATGCTGGCCAGCTTGCGTTAAAAACCACGAGTCACACATTCATTCATCTAGTATTTATAGAGTCCCTCCCTCCCCCAATTAGCCAGGAATTGCCCCAGGAGCTATGGATACAGTAATGAACCAGACCACGAATTACAAACTTTTTCTTTGACGTTCCAGATAAATATTTTAGGCTTTGCAGGACTTACAGTTTCTGTTGCAACTATTCAACTCTGCCGCCATTTTGCATAATGGCAGCCATGGCAGTATATAAATGGATACTGGCTGTGTTCTAATGAAATTGGATTTATAAAAACACGTAATGTCTGACCCCTGAACTAGCCCGTACTATTCTTGTTCTTGTTGAGTACACATTCTAGAAATCTGCATTTAGTTTCTATTAGGGTTGTTATATTCAGTAAGGAAGATATGTCCCTAAATACATCAATTCAAGACAAGAAAAATTCAAAACTTGAAAGCTTAGGTTCATAAGAAAAAAGATTCCTGAAACGGTTAAAATGTCAATAAAACCAACCAATCAACAAACAAAAAAGACTCACATAAGAATCAAAACAAAGCAATATGTACTTTAAAATATGTATTTTCCTGAGTCCTTTAAATTAGGGAACATGTTTTCTAGATGTTAGACATTCTCAAGAAAACGAAGTCATTTGTAGCTTTTGATGAACTGACCATTCCTTTAACACTATGAAGACAAAATGGACACTTATCACTAACTTTAGAAATCTCACAAAGTTTTTAAGCTCACCCCATCCCGTCATACACATTCTGCTGCAAAGTCCATAAATAGCTTTGAAAAACAAGTTGTTCATAAATTTGGTGAATGCAGAAAACTGTTCGTTCAGTAGGCTCTCTTTGACGATTTGGCCAATTCCCCGTGTTGACTTTTAGCAAATGAACCTGGTATAGTTCTAGATACATGTTATGACTTAAGATGCTCTTGGGATGAATGCCTTGTATATATTAACAATACATGCATGGGGCCAAATTTGCTGGTAGCGTGATATTAATTGTTTAAGTTTATAAGGCTTATCAATTATTCCCCCATGGCAAGAGAACTTCACTCATGATTGTGCCTGGAGATCTTTTGCTCCTGGAGTTTAAAGGCTGATTGAGTTCTGGGCTTATTAAAGATTTTCCCCTGATATTTTATTTATAAAGTAACACTTGTAAATTTTCAAATATGTAGAAAAGTTGGAGGAATTGCCCGGTGAACACCTGTATGTATTATGAATTTTTAATCACAAGTGGTAGGCTCTCAGTCTCCAGAGTGGCTAAAAGCATACCATCTCAGGTAAAAAGAGATAGCTCTACATACTGGGTGTCTTTAGTTTCATAGAATGACCATGGCTAAGCCTTCCGGCAACTGAAATCAGCATGAAAAATGTTCATGCTGGATATGAACTGGAGGGGTTGAGTCCTGAAGCTTATTCTTTAGCATGTTGCTAAGGAACTGGAAGGTCTGGGATGCTCTTTTGAATTAGTAAGGTGTGTCTTTCTAGTGTTATAATTCCATCTAATTGCTGCAGAGCAAAAATTCAAGAGGTTTGTGTTACCCCAGCCTGCTTCCTCTCACCTGGCAGTGCAAGGATCAGGCGGCTCTCAGGAAGAATTTACTAGCTGCAAAGTAAAATGCAGTCTTCCACACTATAATTTCTGGAGTTCCTTTTCCTTCATGTGGAGAGGAATGATTGAGGGGGAAAAGGAATTGTTTGACATCTAACCGCAGAAGGAAAAATTAATCTCCTTGAACTTCTCCTGGCTTTGTTTTCATTTCATTCTACATCCTGTGTGCTTCTGGTCTGGTGAGGAATTATGATGTGAAAGGGAGTTATTTCCCTTCAGAAGTTTTGGTCACAATTTAATAGTAATCACAAGTTCGGGAAAATTGAAGGGTCGGAGATATTTTCTACATCTTTTCTGGTAGCTAGCTGCACTCCGATGAATGCTGTGACCTACCCATCATTGGTTGTTGTTTTATTCACCACTCCTGCCTGTGGGATAATAATATGTTCTCGTTCCTTTGACTTCTGTGTTACCTGCTTTGGCCAATGAAATGAGAGCTCGAGTCATCTGTACCACTTAAGAAGAAAAGCTTTGAGTCATTGAATGGCCATCATTCTCTCGGTTCCTTCTTCCCTGAAGGCAGTATGTCCTCTAGGCAAGCCACCGGGTAGCCTGGGTCCTACAGAAAAGTTGAGTAGCCTAGCCCACAGCCGACACAGGATAGCCATGTCATGGAAAGCCATTGATCTAGATGCTGGAGTCTTTTGTTACTGCAGCATCACTTAGCCGAAGCTGACTGGCTGCCACATTTATCATACTGTAGTGTCTGTTCGTAGTTCTCTGGTTCCAGAATGGAATCACTGAAAGACTGGAAACCTGGGCTGCTGCGATTGCAGGAGGAAGGGGAGAGCTTTGAGCCAATGGCATTTAGAACAGTGGGTTTTTATGTCTGCAGTGATTCTCCTCCAATTCACCCTTTGAGAGACTTCAAACTGACTCACAGCGACCCGGCCACATGTAAGCTAGGACACCTAATTTCTAGAGCACTGTCTGTTTATTTAATGCCGGAGTAGAGTAACGGCGCCGTGTGGGCAGCAGTCTGTCCTCAGTGATGCATCTCAAGGGCCTGGCACACAGCACGGGTGATGCTCACCAAACATCTGGTGGGCGAATGAACTATGTCAGTTATTTCCAGTGGGTTTCTCTTTCAATTGGATTTCAGCGAAGTATGGAGTCGGGTAATCACCTTCCTTCACTGTGTTTCTGAGCCTGTAATAGAAAATCAGATTCTGGTTAACAGGTTGAATATTTGCTTCTCTTAGTAAATTAATGGGCACCACAAGGTTAAATAACCTGTTTGTCATAACCAAGATGCCATCAATCACTTGAAATATTGCCTTTGCCTTATTTGGGGGGAAAACAGTTAAAATTTGTAGTTGAAAAGAAAAAGTGTGTATGAACTAGTATCTTCCCCAAATATGAAATTCTGCTTGATTTCAGCATCCTGCTAACCAACTTGGGTCCCAGAGGAACTGGCAGCTGTGATCGTATCCTTACCCTTCCTGAGCCATGCCCCTGATGTGAGGGGCGAGGAGTGGTTGTATTTCCCCAGACTTAGAGCATCCACTCGCCTCCTCTGCTTTGTCATCCTAGGCTGGTTTTAAGTAGCATTACTCGAAAATTTCCCACTGAGCAATTTCAACATGAAAAGGTTTCTGATCTCTTTAAAATAAAATGCTTAAAAATAGACCTTGTGGGAACAGTTTTCCACTTCAAGAACAAAACCCTGCGAAAAATGTTTTAATGCAGGTTTGAGACCTAATTACTTTTTCTCCCCTCCGCTTCGCCGTACTTGTGCTGCAGTGGAGGCACCAAGTCTCCGCGGCGTGGAGCCCGGCCCTGCACTTCCCAGGGCGGTCTTGTGTGGCGCTGCCTGGGGCCTGCTTCCCTTCCCTGTCCCCGGGCTTTTCTGGGGGCAGTGGGTCTAACTTTGAAGCCCTTCCACCTAGTTCCTCATTAATTCACTGGCCTTCGCTGATGAGGCCAGCGAAGGCCAAGCCACTTCAGCTACCGCCGCCTCCGGTCATGGCGAATGTGGATGTCTGTGCGGGGCAAAGGTGACGCGACCAAAAGGAGACCCGCGCACCAAAGACACAGAAATTAAGACGCGAGGTCTCCAGTGCACGTGGTCATCAGGGCCCGCCAAGTCAAGCCCCTGTGATACACGCTGGGTCCTGGTTACGTGTAGGCATGTGCTCGAGCTCTGTGTACAGAAAAGCAGGCTCCTGACTGCTGTCCTGTTTCCTTATTCCGGTGTCGTCGCCTTCCCCGCAGCCTGGGAGCTTCAGGCTCCGTGAGTGTCTGCTGTAAGAACGTCTCATGGTGTTTTTGGTTGTTTATTACTATAGTTCTAATACCTTAGAACAGTGCCTGGTGCTTAATATGTACTGATAATTGTTCCATGAAGGACGAATGATGAATAGGTAAGTGAATCTCCAATTACTGGGGACCAGACACTGTTTAATTTTGTGTTGGTTCCGCCTCTGCCTGTTGAGTGTTGTATCAGGAAAGACACTCAGATAGAAAGATTCAAATGTTAAGAGCTTTTGCAATTAGATGCTTCACAATGGCCCACATTTATATCATCATCATCACTACCACCACCACCATCATCATCATCATCATCATCATCCCTATACCTACTAGCAGATAGAAAATCATTTTTAACAAACAGCAAATAACTCAAACTCTGCTTTAGCAACGAGGAATGGAATGCTTTTCTCGAAACTCTTGTTGGACTATATGTGTGGGATGTTTTTAAAACAGTTTTTTTAAGAATCTATCCCTAGCCACTGAGCCCAGGATATAGTATCTTTTAAAATGAATTTGAATATATCGCTTCTCGGCCTTTTGGCTAAGATCAAGTGTAGTATCTGTTCTTATCAGTTTAAAATGAATTTGAATATTTCTGGAATAAATTGCATGGTGCTTCTGCCTGTTCCTGTTGCCAAGTTCCCACGTCTTTTGTGCTCTCTTTGCATTTACTCCTGCGTGTCCAGGTGTTTTCCAGGGCCCGTGTACTCCTTCTTCCTCTATCCCAATAATCCTGTCATTCTTTAAAATTTATCTCAAGTGACACTCCCTCTGGATTCGCCCCTGGTGAATAAGAGGCTTCTCTATCTCAGAGCACCCTGATAAACCCGGAATACACTTCCAGTGTGAAGTATTTATCACCCTTTATTGCTGCTCTTTGATTAACTCTTAGCTCCTCTAGGCCAAGGCCTGAGTATTATTCATCTCTGCAGAGTGGGCATGTAGCCGAGGGCCTGGCCCCAATTGGTGTTAAGAATATTTGTTGGATGAATTTAATTGTTTATGTTCTACAGAAAGCTTCAGTTAGGTAGGTGCTTATCATTTCTAGCATCTCTCTTTACACTCAGCAGCTGCCCTCTTTGCTGCCTGGGAGGTTGAATTTAGGGCCTGATGCAGCCCCCTGTCCACTGCTTGTGTGGGAGGAAGGGCCAGCCAGCTGGGCATTTGTCGAGCTGGAAACCTGGAATCCTGGGCCCTGATATGTGTTTTCTCAATTTCCCACTATGCAGACAGCCCCAGACTAAGTGATTACGCTTATGATCTTAAGACTTTACAGTGGTACAGAAGCAATATGCATGCAGTAGAAACCATACTTTGAATTTTTATCCTTTCCCGGGGTAGCACTATGTGGTACAATGCTCTCTCATGATGCTGGGCAGTGGCAGCCAGCCACAGCTCCCCAACAGCCACATCGTCACAAGGGTCAACAGCAGGTGCCCTGCGGTGTGTTCTTCGTGTTACATGAGTTTGCCCACGTGTAGGCTGACGTAAGGGTTCTGAGCACGTTTAAGGTAGGCTAGGCTGAGCTATGCAAGTGTGGCAGATGCATTTTTGACTTGCAACATTTTCGACTTAGGATGTTAACCCCATTGCAAGTCCAGGAGCCCCCTGTATCCTTTCCTGCACTTTTTTTCTCCTCCCCTCAATTCTTCCCCTAGAAAGGTGGAACTTGACAACTGATTATTTGGCCCACTTAAGCATCATGGAAATATATCAAATACAAGAGTGGCCCTGACAAGTCATTCAAGCACAATTGGAAGATTGCCTCAGACCGTTTTGCACGTGGAATTAGCAGTCAGGGCTCTGAATCAGAGCTGTTGCTTCAGAAAGAGGAGGCTGGAAGGCACAGAAACTGAGGCTTCTTCCTTCTCCATCCCAAACTTTACCAGTCATACTAGGCAGGTGATCCCCAGCCTTAATATGAGTCCATAGAGGCCTTGGCCAGGTAGTTCAGTTGCTTAGAGAACCGTTCTGATAGGCCAAGGCTGCAGGTTCAATCCTTGGTCAGGGGACATACAAGAAGCAACCAATGAATGCATCAATAAGTGAAACAATAAATTGATGCTTCTTTCTCTGTCTCTCAAAAAATTAATAAGAAGCAAAAATAAAACACAGAGAAGAATGCCACCATTTCTGTTGTCTTCAGATGTCTCATACTACGTAGAAAACCTGACCAACATCTTAACACTAGTTTTTCCTCAAGCTGCAGATTAACATCTTTCCCTCTTGCAGCTTCTATATGTAGAAAGAATGGCTGGCTAACCCTACTGCAGGAGATCCTAATGGGCCCTCAGAAAGAAGGAATTCAGAAAATAAAGCAATGTTAGAAAAAAATGGGTAATTTAAAAAAATACAGTCACTTGGACCTGATGCTAAGAAAGATGGAAAAGGAACGTATTTACTAGTTTCTGTGATTATCTGTGTTGGAATCCATTTGAACGAGAGACCTTTTGAAATTCGTATTGTGTTAGTGAAATGCTGCCTACAATTTTCCGGACCCGTGAATGTGAGAGTTGCAAAACAATTGATGGGACTATATTATAGCCACTTAGCTAATTGCCCAGGGTAGTTGGGGAAAGAGGATCAAGTTGCTATTTTAAAGATATAGTGGGAAAGGTATTGAAAGATAAATGTCAAACATATTGAAAATAGACAACCATTCATAATCATACATTATTAAATAATCTAGCAAAACCATTTTGTACCTCTCCGCTCATTTCTATGTTAAAAAGAAATGATAATTTAAAATCTAGTAATTCCTCATGGTTAGAACAAGCCAGATTACTCATCATAACCAAATTTACTCACCTGCTGATTTACACTTAAACTGATGCTGAGACTTGTATAAGGATAAAGAGAATCAAGGTATCTTGGGTAAAAGAGATACCTGAAAAATTCCCCCAGGCCATCTCGTAACCTTGTATTTGTCACACCACCCGTCTTTCAAGACAGAGGAAGGTAGTCACAGTGTGTGGTTTTGGTGGCATTCTAAACAAAGAAACACACCAGAAATGAAAACCAGGGATACCAGCTGAATCTCCTGAGTACTGAAGAAACGGTATCTTTGTGAGTGTCAGAGAAATCACTCCCCACCCTGTGGGCACGCACAGCCGGGATACGTATCACTTTCTCTTCTGCAAAGGGGGGATTGGTCAGTTCTGCTCTCAAGTGTGCTTGCTAATGTCACCTAGTTTCTTAATCCATCCCCATTTCATTTTACCTTTAAAAAGAGTTTTGCACTGAAAGAAAGAGTGCTCTTTCAGGGAACTAATTTGAACTGACCAATCCAAGTATTTCCTGTAAAAACTCTTAAGACCCTCTCTCTTTAACTTCTTCGGATTCCTTGTTATAGAGAATTCAGTCTGTTATGTGAAACTTTGTCTTGGCTTCCTCCTCCCTACCTCAGCCCTAAACTGGATGTGCATTTCTTTTTAGTTTTTTTCATTACCTCAGCATTTGATTTGTGTGTGGATAGAGATCAGAGAAATTGAGTACATACTAGAATTTATATTACAGATAGTAGATACCAAACTGCATCGTATAATATGTATGATATTGCCATTTCTTTCTTTACCATATTGCTAATATTAAAAATAATAGTTTATCTTTTGAATAGAATAACATAAAAAATTAAGCTTTTCTTTGAATGCTGCACAATTAGCAACTGTCTAAGCTTTTCATGGTAAACATTCAAATCCACACTCCATATTTTTTGGTAGCAAAATGTGCATTGAGCTATTCTTCATTTGGTAAATTAGGTAATCTCTATAACATTTGATAGTGTTATTCTCACTTGTTATCTGTAGCTATACAGTCATTGAGCTGAATAAAACATTACAATGTAGTAATTAAGAACATTCTTTTTTTTAATCCACAAGTTCTGTAAATTAACTCGATTGTCTGAGTAAACAATGTTACCTGCTGTGGCTGCTTTGTTCTAGAACAGAGTTCTGCATACACGTTGACAACAGTAATTCCCATTGTGACAGAATACACTTCTCCTGTAACTTAAAGTCCCCTTCTTCCGCCCCAGGAAGACAGATTAAGACAAACAACTTGTCATGTTGGGTTGTCCAACAAGTCCATTTGGTTTTTTTCTGTAAAATAAGAGACACATTTTTCATTTTCACCAACAACTTATTAACTGGGATATTTTGAACGTGTCAGCTATCTCCCATGTGGTATAATGTTGATTGTTCTCAGTTAATGTCTCAATTTGATCACTATCAACTTCATCTACCCGACCGTGGAGCATCATCCAGTGAGAAATCTCCAGTATGAAACTTCGCAAACCACTTTTGACACATTCGGTCAGTCATAGCACCTTCTCCATACACTGAACAAATCTTTTTTTGCGTTTCAGTTGTGTTTTTACCTTTCTTGAAAAAATAAATATGCTGAAAATGTTGCTTATTTTCTTCCATCTTCAATGTTAAAATGGCTGCACAAAAATTCACCAATTTTGGTAAGTGTTTTCTTAAATGCACGCTGGTAGGACAGCTGTTGCAATACAATCTAACAAAATTGTTTCAAATGAAGTTAAAGGCAACTAAGTGCTGCTAGAGCCATCATGCAGGGGGGAAAAAACCAAATGGACTTTTTGGCCAACCAATATCATCCTTTCTCTCCAATTTCTTGGCCCCAGGCAACCGTGCCCACCCCAGCCCTCCCCTAGGGTATCCCGCAGAAGCACTTGTAGGAAACATACTTGAGTGTGGTTTCTCACCCCTCTGCTCTCACGATCGTATTTAGCAATGCTTCCCCAAACCACATGCAGCCTGAGCAGGATGGACAAAATGCCAACGCATTTTCTCATTAGGGGATGGAGATTTGTGCGGACCAGCGTGTGCATAGTCCCTCTGGCGTCGGGGTAACCCGAGGAATTTCAGTGAGGTCCTGCTCTTGTGTACTGCATATGGTCCTCTGTCAGATAATTTAACACCCAGGAAAATCTGCCGTGAATAAATTAGAATATATTTGCAAATTAATTGGTTAATTAGGTTTTAGACATCTCTGGGGGACGGAGCCGAAACAGATGTGTGCAAAAGCCCCTCACGGAGCAGAGGATGAGGGCTGCTTACCGAGCTTCCTGAGGAGGAGTTCGCCTACCGCTCGATCCTGTTGTTGGTGCCAGGTATTCCGATATCGGCACTAATGCAGAAGGCAGTAGGCAGACATTTCTGCCTTGGAGTGCTTGTTACAGGGGCATGTTCAGAAGGTGCCATACCCTTCAAGCAACTGTACTGTAAAATAATCAAAGTGCTATTAGAGTCGATTCTTTCTTGATTATGTCAGGAAACCCTGTGGGGATCCAGTTACAACTAAAGAAGGGCAGATTAGGGATGTTTTTGAATACTCCTGTAACACATAGGCAATATGGAAAAAAAACCCCACAAAAAAGCCAAGGCTTGAGCTCAGGCCTTGGAGTTCAAAATCAGCCAGTGTTTGTCCTTTTACATTTTTTCCCCTCTTGCTTTACCCTTCTGTAGAATGGACACTTAGGTGGCCTTCCCATAAATACTGCTGATATTACCAATGTGATTTTTCTAACTGGATCGTTGAAGTAGATTCTCTTTTATTCCTTCATTCATTGTATGCAGGAAGCATTGGTGGTGTACCGTCTGGGTCCTAGAGATGCTGGTCCTGGTGGATGCTGGACACACAGAATGACACAGTCCCGGCTTTCAGTGGCCCCCACGCTTTATGCTTTGCGAAGTGGTGAAATTGGTTTATATCTCCTAGCACTTGCCGTGGAAAGAGGCAGCCCACTCTAGAACAAGCTGCATGGCGGGAAAATAAGTACAGAGCTTTAGACAGATTAGAAATGAGCCACACGCCACAGCAGGGACTCACCGTCCACAGGCCGGCCGTGGGGACTGCTGTAGGCTGTTGGGCAGTGTGCTAGGAATCGGAAACAGAGTGGTGTGGCCAGGATGTAAATGCCAACATCAGGTCTCTCCATCCTCTATCTGCCCACTTCTTACGTGGGTTGTCAGCTCCTAGAGGACACTTGTGTCAACTATGCCAACAAAACCCGTAGCAAGTAACAGACTGGCGGCAAGTGGTGAAGGCGAGCAGACACCCAGATGTTTGAATAAAAGGCACCCACACCTGGAAAGTCCTAGGGGAGAACGAGGGGTAGGAGATGGAATTTTAATGAGGCTGTGCATCCCTTTTTACCCCGAGCTTTGCGAGCTGTGTCACATGGTCACAACTAATTTCCTTAGATTGAGTTTTGCTTCTGTGTTAAGAAGAGGGAGCCATCACAGAAGTAATTTGTGAAGAGTTGGGTCAACGTTAAACACAGCTTTTTCATTTCCTAAATCTTACTTTGTTTTCAGGGAAAAGACAAAGCCTTAAAAGTACAGGAACGATAGTCTCATTTGCAATCAGGCTCGCTGTGAGCTTGGGCACCGCTGATTCTTGCAGTAAGGGTAGCAGCGTCGCCTCGTTCTATTTTCTTGCTTTATCTCCCAAGATAAAGGAGTTTTTTTGGAAATCTTTAAAAAAAACCTAATAGTTTATAATCTAAAGGACTCATATTTAGATTTGATTTTCTTAGAACTACATTATTAAAAGCACTCTTCTCCTAGCATAACCTTATTTCAAGGAGGAAAAAAATATATGCATTTGTTTCTTTTCATGTGAGGAAAATAAATATTTATGAGAAAGAATGTAAATTCCACCTTCCTTTAGTAAAGAGAATCCATTGAAATGAGGCTTAATCAGGTAGGATTGTTTTACAATCTGAAACCTGTATGCTAGGTTTTTAAGTTGGACATTAAGATAGGAATACCATAAAATGAAATGTTACATTGAAAATGGACTTTGTTCCTGCTATGCTGTCCTTCAGCAAAGGCTGATATTGTCAGAAAACAAAACAAAACAAAACAAATTTACTAAGTTTGCTGTATTTTAATTTCCAGGCGTGGCTTATGAGGTAGATGTTTGGGAGCAAACTCATTTTCACCGGGGACCATATCAGCCTCATGGATGCCTTCAAAGGGCTGAATGTAATTTGAGAACTGTATAAATGTAACTACTCCTTAACAGTTAAGTGGGAGCTTTCACTGCCACTGGGTAGAAACGAGGTGCCGGGCCAGTTAAAACAAGGTGGAGGGCCGGATTTGGCCCGCAGGCCTTATGCTTGCCACCTGTGTTTTGGAGGATCAGAAGTTCCTGGTAATTGACTTCATAGGAACTTACAGCTCCTCCCTCCCATCCTCTGGGTTAAAGAGGTGCCCTGCTTTTCATGAGCAAGGTCAAACTTCTTCATCTGCTGGAATTTCTGTTTGAATACTATGCGTTCAAATTGGGTTCCTTTCATTAAGCTCTTGCCCATTGTGAATGTGGAGGCAGGTGTAGACGAGGTCATGTGGGTTCACAGAGTGGATGGGAGGACCTGGGTAGGGGGTGGGGGGGAGCCTTACCAACTGGAGTGGAGCAGACTTGGGGTGAGGGCCTTCCAGTTCTGGCAGGAGGTCCAGCCCGCAAGGCAGAGCACACGCCTCAGGGATCACAGAGTCGGCCACTGAGAGAGTTGGCGGCAGGCACTCGACCCTGGGGAGGTCCTGAGGCCCCGTGGGCAGGTGCGCGGAGGAAGTGTAGGGGCAGACCACTGAGAGAGCACTTGGCCACTCACCTCAGCTTCCGTGCGGTCTGCTTCCTGGGCTAGGATTTTGGCGGGACTCCAGAATTTGTCCTGAGACATGTTTTCATTGTAACACACCACTTGGAAGTGAGGAGTGTGCAAGGATATATACAGTTTCTTCCTACCTCTATTGCAGTCATTACCAACATTGGCTAAAAGAACCTGACCAGAGGAAGCAGCCACATTGGCTTAAAGGATTCCCAGCACCATACCTGAAAAAACCAGGGCCTGGGCAATGCGACGATTGATGGCTTACTGTTAGGTCACATGCTGCCCTCAAGGCTGGGAGTGGGGATCAGTGCCACCCACACCAAAGGGACTGAGTAGCTCCCCAGAGGGGAAATGAATGCCGGGAAGGAAGGCAGTAGCATCCGATACAGGAACCCACAGGGACACCAGGTGTGCTTTGGGCTGAAATCCACCCTGGACTCTCTTCCAGGCCGGGGCTCCATTTGAATGGGCAAAGATGCTGTTGGCTCATGGTGGCCCCTGGAGCCATGTCACTGAGCCTGGAATATAAAGTATGGACTTGGTGTCTGAAACAAGGGAAAGGTCAATTATTAGAAGTTGAGACAAATAATTGAAAGGGCTAATGGCATTGGTCATGTGCTGAATTCCTCAATCTTGAGCCCAAGCTTCTCTCAGAGGCGGACTGGTTCTAGAACCCTAGGCTGAATTAAACTTGGAAATTGGACAGTCATGTGTTTCTCTGGGGGGCTTTGCAGACTGCAAGCACAGGGGACCAGCAGATCTGTGTGCTAGAGTGCATGAATTGTTCGTTAACAGGCTAGTGGGTTGATGGGCACCAGTATGTGTATGTTCAGAAGAACATATAACCTCCTAATTAGCATGCCAGCTTTTTAAAAAAATAAAGCTAAGAGAGACAGAAAAAAGAAAGACTAAAAGATGTGTTTAGGGGAAGTCTCTCTGAAAAGTGTTAGGACTTTATTAAGCCTTTTTACCCCCAAGTCGATAACCAAGCCAGGATGTCTGTGACTGAAAATCATTATTTTATGACCATTTGCTGTTGGTGGAGTGTTTGGAATGAGCTGGTTAATCCCATTCCAATTCATAATGGGCAGGTGGCCAATTCATACAAAACACCTTGACATTCCGTAGTAATTGGTTTGTCTCCATGGAGCAGCCAAAACTGAATTGCCCATGGAGATGGACATTTCCTTCCACTCACTCCCTTCTTTCAACTCCCCACCCCCACTACACACACATACGCACACACGTGCACACACACAGGGAGTGATTTTGCATTTAAATAGCATCCCCCCACTCCAATCTTCCTGGGCTGTAAATTTCTCCAAGCTTCCTCTTAACAAGGAATGGATTAGAGGTAAGGGAAGTAAACTCAATGTCCTTTGACGTCAGACTTGGGACATTTTCGGGGTCATTTAGTGTTTTCAGCTTTGGCTTCATTGCCAACAGTAGTAACAAGGGAAGTTATCTGTGAACAAAGCAAAATGCACTTCATGTTTTCGAAGGCCAGGGAAACACATTCCTAGACAACGATTCATACAGCCTAGAAATAGTTCCAGAAAAGATCTACCGACCCACAAAAACTTATGCCAGCCCACAGAATCATCTCCAAGAATGGCTAATCCTGTGCTGTTGAGAGATGCCCAAAAAAGGATACAAGGATGGGTTTATGGAACTTTGACTCATAGCTGGTTCCTGAATAAATAAGTACCCCCTGTACCTGAAAGCTGACCTTCCCAAGCACTCGCTACCTCTGGGCTCAGTTGGCTCTCTGGGCATTTCTAAGGGGTGGGCGGGGTTGATTGTACCCCATCTGTTCAGTTGGCCTGCTGGGCACGCAGCGGCACTTTGCAGCAGGTATGTTTGTGGTCTGGACCTGAGCTGAATCCTGGAGATGCCCCTCACCAGCGCTGTGACTCGGCAACCACTTCATGTCCCTCTGTTGCAGGTTTTTTTCATCAACCCTCCTTGAGATAAGGTCTCTGTTTAATTGAAAGTTACTTTTTATAATGAAATAACATCTTTTAAATAATTGTGTTGGAAAGGGCTTAACATTTTATACATTTGGGTTTTACATAAGGAAACACCATGTAATAATAAGCTATACTACCCTCTTCTGGCACCCCCCTTGGCCTACCCTCCACCCCCCACTGAGGTAAATTAAAGCATTATGGCTCAGTGTAAACATTTGTCAGTGCAAATGCATTTCTCTATATTCCGTGTGAGCAGACAGCTGGGTATTTACACCATTGATACGATTAGTGCCATCATCCCTGGATAGGATAAATTTCAAATGCCTCCGCCTAGTAAGCCTTGCTGTGAGTTTTGACAGTCAGAAATAAATAACCTTCCCCATAATTATCTCTGCCTGTAGAATGTGGTAGATAGGGAACAGTGGGTGTGAAATGTTCTAGCTGCCTAGGGTCCAAGAGGGATGAAGGAGTTAGAGAAAGTTTCCATAAAGTGAGACAAAAAGAAGCCATTTCTAAGTAAGCTCATTTAACATTGGTCTCACTCTGGAACCCCGAAGCTACCCCCCACAGAGTGGACGGTGATCTGGCCGACCCCTCTCCGACACTGCTGCAGGGTGAAGGAAGTTCGACCTGAGCCTCTGGCCTTCCAGAAAAGTCTGATAAGCAGGGAGTGCAATTTACAAGGGAAGCCAACGAAATCAACAATGTCTGCCCCGGGCTTTACAGGCACATCCCAAGCACTCATTCTCCCTCTCAGATGAAGTCATTGATCTTCTATGCAGATACATGGATGCTGGAGGCAGAGAATCTTAAAAGAAGCCCTAGCTTCTACTTTTTTGAAGAGCCCTTGTATTTTTGGAGAAGAGAGAGGAAAGTAAGGGATCTCTGGACTGCCCTAAAAAAACCAAAACAAAACAAAAAAAACCATGCAAGGCTTGGAGGGGAGGGGAGTATAAGAGAACTAAATGGTAACAGGGGAAAAATATAGTAAAGATTAAAAAAAATGCAAGGCTTGATAACTGGACTCTGTGCTCTGGGGTTTCTTATCACCCATGTACATAAATCACTAGGTAATGAATGGCCAGGACACTTTCAATTTAGGGAGAAAGGAAAATGTGTGAACCTGTTTCTTGGCCTAGGAGAGAATGGAATTTTTTTTTAATTCTGATTTTATTTATTTATTTATTTAAGTTTTTGCTATTGATTTGGAACATGTATGTAAGGTTTTTTTTGTTTGGCTTTTTTTTTTTTTTTTTTTTTTTTTTTTACATTTTGCTGGAGTCATCTTTTCACCATTAATTACTTCTCTTGCTTTTGGAAGGATGGCATAGTTAGGGAATTGTCTTACTATTATGTCACTGTAGTAAAATTCTATGTACTTGTTGCTTCTGGAAAAGTGGGGAATAAATTATTATAGACCCAGGCGAACTGGCAGCAGACAGTTTTTCTGCTACGTGTAAAACTTCATCTTTTGGAAAGTTGGACCTAGGCAGTTAAGGCTGGCGTTGAGGTATGCCGACTCAGCTTACAGCCCCTTTTACGCATGTCTGAAATGCCTCTGAACTCCACGGGGCTTCTGCAAGAGCTGCCCTGGGGCTGCTCCCCTTGCCTCCTTCCTGAGCTGCATTGCTGACCTGCTGAAAGGTGATGTGAGGGTCTGCAGGAGGAAGGAGCCAGCGCCTGGAGCCATCTGGGGCCTGGGAGAGTAGGCGCAAGGTGAACATCTGTTTGAAACTTTGTGGAGATAGCCAGTGTGCTGATTTACGGTCCTTTGGGGGCCCTGTGTTCCGAACCCAGGCTCATGAGGAAGCTGGTGTCTGGCAAGAGTCGGGTACATAACTGTGCTTGATTATCAGGATGTATCAGTCTGTCGAGCCCGTATCCGGTGCCAAATTGTGTTATTCCTTATTTGGGCCACTTTGGTTCTCTCACCCACCAAAACCAAACCAAAACAAAAATGCTATTAAATTAAATTGAAAGGCCCAGACTTAGAGTTGCATCAAAATATAGGCAGTAATATTGAAATAAAGTGATGCTCCTGAGAATCATCAGAATGTGGAAGAGAAGGCATGCGCTCTGACATCAGACTGCTGGACTTTGCATCTGGTCTCTGCCACAGTAGCTGTGTGACTGTGGGCGAGTCACTTAACCTCTCTGTTCCTTTGTTCCCTCATCTGTAAAAAGGGCATGGTAGACATAGTATTTACCTTTTGGATTCTTTTGAGAAGTAAGTGAAGTTTATGTATGTAAGGAATCAAAAAACAGCATATAGCAAATCAAGCACTATACGCTTGTGTGTTTTTTCCCCCGAAGGGCATGAATATGCATCAAAGCCAGGGCCACCCACTGTCCCAGGAGACCAATGCCTTCCGCCGTTATTACTCACCTCCCTTGCCTCTGCCAGCACCTCCACCAGCACCACCCAGGCTGGCTTGCGTTTCCTTGGTCCTTGCGTGTGTCAGGAATGTCCCACACTGGAGCTCTGCACCCGGTTCCCGCCTCCTGAGTTGTTCTTCCCACACCCCCTTTGGGAGCAGGCTTCTTCTCAGCCCTCAGGCTGTTTCAGTGTTCCTGCTTCTCGGGGAAGGGCTCTCCTGGCACCCTAATCTTCACTCAGAAGCCACCTCCCTCCCACAGTCACTCCAGTGTCCCCCTGCTTTCGAGCGCCCCACCAGGATCTGTAGGCGCACGTGTCTTGCATTTTCAGGGTCTGCACCCCACAGCAGATGTGGAACTCCGCGGGGCACGTCTGATTTCTGGGTGAGATCCAGCATCCAGTCCAGCACAGTGCCAGCATACAGTGGGCACTCAGTAAATGCTGGTCCGAAGTAAGAATAAATGAGTGACTGAACGGGTGCCGTGCTTTATAGAGCATTTCCAAATGGTATGGTCAGTACATCCCCCCATCCCACTATAGTCCTGGACCCTTTTATTGTTATAGGAGAGAAAGAGAAGTCAGAGAAATAACCAAATGCCCCTTTTAGAATTGAAATATATCCTACTCCTTCCCCTTTGGCATCTTTTTGACTTTGGTTGGGACCTGAGGAGGAGGATGCAGGACCTATTTTTTCTCACCTGGCCAGTTCAGTGGGGACACTTGCCGTGTGGATGTGTGCCCCATCTACTGGTCGAATCAGGTGCCTGCACTCTTAATGGGTAGTAATGCCCTGTGCAATGAATGCCGACTGTCTAATCGGTTCAAAACCAGCTGAGACTGTGCTGGGGTTTCTATCACACATTATTTTCCTGCTGGCAAGAAAATGAATGGTAAAGCATGGTTTGCTTACCCAGCATACCTTTTGGTATCTCTGGTGCCCAGTTTTCATCAGGGTTTCACACATGCTGTTTTGTGGGCTTTGCAAGTTTGAAGTTAGAGAGTCCTACAGTTGGGCCCACAGTTTAAAATCTGTAGCTTAACATCAATGTTACCTAGGTAAATTATAGTGACCAAATCTTCAGCACTTCAGGGATCCTGTCTGTGCAAGATATCTCAAGGAGATACGGGCGTCACACCCATTTTCCAGTCTTAAGGAATCATGGGTTTGTAAGATAAAGGTTTCAAGGAGAAAATAGAATCCCTTTGCTCTCCTTGCACGAGCGCACACACACACACATCAGGACTTAAATTGCCCATAAGGCTCAATAAGTAAATGGCAGAAGGTGGAATTTGTAGGTTTATTTAAAAAGACATATTTTTTTAGATGAGAAACGTGTGCCTTTGTCAATAAACATTTTATGTCTCAGCTTCCATGCCCGGTCCCTGTGTAAATCATAAACTAGCCCACAAGTAGACTTAGGCGAGGGTGCCCAGCCAGTCTGGGGGCTGGGGGCTAAGGGGGTACTCTCCTGACACTCTGCTCCACTTGGCTGCGGTTGCATTGGGAGGTCTGAATGTGACCTCAGATAGTATTTTGTGTTTTGAACTTGCACTACTTTACAAGGACCCATCTGACACCTCCACCCAGGAGAAGCTCCTTTCATACTACCTCCTCCTCATTTCCACATCAGAAGTAGCAAGAAGAACATGAAACTATCTTCATTCAGTTTACGTACACTCAGTCTCAATTATAGGGTTTAAAAAAATGTTAAGTAGTTGCTAACTTATTCTTGCTCATTATTATTCCAAAGAATCGTCACTCCGTTTCCCCAGGGGAAGGTTTTGAACACGGGTTTTGTGCCTGTCTGTTTGATCACTGGGTTATGGACGACCAGAGGATTTCACGGTGACAAGTAAACCAAATGGATGTGCAGCGTGGTTTGGTTTTCTTGGCTTAAGATAATTTCAGACAAGCGAGCATGTGCCTCGCATCGCATCAGAGTGGAGGAGAGAGAGAGAAAGCCAGATCAGAAATACATGAACTTCCCCCAGAATACAATGAGCAGAAACCCCCAGCAATAAGCCATGTCAGCGTCAGCACACATGTAAGTTCCGTGTGTTAAGGTCAGGCCCTACTTTATTTGAATTACCCGTTGGAACAAGCACCAACATAACTTCAGTGCTCAGGTCTTTGAAAGATTTCATCAGTGCCTCTTTTCTTGAAGTACAGCCAGTGCAAAACGCTGCTGAAATCTGCCGGTTCTCCTACTTCAGGTTCAGACAGACCATGTTTGGACTCTTAATTGTCCTTCTTTACTGGCTGCATAACTCCAGGCAAATTATTGGACCTCTGGCAGCCCCCGGGCTCAGTTGTAAAGTGGGGTAATAGTGCTAACTTCAGATTGTGCCGCTTAGTTGTTTTACTCCGAGCAAAGCAGTGAGCAAGGTGCTTAGCATGTGAGTGTGCTATAAATTGTAGTGCTTGTTATATTGTTATAATTACTGTTATTTCTGCATGTGAAGGTGTTATTGTGTAAGTATCTTTTAAATTTTCTACTAAGAGCCTTTTCTTGGACTCTTACTATCAATTTTCTTATTCTAGGAAGCACTTCGATTTAAAGAATGGAAAATGATGTGTTTTGTAATGTTATATGATATTTTTTCCCCCCAACTTTTTCTTCCAATTTTTTTTTTTCCTGAGGGATTAGCAGCCTTAACAATGTAGGTGGCGGTTCGGTCTCACAGTCTGATCTTGAATTTGCTGTGCTGGAGGTTTGAGGTGAGGGGAGGTCCTCTAATCCTGAAATTAGTCTAGGAGGCAGAGGGATGAAAACAGTGACTGTCGGGCAAATCCCAGTTGTGGCTTTTCCCTCATTCTTGACTCCAATTTAAACTAATGGCTTAATAGCTGAAATTCCCTCTTCACCCCTCTCAGCTTAAGGACTATTAAAGTCAGTGGGAAGGACTCATCACTCTGGCAGAAAGACACCTTCACAGGGTCTCTCCTGGCCTGCGGGCCCCAGGCCAGGCCCCACAGTGGTCAGTACTTGAGGCCGGGCAGAAGCCAGGGCCCCTGGGGTTCCTCCTGAGTGTGCCATCTCAGTACAAGCTCCACCCTCCGCTTCCTCTCGGTCCACTGCTGCTTCGTTGTAAGGCTGCTTCTCTCTGCAATTAAGTCATTTCAGTCTCTTCTCTCATGATTTTTCTTTACCCAAGAGATGCTTGATGTTAGGCCAAAATACAGGCATTCAAGCTGCTCATAGCATTTAGGGATTTGGGGATTTGGCTTTTAATTACTGTGAAAACATGATTATTTAGGGACTAGCACCATCTCTACAGAGCCCGGAGAATGGTTCTGCAACAGGAAAAGGGGCTCATAAATAAGTGCTAAAATAGGTGAGCTGGCAGGTCCCTGGGGCTGGGGGTGGGGGGAGGGATGAGCAGGTAAAAAGAACTGGAGCAAAAGGAAGTATCTTTCATTAACTCTAATCAAGAGGTGAAGTCTCTTTTCTGCCACAGCTTTTCTATCTGTAACATGGGCTAAGGCCTGTTGCCTGTTAGCTATTGCTTAGCAGGTGTGTGGAATCTAGAATGCTCTCCTGTGATCAACGTGCTTAACAGAAAGTGTTTATCCGCCCTGACATCCAGTCTTTAATCACACCCATTTTTCCAGGCAGCAAGAAACCCCAACCTCTCTTTTACGTAACATCCTAGTCCACGCCACAGCGAGATATATTTGACTTGTTGAGATGACTGGCTGTAGTCTGTGTATTTTGCTTGCCCTAATGTACTTTAAATTTCTTGATGGCCTTCGCACCAAGGCCATGTTGAGGGGACTTTGACGGCTTGCTGTCAACCCTACTCACGGCATTTCATTTCCGCCCCCAGTCCAGCTTGACCCTGACCTGTTCTTCCGGTCTGAGCTAATCTCACGCACCCCCCCCCCCCCCCCGCCCCCGCCCAGGTCACATTCCTCTTCCATGTGCTCTTACAGAACCATTAGTCTCTCGCTGGGAACTCTCCACAGCTGCTGGTTTTATTACGGTTAATTATTTAATATGAGTCTCCCAAACAAGACTATAAATTCCATAAGGTAAACAAACGTGATGATGATGATGAATTTTTGCTCACTGTGTTTTCCCTGCTCTGACAACATCACTTGTGGTACTTCAGAGGTTCACAATGAGTATTATCAGTAGAATGAACTGATGACTAAGTGAACAAAGGAATGAAATGTCACTGACACCTACAGGATTTATTTTGTATCTCTTCCCTACTGTGTTCATATGGCCTCAGGGGCCTGTGCACATAGTAGGCCCCCACAAAGTTTGTTAGGTAACCCGAAGGGCATGTTGTGGATTGGGAAAGTAAAAATTGTATCAGCTCTTAGGAAGAGGCCTTCCGGTTCCTGTATCCTAAAAGTGGTCTTGTTTGGGATAAAATAGAGCTGAGGAACAACCATTTGTTTCTTGCGTGCTCTACCTGCTCCCCAGGACCTGCGAGTGACAGACACTTCAGCTGGAGGGCTGACCTCGGGAAGGATATCATCTCTAATTCAGAGCCAGATGAAAGGCCTGGTGCAGTGCCAGGCGTATCTCTGGCTGGAAGACCATAAATCAGTCCAGTAGATTCCGTAGTGGTTCTCAAGACGTCCATGGGCGTCTCCAAGAAGCACTTTAGAAGGCAGGCAGTGTGCCTACTGTGCAGTATCTCACCAGCCACTTAGCAAGTGAATGTAGATAAATTAGGTATAATCCTCAATTTCCTCTTCTGTAAAGTAGGAGACATAATACAGCCTACTTCATAAGGTGGTTGGACGGTCAGATGGCCAGACAGACATGTAGTCCTTTGCAGACGGGTGGACATGGAATAATCTCACAATCAATGTTCGCTGTTATTATTAATCATCATTTTTATTGATTGCTGGAGTTTCTTTTGCAACCCCAAGGCGATCCCTATGAATGTTTCTTCGTCCTGTCCACATTTCCCCTGCTGCTTCTGCCCACGTGCCTTTGGCCCAGACTTTGGCTATGAGGACCCACACACCATGTCCAGGAGTGGCACCAATTATACTGCGTTTTGCCTTATAACACCTTAACCCATGCTGTGAAGGCCAACTTGACCTGCTGAAAATTTACATTGTACGGTGATTGGAGGAGTGTGCCCTCTGTACACAGGTGCAAGTAAATGAAAAATGCTGACAGTGTGCGTGCCCAGCCAGATTGCCCTATGTTCTTAAATCATTTAAGCACACTTAATCTAATGGAACATGTTACGACTTCAGCAGCTTCAGAATAAAAGTTGGAGGAAAATATCTGCGATGTGGCACCAATGAAAATCCCCATACGGTTATTTAAGGCAGCTTAAGCACTTCCACAGAAACAGGGCTCGGCTGAAGAAATAGCCACTCTTATACAGAATGAAACCTCTTTGTTTTTTAACCTTAAAAACATTTCTCCTTTTATTTTTAGATTTTGAATGAGAATGGGACTCCAAATCTATTTTCAAGCTGTTTCTCTGCTTGCTCAGAACTATCCTTTTAAAAAAAAAAATCGAAACCTATTTTTTAATTTTTATTGAATTTATTGGAGTGGCATTGGTTGAAAATTACATAGGTTTCAGGTGTACAGTTCTATAATCCATCATGTCTCTTTCTATCACCATTTATCCCCCCCTTACCCTCCCTCCACACACCCCTCTTTCCCTCCGGTAATCGCCATACTGTTGTTTGTGTCTGTGAGGTTTTTTTTCTTAATCCCTTCAGCTTTTCCAGCCCCTCAAACCCCCTCCCCTCTGACAGCTGTCTGTCTATTCTCTGTATCCATGCCTCTGTTTCTATTTTTTTAGTTTATTTTATTCGTTAGATTCCACATATAAGTGAAATCATAAAGTACTTGTACTCTGACTGGCTTTATCTTACTTTTTGCCCCTGGTGGAGGTATCTGGGGCAATTTACTTGTCCTCTCCTGGCTTTGCTTTGTTTATCTGGGATGTTTGGCATGAATGATCTTTGAGGTGCCTTCCAGGTATGAACACTTTTTTTTAATGTTATGATTTCTCTCACTTGTTATGACCAGAAGCACCAGGATTGTGCCTTAAGCATAAGATAGGAAAGTGTTCATCGAGCAACTTGAAAAGCCTTCACTTGCCACATTCCAGGTTCTCCGTTTGGGCTCAGACAGTTACAGTTATTTTCAGGCAGTTTTTGTGCTAAGGGTGGATTGGGTTTCTTTCTTTTATTTTTCCTTATTGGATGCATGGCTATTGGGTCTCACGAGAGAATTCTGTGCCCTGACACACACACACACACATACACACACACAGATGCCCTTGCCCTTGGCATGTCTTGGAAGCCCACAGACGGAGTCCTGAGGCTGCCTGAGTCACTGTTAATGAACCAGACTGCCCAAGATGCTCCAATGGCTGCCTTTTGGCACTTGGCAGGAAAATCCTTTTCAGTTAGTTTCAAGGTTGTCAGATATCATTATCCCCAAGTATTAAAATTTTCAAAGAAAGGAGGCAGTGTGTTTGATTTATAGAATAACCATCTCGTTTTAGCTGTAACTTGGCTTTGGCAATGGTTTTGCAAGCACTTGAAAATTAAATCCATTTTTTATGGCACTACAAGGTATTATCTCACTGCAAATGATAATTAAACACCTGTGAAATCAATTAGCCCTTTAAGCAGGGAAAAAAAGTTTTCCAATTATGTTTTCGCACCTCCAAAACTTTTATAATTCCAAAACCAACACTTGTGGAGAGGGATGTGGTACATTGACGTTTTGGGGTTAACTTTCCATAAAGATCATCCCTAAATTTTGCTTTGACTTGATCTTGAGTAAAGACACTTTGTGGTACCAGCTCCCCTTCCACAGAGGATGCAATAGCCTTTGGAGCTGAGTCCTCGCAGCTGTGTGTCTGACACGCAGCTGAGCTGTCAGCTCCTCTACAAAGGAAGTTACTCACATTGTGTTTTGAGGCCAAGTTTTACTTGACAGTTTATGTAAAAGCCAAGATACCTTAATGGAAACCAAGCAGCAAGATGTTCCATGTGACAGAATTGCTCTCTCTTTAAGGGCTTTGTAGCCAAGAGTTCTGAGCCATCTTTATTATGAATTCCAACTCTGAAAACAGACTGACTTGGGTAATAGCTGAACACTACCAGTGGAAGAGTGGAAATCATGGCCGGCCTTTCAGCCTCATGGGGTCACGTGTGTTTAATCATTGGCCTCGGTAACAAATTAGCTATTCCAGATGCTTCTTTTGGAAGATAATCTACACTTGTGAAGCATTGGATGAATTTGGGGTATAGGCCTTAACAATTTGGGGCTCAAAAAAGAGAAAAAGAAACAAGGAATGCCAGGCCTTTGACATCCTCTGCATTATGCCTCATTCTGTGCAAAACCCATTCCAAGAAAACGTTTGCCTCATCCTTCCTAATATTCACACGTGCTTTAGTTTGCGTAATGCTCTCACGCACACTGTCTCATTAGATCCTCTGTAGACCTTGTTAAATAAGCAAGAGTACTCTGATTTCCCATTTCATAAACGAGCGTGGATTCGGAACCAAGGTGCCTTGCTTAAAATCCAACAGTTAATGACAAAGTCAAGACCAGAAACTGTATTTTCTAGAGGTTAGTTAGTATAGGTTTCATCCTATCACTTTACATAAAAATCTCTTGATGACATTCTTTAAAAAAATTTTTTCTTCCTAAACACATTTTTAATGGGATCTCGCTTTCATAGCAGATCGCATTTGAAGAAGTTGATGAATCTTGGCGTTGACTAGAGAAATGAGGCTGGTATTGCATAAAACAAAGATGAAAGAGAGTGTTCCTTTATTCTTTTAGAAAAGTGTCGTATGAATTATCCTGGTGAATGTGGCCAGCAACTTGGGTGTTGATCTCATAGGTATTCTTCCCTGAGGAAAAGGAAGGAGATTGGGCATTCATTCAACAAACACTTCTGAAGAATCCTATGTTCAGTCTTAAGATTATTATGGTCCAAGCACAGGTCTGGGAGCTGGGGTCACAGTGGTGAATAAGAACCGGTAAGCTCCTGCTCTCATGAAGTGTACTTTATATTTCTTTGGAAGCCAGTGAGCCAGTAAAACAAACATGTGTGTGAATTCAGACAGTGGTAGATACTAGGACAGAGATGAAACAGGGCAATGATTGGACAGTGAGTGCCGGAACACGGGCTGGCCAGGGAGGGCGTCTCTGGGGACCGACAGTTTGCCTGAATGTCGACATGCATCCTGAGGTAGATTTGGGAGAAGAATGTTCCAGGCAGAGGGCATAGCAAGTACAAGTCCAGGAGGTGGTAATGAGTGTGGTGTCTTGAGAAGCCGAGAGGAGGCCATTGTAGCTGTAGATGGTGAGTGATGGAGAGGATGGCCAGTTTTCATGGGGGCCTGTTGGGCTGAGGTGTGCATAGTATTCTAAGCACCACCAGGAGCCATTGGAGGGTTTTTAGCCTGGGAGTGAACCTTTTCAAGGTATCTTTGGTTATTCTTTGGAAAATGGATTGAACCTAAAAAGACTGAACCTATTCTGGCCCGAAACTAGTATGAACCAGAGTATGCTTCTTGTTGCTCTCTCTGCTCATGTGGACAGACCGCCAGGAGTAGAATTAAGGAGATCTAGGGAAGAAGGGTGTGAGGAGACCTGGTGCCCCTACAATTACAAAAGCCGTTAGGTGTTTGCATCTGTTTCCCCAGTGCTCAGCGAGCTGCCTGGCATCAAGGAGCTGCTCAGTATTCATTTGTCCAGTGATCAAATAGTAGGGCATCTTAAGGGACAGCTGGTCTACCTCTCCACTCTCAAATGCTTAATTTTTTTCTCTGTCCCATAGCTTCTTCCCAAAATGAGGCCACCTAGGAGTTGGCTAGCTCCTTAGCTGCTTCTCCAGGGAACAAGTGCTAGCAGAGCCTGCGGAGGAGGAGGGAGGGGTGACTCAGAGCTTCCCAGACTCTCCCCTGGGGCACCATTGTGCTTCTACTGAAGGAAATGGCAGATTCCGGGCCTTCCCAATCTCCAGTGACCAAACCCTCATGGGAGGCTGATCTGGTAAATAAAGAATTAGGTCGTTAACCATCACACAAACTTTTATGTCCCGTGGATACATGTGCGTCTTATAAATTTGTACATTCAGATGCCCAGATGGGAAAGATCAAACTGTCCGTGGATAGCTAGCTTCATGCAGCTTTCATATCATGTTGGTGTCCTATTTTTTTCTTTTGATATTTCACCATCTCCACCTGTGCGGTTCTGAGGTCTCATTTGCTTATGCAGCCCAAAAGGCCTGGGTGTGAGCTGGCCCTGGCTGTCAAAGTCAGAAGGTGGATCCCAGGAAAGGAAAAACTAAGAGAGGAGATGGGAAAGTGAGGCTAACGGAACCGGCCATCATTTCATTAACTGTAATTGGATTCTCAAGGTATTTTATAATCACTTGAGTACCAGACAGAAGGCTTAAGAGCTGACGAGGAATGCAGGGCATGTCAGATCTGCTGCAGGCCAGCCTCTGCGTGGCCCTCCTCTGGGGAGGGGAACAGCCAGCAGGAATTCCAAGCATTCTTCTAATCCCAGCACAGCTCAGGCAAGTATGTCTTAGCTCAAGAAGGCAAGTGGTCAGAACCTTGTGTGGGCCCAGTTTTCTTTGGGGAGTGGGGAGTCACTGCCTTTGGGCCAATGCATTGTTGATCCTTACAGAAACCGGGAGGAGGTTCTGCAGGGTTTTCTCCCCATCTCAGACACACAGGAAGGCCAGCAGAAGGTTTGGTTTGAATAGCCCTGTGCATACATTCAACTTGGTTGGCAATTACAGGTATACCTTGTTTTATTGAGCTTCCCTTAACTGTGCTTCCAGATGTTGAATTTCTCACAAATTGACGGCAAGACCTTCCACCAGCAAGAGAGATTATGACGCTCTTTATTGCTATAGTTGCTTAAGTTCTGCGGTCTGGAGCTGAAGTGCAACATCTCCGAGGTGTGCCTGCAAAGCTACCACTTCTCAGGGCTGGCGAGACACACATTTCCCACTCATCAATGTGCAGAGAGAAGCTGAAAATTTTAACAGTCTTCCAGGCCTTTAGAGATAAAGGGATAGAAAATGTGAAAAAAAGAAGGATTCCCCTTCCCCCCAAAAAAGACACTATTTTCTATTCTGTAAATTGGGCTTAGCCTAAATATAGAGTGAAACTCACCCTAGGAAGACCTGGCATAGTCAAGAGCTGGGCATGTTGTTATTAGTTAAATACATTGCCTCTCTCCTGTGTTTCCCTCTTGCTTTCATGTCTAAATGCAAACCAGTGGACACTGAGCACTTTGCATCCACTTAATAACTGCTTTTTGAGTGGTTGCTATAGGCCAGACCCTGGGGTAGGCACTGGCACAACAGCAAGTAGGACCATGTGCTGTCTCCTGGAGTCAGTGGAAGGGAGACAAGAAAACGGGCAACTTGATGCAGCATGAGAGATGGACATGTCAGCCCAGGGTGCCGTGTGAGCACAAGAGGGTCTGTGGCCAAGACTCGGGGATCAGAGAAGGCTTCCTGCAGAAGTGGAAATGCAGCAGAGGAAGGAAAGAGGGATGGCATGAGGAGTGCCCCTGCAGCAGCCACTCCTGGGACTTGGGCTGTCCCAGAGGAGGAGCTGCCATCCTGGATGGACACTCGGTGCTGCTGGTCGCTGCCACTGGTATTTCTGCTTCATTCCGAACTCTCTGGCCCTGCTCCACTTGGCCTGTCTTCGTGGCACAGAGCCTGGTGAAAGGTTAATGGTTAGATAATGACCTCGGGCTTCCCAGTTGCCCTTGGGCCTATCACGGACACTTAGTTCTTCAGCCAGGGCCTCTGTGTGCCTCTTCTGGGGCCATTCATCCACCCGAGGTCATTGTTGTGGCCGACTCTTTTCTTGTCACTCCTTTATCTTCCCCCTGTACCCAGGTAGCCCTTGATTTAGCATTTTCAGACAGGCTTAATTGTAGCCAAAGAATGTAGTCCCATATGTCCTGGAATCGCATTTATTTCAGAGCAGTTTGAAATTTGGGGTTGCTGAGCACAAAAGCTGGTGCTCCTTGAGTGGTGGGCACGCAATGCCAGGTGCAGATGATGTGTCATAGACTTGTACAACTTTCCTGTATCATGTTATTAACCAATGTCACCCCAGTACATTTAATTTTAAAAGAAGCTGGAGCTCTAAAACCTCACCGCCTTCAGCAACCCCCTGAAATTATGTCCTCTGGCACACTGCATTCAAAATCTGCTGTTCTACCTTCGCCAGCACCGTGTTCCTCCTTCCTGCCGGGCAACTCTGAGAGGCGACAGAGCATATTGTGGGTCCCGCCCCCCTGGTCCAAGCCCACGGCACCCTTGCTCTACTTCATCATCTGTAGAATGGGGCTGTTTCACGTGTGGCTGTAGAGCTGAAGGGCAGTAATGAGCACCGGTTGTGGAGCACCTGTCCTGCCCGTGGGAGACATTGAATCAGCATGGGGATTATTGTTATCATTGATGGTTGTCCTTTTTTTCACTTCCTTTTATATATTAGCCACTGAGCTGCTAGCTTGTGAGTGGGAGGTGAGATGGTCTTCCCCTTCTAGAGCGCAAGGTGCACCTGATACATGTTGTATTGATTAATATATGCAGGTGGCAGTTATCAGCGGGTCCAAGTTGTGAGCTGTGAGTAGGTGGTTCAGGGTAGAGACGGAGTGGGGGATTTTGGCGTGATGCGGGATTATGTCCAGTGTGTTCAGATGGGATGTTTGATTCCAAACATTTTTCTGACTCTTTTTCCCTGTGAAAAGCAGGTATAATCACATCTAACTCTCGTTGTGGCTCTTAACTGGGATAATGTGTGAATGTGTGTGATGTCAGTTCCTCCCACAGGGGCCTCCCGCCTCACGGGAGCCCACAAAATGTTACCTCTCTCCCTTCACTATATTGAAATGGATTTTCAACGGACATAAAAAGGGACAGTCTTGTATGGAAGCCAGATGTGACAGGGTAAATAGAAACACCTGTCCCTGATTGTCTCCAGCCTTGCTCTCTGCAGCGGATGCTGGGATGGGCAGCCTCATTCTGATGAGCTTCACAAAGAAATAAATTTCTAATCCTCGACATGACCGGGTGCCTGGAGGTTCTAGTGGCAGGAATGGCACCACCTCCAAGTAGTGAGTGTCCCCCCTCCCCTGCCCTGCTGGGGGCACTGCGTGTGCCCGAGACTGTGGCCAGTCTGGTGAGCCGAGCGGGAGTTTTGCTCATCTGTGTGCGCCCAGCACCAGGACATGGAGTAGCTCATTAGTATGCAGAAAGACTGTGCCGTAGGTGGGCAAAAAAACGGAGGCTCCGTGGGTGTGGTGAATTCTCAGAGACCACAGGGGCCTATATTTTTCCATATGAAGCTTATGAGACATCAAATAGAGATAGTACGGTGGCTGGCTAGAACCATTTTCTAGCTAAAATATTGGCTCCTGTGTATTTGTTTCTCGGTTATAAGCTGTGCCTTGGGTCAATTTCGTATTATTACATGTTATGGACTTTTGAGTTTTTGGAAAAATAATTGAAATTTTAAGGGGTAAATCTGTAAAGGCTGAGAAACGGTCGAAGGCAATATGGGTAACAAATAACAGAGCACCGTCTTGGATTGATCTGGGGTGCCATGGGGTGGAGTTTGTGTAGGAGGGAGGGTCTCTTTAAGTCTGTTGCTAATAGTTGAAAGTAGTGAACTGCTTAGGATCTTACTCCGTCAGGAAATGTTATTTTCAGACACCGCGTTTGGGTGGGCTGACCAAGGAAGCAGCGTGATGTTACAACAAGCAAAGACCCTTTGAGAACCTGGAGTTGGAGCCCTGCTGGCTTCATAGCTGTGACCTGCCTTGGCAAGGTAATTGGACTCTGAACTTAATGCTCCCCGTGAAGTTGGGTTCTATCAAGGCGTGAGGATTCCCATCAGCAACATATCTGAGGCCTCTGCCTGAGCCCTTCAGTGACTCGTGACCACCCACACAGGGTCGTCGTGTCTGAGTCTCAGGAGACGCCACACACAGTCTTCCCAATGGCATATGGCCAGTATCAGCAGCCTCAGCCGCTCTCCTCCCGGCCTCACCCACCCCAGACTAGGTGGTTTCTTTCACTTCGGTGGCATTTTTTCCTGCCTTGAAACTTCTACGTCCTGTTAGCCTGTTGCCAGGCTAATTCTTACTTCTTCTTTAATACTTAGCTCAGAGTCTCCCTTCCTCCTGGAGAAATCCCTGCTTCCCGCTCTCCCCACCACAGCTCAGTTGCGGCTGTTGTTCCTCTGTGAAGAATCCCCACCTTGTGCCCCCATCATACCGTTTCCCTCACTTAATGATAATCATTTGATAACACACCTGCCTTTTCACTGGTTCCTTGAATGGTACCTGACACATGGTAGACATTCAACTAACGTTTGTTGAATGAATGAAAAAAAGCACAAAGGAAATGCTCCACAATTTGATTTGATTTCGCTTATCCCAATGCGCTTTAGGGAAATACAGCAGTCATGCATTGTTTTCGTTTTCTTTCTTTTTTTCTTAAGGGATGTTATTCAAACCCGGGAGTAAGCAAAGATTAAGTACTTATGAGGACGGGAGCTGGAGGGGGGAGATCAACTGTAGATATAAAGTTTCTTTATAAATAAATTCTTGAGACAAACTAACAATGTCATGGGGAGACTAGAATTGTGTGACTGCAGAGTTAAGGGGCTGGATCACTTGCTTCTTCCCTGTCCTCTTTGATTAGCAAAATATAGTTCACATGGCAAATGTGCACGCTGCAGAGGAATTGTGGGGACCACGGAGGACCCATGGTCACGCTGCACCAGCAGCGTCCTCGTCTTTGTGGCTTTGATAATAAGGCACAATCCTTTCAATTAGAAGCTGCTGTTCCACTGTGATTCACAGCTTCTGTTTCCAGTTTGCTTTAAAGGGTCTGCTCCACATTTCTTCCTGGCTCTGTCTTTGGGAATCAGCTCTCTTTTTATTTTTATTTTTATTTTTATTGTTACTGGTTTTAAAAATGTATTTATTCCTCTCATCCTGATACAATGTACCACAGTAACTTGTGATTCCATAGCATATTACAGTTTATACTGCATGGACTTGATCTTATTTGCTGTTCACGACTTTGAAGCTCAGAGACGTTGAACGATTTGCTCAGGGTTGCATTGAAAGTGGTAGATACAGAACCCAGTTCCTTACCCAGGTTTTCTAACTTCACATGCATTTCCCATTATATTCTGTTGCCTCCCTTCAGCCGTGACGATAATAGCTGCCATATATGGATTGCTTCTAGTGAGCTGGGCTTTTCTTAAAGTGTATCATTTAATCCTCACAATGGTAAGTATTAGTCACATTTTGCCAACCAGGAAACTAAGAGTCAGACAAATAACTTTTCCAAGATCACTCAGCTTGAAAATAGCAGAGCTGAAATTCGAACCCAGATTTGGCTGTCGCTGAAGCTGCTCAACCACTAAGCTTTTAATGACTAAGTTCTTAACTACCATGCCAGGAGTTCTCAAAATTTAGGGTGCATCATAATTGCCTGGAGGATTTGTTCATCCACAGAATTCTGGGTCCTTCCCCCAGAGTTTGATTCAAGAGGCCTGGGTGATGCTGAGAAGTTATGTTTCTAGCAAGTTCCCAGACGGTGCGCCTGGTTAGGAGAACGCACCTTGAGAGCCCCTGTGCTCTGCCATGCTGCCCGCCAGCCGCCAACCCCCCTTCCCAGTTGTGCTGAATTACTGCCAGCAAAAATGTGTTTCATATGGTGGGGAAGGACTTTAATTATGCTCTATTACATGGCCCATTGTAAATGAGGTGTATCCCATAGATTACACTGTACAACTTTGAGGAGAAAATTATGATGGCCGCAGGGCAGTGCCGCTTTCAGGGCTGAATTCGGGGTCGTGTCACTTTAATTGCGCTCTTCCTTGCAGTCATTTATGAAAACTGCCCTCCCTGTGTCATCACCTGTACCACGGGGAGCTTACTGCCCATCCAAAAGGGTACCAAAACCACTTATTAATAAAGCTGCACGTTCTCTGAGATCGATTGCCTCCCTCATCTACTTACCTTCTTGCTTAGGATAGTCTCTTGTTTTCTAAGAAGTATACGATTCACATTTCTAACCTGGAGTGATATCGGGGAGAATTGGCCCTCCCTGTCATCTCCTCATCTTTCCGCCCTGTCTGCTGGTAACCGTGAATCTGTCCCTGTAATCACGTTATCTCATGAATGCTGTGTAAATGGAATAATGCAGTATAGGTCCTTTTGGGATTGGCTTTTTGACTTAGCATAATTTCATTGGGCTGGTTGGGTAGGTCAGTGGTTCCTTTTGTCTTATTGCTGAGCAGTATTCCAGGCTATAGATGTACCACAGTTTGTTCCCTCATTTACCCATCGACGGGCATTGGGATGGTGTCCAGTCTGGGGCTATTAAGGATAAAACTGCTGTGAACATCCATGGACAAGTTTCTGCATGAGGATGACTTTTCATTTCTCTGGGATAAGTGCCCACATGTGCAATTGCTGGGTCATGTGCTAAGCCTGTTTTCAGTCTTGTAAGAAACTGCCAAGCCACTCTCCATTGTGGCCGCACCATTTACCTTTCCAGCAGCAGCATATCAGGGTTCCAATTTCTCTGCAGGCTCGTCTGCACCTGTTCTCATCTGTTCACTTTGATTGGAGCCATTCTGGTGGGTGTAAAGTGATAACTTCATTGTAGTTTTGGTCTGCATTTCCCTAATGACTAATGATGTTGAGTATCTTTTCATGGTGCTTTGTATATTTTCTTTGGAACAATATCTATTCAAATCCTTTGTTTTAAAATTGGATTGTCTTTTTATTGTTGAATTGGGAGAGTTCTTTACATATTCTTGATAAATGCCCTTTCTCAGATCTATGATTTGCAACTATTTTCTCCTTTCTCTGGTTGTCTTTTCACCCTCTTAATGGGTGTTGGGAGGGAGGAGCCCAGCCTTCCTGAGTATACTCACCTGATCCTCTGTAAGGCGGGGCTGGTAGGGGTAGGTCAGGTCGAGGAGCAGGTCCTGGCTTAGATGCCCTGGACACTCACTATTCTTACCGAGACTTGGCAGATTCTCCTGAACAAATGCTTTTCCATTTGTACTTATGCCCTTAGGACAATTTCCAGAAACTTTAAATGAATTTTTAAAAATAATTTTTATGAGCTAAATTGTTCTTTTCCTGGGGGGAGGAGCCACAGAGTTCTTTACTATGTCAACCCAGAAGACCAGCCTTCCAAAGTCTGTCTTGTAAGGCAAATACCCCCAGAAGAGTCTACACCCCACGTTCTCATCAGCCTGTTCTGGTTGTTGGTGACCCTTTGAGAAGTTCAGCAACTAGGGAAGGATCTTCCCTATACAACGTCTGCAGGACTGGACCAGTGCCTAGGACATAGTACCCGAAAGAACGACCCAATGAGTGAATGAGTGGAAGCATTTTGGAGAAGGGAGATGTGGGGTATATGAGAACATGAAAATGGCAGGGGGAGGGGGGAGGTCCACAGAAGGTTTGAGGGGGAGGGCACCAAATCCACACATGGTCCTACAGGAACCATTGTCTGCCTGCCTTGTGGAGCATCATTACTCCTTCAGTTATATCACAGCAGTAATTCACAGGCCCATTGTCACCAGAGCCCAAAAGAGAGCCTGGTTCGTGGGCTGAGCATGGTTAGCAATCTGAAAATCATTGTTGTAAGTGTGTCCATTCCGTGTGTGTCTTTGAGTGTCATTAGGAATACACATGCTGAATATCCATTGTGTACATATGAGCAGACTTCTATATACACATGTGTACACGCACACACGCAGTAGTTATGGAAAACTTTGGAGCAGGGGTGTTCTCAATGGACACTCTTCTTTCTTACCTAAACATCCTAAAGAGAGGAGTGTTCAGACGATCTTTAGCCGTCGAGCCCAGCTGGCTCGTTTGGCAGGGGAGAAAACCGAGGCCCCGAAAGCTCCTGTGTTGTGTCGGTAATCGCATGTCTGCCCGGTCGTGGGTTCCTGATTCCTGCACGAGTACTCGCCCCGCACCGGATGGGCAGGCACACGAGCTTCGATCACATGAGCTTTATTCGCTGCTTCAGCAAATACTCGTTCTACACAACCACTTAAAAATCAAGTGATGCCCAGGTATAACTGTCATTGGAATTTTGCCTCTAACTTCTCTGCCTTTTCTCTCCCTCCACTCCTTTCCTAGAGTAAATTGTGCACCTGGCAACTTTGAAACGTGTTACAATCCAGAACATTAATAGGGTTTTACATTTTTAGCAGCCTAATGAGGAGGATATAGGACCTTCAGTACCAACCCCTTGGGGTTTCTATTCTTGGCATTTATTAAACTTTGCTGTAGCCTGAAGTGCATTTGACCTTTTTATGGCAAAAAAAATTCAGTTTAAACTTTATACATGTATGTGTGTGTGTACATATGTGTATACATTTCCTTCTTCTCCATCAATTAGGCAGAGATTCAGACATTGTCAACACTAGAACTCGAATATGCTTGTCATTTTTTTCCCTTCATTTGGTGAGGAAGAGAGAAGAGAAGCCGTTACCATCAGAATTTAATATTTTTCTTATTTAGCTAAATTTGAGCCCTCTTAAATCTTTTCTACTTTGAAGTCTATTTTGCCGTTTAATTAATGCAGCCAGGGTTTTTATTTTACTCTCAATGGAGATAATCTTAATCCATTCACAGTGACCTTTTCTTGTGCAAATTAGTTCTACACGCTTGTTTAAGCAAATGGTCCTTTGCCTGATGTCTCTTCTTAATGACGGGTTTATAATTGAAAATTGGCTTACTCCCATACGCCTAGTTTGTATGACAATATAAAAATAGATGTGGACTTTAAAAATATAAATTTATATATCAGGATCCCCAAAAGAGGAGGGAAGAATCCAGTGCCTTCAGGCTATGATTAAATTAGACTATTAGAGTCAGAAAATGCTGGTGACATATGCAACTGTCAAAGTCACACCTGTCTTTGGAGCATGGGAAGTTCTTGAAAAATGAGTGATTGCATCTTAGCTCTGAGAACCTGGGCCTTCACAGGATGGGAGGAGCCATCTCTAGTTTTTCAAGTTTTCTTAAATTCATCATGAACTTGAAGCCACGTGCTCAGGACAATGTTTGTGGAAATCACATTTACATTGATAACCCTAAACAAAATGAAAGGCTCCTTATCTTTCCCGCACTTCACCAGCCCTGACAGGTGACACTCCTCTTCTGTTTTGCACTTTTTCAAGTGCAAAAGCAGCAAAATACCATCAAGTGGTATTTGTATGGAAGAAACAGTCATAAACTCGTATTCCTCTTTCCCCGTTTCTTAGGCTGGCTCCTTCCCCTGTAAGTCATGTCAGCCGCCCTCA
Organism: Desmodus rotundus; assembly: GCF_022682495.2. NCBI lineage: Eukaryota > Metazoa > Chordata > Mammalia > Chiroptera > Phyllostomidae > Desmodus > Desmodus rotundus. The sequence continues at coordinate 15,078,087 of NC_071394.1, forward strand.
TACAGGATTTTTGTCTAGGGTAACTGCATGTTCTCGGTTAAATGGAGACACTCGGGCTTGAAGGAAAAAATAAATGTTGTTTTGTGCTTGTAATGGAGGTTTCCTGAGCAGGTTTGAATAGCATGGTTTTATGGGGTGGGGAACAAGAACAGTCTTAGTTCGGTGAATGACATGGCATTAAAAAAAGAAAACATTGGCAGTGATTTTTTTTTTTCTTTTAAGCTTATGGAGGCAGCACTTTCCTTCAGGACACAAAAATCTGATTTTGCAAAACAAAGGCCGAGCAAGCCAGATGGTTCCTGGGACCATTGGACTTGTCCTTAATGGGCTATTTGCAAAAGACCCCAGTGGCTTTAGCTAACGCGAAGGTTCCTATGTGTTCTCCTTGCAGTAACCCCCGTACCCCCATGGAAAAGTGGGAACTGCCCGCCTGGCATATTTCCAAGTCGCCCTGGGGATTTCATGCAGATGTGTATCCACACAGCATTCATTCACCCCTTCATCCATAACAGGTCTTCGCTGGCTAATTGTTCCTCCTCTCCTTCCAGGTATGATTATCGGGAAATGCTGCACAATGCCACTTTCTGTCTGGTTCCTCGTGGTCGCAGGCTCGGATCCTTCAGGTTCCTGGAGGCTCTGCAGGTAAGAGGCCCTGAAACATCCCCAGAACAGAGCTGGGGAACAAAAGCAGACTGGGTGGGTAGAACCTTAGCACTTCTCCTGGGATCTAAACAAGAGTATGATTTGCCTTGAACACCTGAAATCTGTTTTCCCAAGAAAATTTTGTCTTAAGTGGGAGCAGGAGGAGGATTTACTCCCTGCCTTGGGACATAAGAAGATTAAATGGTGTCCCCACCAGGGAGGAGGATGGGTTCTTCAGGGCATGATTGCAAGCCGAGGGCAGATCTGCTTGCCACCGGGCAGCCTAGCTGGGCTCCTGGAAGCTAGTCCTATGAGCAGTTGAAATGGCGTTGGTTGTCGTCCCTGAAAGCAAATTGCCTGTTCCATACACCCTCTCAGTGCAGCGCCTAGCAGGGTGGTGACGCTCACTTGGCCCAGCAGTTTCGAGGCTCTGATAGTCAGAGGTCCGTGGCTGTAGCCCCAGACCTGTGTGGAGTCTCTGTTCATTAACCTCACTCTGCAGAAATGCCTTCTCTTGTTGAGACAGTTGTCCACGTTTCCTCCCTGGAAGTTGCAGCCAGCCTTCCCTGATCTCAGGAAAGCATGCTCTCCAACTCCTTCTCCGCTCTTTGTCCCCTTGCTGCTGTGTTCCTGTCTCCTCTGTGCTCTGCACCGTGCCTGAGTCTGCTTTTGTCACAGTGCTTCCTAACTTCCGTCATTCTGGCCTGTCCTCCGACAGAAGAGCTTCCTTCTCCTGCACCTCTTTTCCAGTGCACCGCGTGTTCTGCGAAGCACATGGTCACTAATGTTCTTGTAGCCTCTCAGGATGCTGGTGGAGCACATTGATCCCTGGTGTAGGTTATGAGTTATTTGGAAGCAGAATTTTGTCATCAGTCCGGTGTTTTTGGTGATGAGATCACTGTAGTAAGTTGCTACAATGGTGGTTTGGATCCCTCTACACCGAAGGGAACAAAGTTCTGGTTCAGACATTTGCAGAACACGGGAAAGGTGAACAGTTAAGTCTGCAAAATGCTGTCTCAGAAGCAGAACCTCATCCTACTCTCTGTTGCTCATGATATTCGGAGTAAACCACTTGCAAGCTGACCTGTGGCAGTTACACTGACAAAGCTGTTCACATTCAATGTTGGTTTTATGCTGAGGTTTTGTTGGTGAAAGATTTTGTTACATCAGTAAAGCTTCTCCAGTGAGGCTGGTCGTCTCCATGAAAGACAGGTCTGCCAGACCATGTGGTAGAATAGAAATGAGGCTTTGGGATTCTACAGCAAGACTTGCAAATGTTACTGTCTCGGCTGAATACATACAATCTTCCTATCACTTGATAACTCATGAAAGCTTACTTTCCTCTGGCCTCAGCCATTCATGCAATATAAGAAATGCCCGTAATTGAATTTGTACTGATTTTGCCCCCGATGGGAATGGTTTCTGCTGTTGCTCTCCTCACTCATGAGGTCCCCTTCTTTGCACAGGCTGCCTGTGTCCCTGTGATGCTCAGCAATGGATGGGAGCTGCCATTCTCTGAAGTGATTAATTGGAACCAAGCTGCCGTCATAGGCGATGAAAGATTGTTATTACAGGTAAGGAAGGGGCTGTGGCCTTCTACCGATCAGTAGATTATTGCCGCCCCCATCCAAACTTTCAAAGAAGATGAATCCAAAAGGTCAGCTCTATAAAAGAAATTTTATCAGGAGAAAATGGTCTATGTCATGGTGAATATGAAGTCATTTAATATGACATTGTGCACTTGCCAGCATAGAATCTGCCCAGGTCCAGGGAGTGTATTAGGAAAAGGAGAAGTTGCAGGGAATGGATGTGAGCTTTGATAGTGAGTAGAGGTGTATATCCACCCCCTTCAGCATCCAGAATTTTTAGACATGATAGAAGAGAGGTCTTGTACCATCCTACTGCTCCCTATTCCTTTCCCCTGTTTCTGTATTTGCCTTCAGATTAATTTTCAGAAAGAGAGAGGTCTCTAGGGTTGATTCTTATAATTAGTGTTGTCATTGCTCAAATGATCCGCTCCGGGAACTTGAGTGAGTGTTATCTTTAAGATATCTAGTTGAAAGAGCAGCCTCTAATAAAAAAATGTTTAAGTGTATTTTTGGCCATTTAGATTTTTAAAATTTTATTGTGATAAGAACATGTAATGTGATCCCTCTCAACAAATGTTGAGGTGTGCAATGCATTACTGTCTGTAGGTGCAGTGTTGTCGTACGAGCCTCCTCATCTTGTTTAACTGAAATTTTGCACCCATGAATTAGTAACTCCCCGTATCCCTTCCCCCAGCCCCTGACCACCATCTTTCTGCTCTTTAATTCTGTGAGTCTGACTCTTTTAGATACCTCGTGAAAGTGGAATCCTGCAGTATTTGTCTTTCTGTGACTGGTTTGTGTTATTCAGCATAATATACTCAAGGTTCCTCTATGTTGTCCCATATCGTGGAATGGAGACTTAATGTTGTTCAAACATCAATATCACCCAAAGCAATCTACAGGGTCAGTGGAATCCTCATCAAAATGCCAGTGGCAGTTTTTACAGAAATAGAAAAAACAGTTCCAAAATTCATGTGGAGCCACAAAAGACCCCAAACAGCCTAATCAATCTTGAGAAAGAAGAACAAAGCTGGAGGCATCATACTTCCTGCTTTCAAAATCATTACAAAGCTACAGACATCAAAAGAGTATGGTACTGGCATAAAGACAGCCATGCAAACCAATGGACTAGATAGAATACGGAGCTCAGAAATAAATCCAAATAACTGTGGTGAACTAATCTTTGACAAGGGTGTTTAATTAAAGTTTGAACTTCTCGAGGGCTGCCTGGGGAGGAGATACAGTTCCCAGAGAGACACCCAAGTACAGCAACAGTTAGTCACGAAGGATTTCCCTATAGCCCCTTTGTGTAATAATATTCAAGTTCTATATGAATTACCATGCTCCTTTCTCTAAAATTACAGAATATTTAAATGCTTTTCTTTCATGGCATTCTGTACTTTATCTTGAACTGCCACAGATATTTGTAGAATCATTTCTTTTAATGTCCTTGCTCTTTTTGATATCCAGAAAATTGAGTTTCTGACTGCTGTTGATTCTACTTTGGTGCTGCTTAGCCAGTGGGCTGGCTGGATGGCAAAGTGAGGCAGCACTCTCCCCGAAGTAGCTGATGAGATAGTTCTCAGTGACAGGGCTAGGGATTAGGCAAGCCACGCTGTGTCCAGCGCCCAGAGCACACCTTCTGTCTGGTCCTCTGTGACCTGAGTGCCCCTGGGACCTCCGGGACGAAAGAGGCATTCAAGGTCCAGGAGCGAGCGTCCTTCCAGCCCAGAGCCGGTGTGCACCTAAAACCTTTACTCCCGAAAGGCCAGCCCACAGTGATGAACGTGGCTCTCTCCATGGTGCCTTTTCCCGTTTATGACTTTGACAGATAATGCATGTTTAGTAAAGGAAATTTGGGAAATAAAGGGAATACGAAACACAAGCCATAACTTCTCCATTTACGCACCAATGTTCCCATGAGTTCGATGTAAATAAGTTGGGAGTCTGTCTTTGACGCAGAGAACACTGTGGGACACTTCTTTGTGGTTGTCCGTTTTCTACCTTTTCACCAAAGTTGATGCCTATTCACTTTCTGAAGCAACTTCTTGGCTTGACCCCGAAGATTGTGTTTTTCGTTACGTGCCCACCCACGCTTGCTGGTATTCTCCTTGCTCACGTGCGTTCTGACTTTGCACAGCTGTCTCCCTGTGGAACAGCGGCTGCACTGTCGTTGACTGTGGTTTTAGAGAGCTGGCGACGGGCCCAAATGTCTGCTCTGGGGAATGTTTTTGTTATGTTACAATTTTTCGTTTCCTGTTTTAGAACAGCTTGGATGTTTTTATTTGCATATGTTCTCGTCATCATGTCACCAAGAGAGCTCAGTGTGTATTTCTACATCTATTTTGGTAGATCTCATGAGTTTTGTTACCATCCACGACCTCTTATTAAGACTTTGGGTTCTGCAGCTTCCAAAACAATCTGGCCAAATTAGAATTAATTTATCGCTTTTCCATACCAGCCCCTCAGGACAAGCAAATTAATAACCAACAGTCAAATGCCATTAAAACTTAGAACTGGGTCTTTTCAATCAATCGGAATTACCCTCCAGGACCCTTTGCAGGGCGATGTCAGACACTTGGGTCGTGCACACAAAGAAGGCGAATATATATTCCACCTGATGTAAGAACATAAAGACGCGGCTTCTGAAAGATAGGGGCGTGTAGTGGCCGGGTAATCCGTGATATCCCCTCTCTCCTTTCATAACCACAGCCCATCCCATTTTCTGGAGACCACAGAGCGATAGCTCTTGGCATGTTTCTAACGGAGTGGTTCCTCACGACCATGATGAAACAGTGACATCAAGCTCCATGACTCTTAAAAATGCCGCTGACACTTAGAAGAGAGCGTGATGATGAAAACTGAGCAGGGTAGTTTTTTCTGGTCTTTCTTTGGCACTCTAAGTAACTTCTCAGTGAGTAAATAAAAATAAATTTGCTTCGACCTGCTTAGGGTTCGTGATATGAATGGTCTGTCCCCCTTCTCCAAGGGTATTTTCCTTCCATGCACACACTCTGGAGCCCAGATTTACTATCTGCTTTTGGATGTGGCCAAGGCAAGACAGCTTGTCCTTCTGTTCTTCTTATGGAGCAGTTTTTTACTGCTCCTCTTAAAAGCAATGCTGCCACCTTCCCCTCCAGTGGAAATTCAGAGGGAGTCTTAGTCACAATGCCGTGGGTAACTTATTAAAGCCACAAACAGCATTCTTTCATCAGCCGAGCCCCGGGTGTCTGTCCGAGTAGTTACGGGAAGCAAGCATGCAGAAAGAGGTGAGCACAAAAGGGCACCTGCTAATAAGCACAAGGAGTTGCCCCTAAGAGGGTAGAGTCTGTAAATGAGAGATCTTGCGCTATAAGTAAAGATAGGAAGCAAGCCCAGGAAACTCACCAGAAACCCAGAGTGTACACTTCAGAGCTCCAGACCCAAGCCAGTTCACATGCACACGTGAAGCCGTTGGTCCAGCCTTAAATATCATCACCCTTATGCCAATAATGGTAACATCGGTAGTAATAATTGCTACTCTAATTAAGCCCTTAGTGTTCTAGGCACCGTGCTAAGTAAGCACTTCTCCGATCCTGTTACAGCCTTCCGATATTAGTACTATAGCCCCATTTTAGAAATGAGGAAATGGAATCTTTGAGAGATCAAGTAACTTGTCCAAGGAATTGCTTCTAGTAAATGGAGAAGCCAAGAATCCCCCCTTGTTTTGTCTAAATCATGTGTCTTGTGCTTAACCATTAGCTACTCTGCTAATAAAAATAATGATATCCCTTTTGTGGCTTCACATGGCCATGTCCAAGTCAGCTCTTATTTTTTTAAGTGACTACTATAGAAAGGCCACTTTACTGCCTTAAAATGTGTAGCGATATGGATAGGACATAGAGCTGCCTTTAAAATTATGTAGTGTGGTAGAGAGCAGCTATGACTACACCTATTCAAGGTTGGAAAGATCGCGTTAGATTGGGGTAAGTGCCGGAGACAAAAGGAGAGGGCTCTGGGGGGCAGAAGAGCTCTCAGGTGAGGTAGGAGGTATGTGCACATAGAATCGACTAACCAGGGCTTCCGATTCCTTGAGAGGCTCAGAGGCATTCCATGAAAAGCCCTTGAGTAGGTAACTTGTAGTCCCTGGCATGGCATGTCTTAAAAGCGCTTTGGCGGGGATGATGTCTTTCAGCCTTTCCCCGAGGCCTGTAGCTCCTTCTCTGTAAAATGTGGTTGTCCATGTGCAAGATCAAGGATTTGTGGGGCTCCGAGGAGAAAATGGCAATTGCTACTATAGGAACACCCTAAACAACTGATGACCTGCTTCGGAACCTTAGAGGTGATCTCCGACTTTCATTCATTAAAGGTCATTAAAATGGATGCCCAATAAGTGCTGTTTTGTACCTGACACCTCTGAAAGGCATTTTAACTGAGAGGTTGGTGATTTTTAGTAGATCTGTATGCTAGAAGCCAAGTGCCGTAAAGAACAAAAGCCCAAGTGGGTTATTTTGATGCAATGGCATGTCATTGTTGTCCTGTTATAGTTACGATGTGTTCCCCTTGTGTTCCAGATTCCTTCTACAATCAGGTCTATTCATCAGGATAAAATCCTAGCACTTAGACAGCAGACACAATTCTTGTGGGAGGCTTATTTTTCTTCAGTTGAGAAGATTGTATTAACTACACTAGAGGTAAGTGGGACCACTTGGCCCTCTGTTGAATAATGGTCTTTTATACGCTTCTCTTGGCCTTCTGTTTGCTGGTGGTGATGTGTATTTGGTCAAACGGGGCAAAACCGAATTTTCTGTGCATTGGATAGGACAGTTAACTTTTTTTTTCACCTGCTCTGCCATGCCCAAGCAAGTAAGTCCATTTCTGACAAACTCAGGGGAAAGCTGACAGGAGGAGAAACTACATGATGGGCTCTGGCTTAGGTCATTTCGGGGATATGTGGCTGATGACTGTCCTGTCGCTCATACTTAACAGCATCTGTGGAAGACATGTAGTAACCAAGTAGGGGAAATTTTCTACCACAGTAAACATATGAACCACTCTCTGACCACCTCTAGTACAAAGGCATCGGGGCACAGCAGAACTAGTTCTCAAGACATATACAAGCCCCCCAGCATCGATGCTGCAAGGATGTGTTAAGAAGGAAGTCGGGATTACACCCGTCTGGTTCAGAAAGTGTTAAACTTGATGAAATCAGCCAATCTTGTAGGCAGATGGGTGCCCACTTTCAAGCTGCTTTTTTTAAGGCTGGAGGGAAAAAGGACAGGGAAGCATGGAGAGGATTAGAACCTTTGGAAATAGAGCAGAGAGCGATGGCCTGAGGCTACACCAAAGTGGCACAAAGAGCTAAGAAAAGATTTAGGCAACTGCACACTCCTGAGTCAGAGGCATGTAGGCGGGAGAGCAGGGGTACTCCAGTGAGGCTCGGTATGCAGTGACTCCGAGGCGGTGGCATCTGGGGCCTCCCTTTCGGAGTATTTCCTTTGGAGCACACGCTGAGAAGTCTGGTCACCCTGTTTTGCCCATACCACTACTTTCTTGCCATCCTGAGTATCAGAGCCACTGCTGGTCCTGCCCCAGGCACAGTGGGGCATTTACTTACCTGCCCTGAGCCTAGCCTGGGCTCCTGCTCTCGCCTGGGGGCATGCTTGGTCCTCTCATGAATGGCGCACCTGTTTTTTCCTTCCTGAAACTAGGTGAAACAGGCTGTTTAGGGCCCAGGCTCACCCCATTAAAGGAACAGTGGGGACAGAATGGCTTCAGAAGCCTTCCTCATTGCAAATAACATCTCCTGTACCTCCGAAGCACTCCCTTCAATTAAACTGATTGAGTCTGCTGTTCATAGCAGCAGATTTGAACATGTAATAGATGCTACTTTTCTTTTCTTGGTCCTGCCCTCTTTAGAAGACCTTTCCTAGGCCCTTCTTAAGGAAAGTTGAATCTCATTTTCTTCTTTATCTTTTTAGACTAGTAGTGCTTTCTTATCAAAGAAGCACATGCTTATTTTAGAAAATAATGGAAAATACTTACAGAATAAAATAACCTACCCATGCAAAATCACTATTGACACATACAGATAAATACATATGTTAGTTCTTTTCTATGCCAATGTATAAATATGTTGTCATTTTTAATTTGAAAAGGAGTCTTCTGTACTTTATATATTTTCAGCTTAAAAATGTACTGTTAATATTTTCTCATGTTCTTAGATTTTTATGTAATTATTTTAATGACTATAATACTCCATTCATGATATCACTTAATTTCTTTAATGAATATCCAATTTGAACCCATTACAATTGTTTTTGACTTTTTATTATTATTATATACACCATTAAAGCAAATAGCCATAGTGCAAAATTTCTGGGCAGGTTTGAAATTACTTCCTTAGGAAAAGTTCCTTGAATTCAAAGACTTGGTTCAAAGACTATGACAAATGTTATGATTTCTAAAGTGAGTTGTCAATTTTTCTGTAATAGAATCAAGCTAATTATATTCCCTCCAGCAAATATGAGCAGACCTGTTTTGAGTTCAGTTTTTTTTTCACTTTCACCAATATTGGGCACTATATCTTTAAAAATGATATATTATTATTTGCTTAATTTACATTTCTTAGGATATTAGTAAGAATGAATATTTTTATATACTTCTTGGTCAGGAAACTCATAAAGAAAGAAATAGAAATGGCCACAAAGTTGTCCCACTTTTTCTCATTAATTTTTAAGACCTTATTATGTTAAAAAGTATTAACCCTTTGCCTCTTGTTGCAAATATCTTTCCCTAATTCCTTTCTATTTTGTTTATGATTGGGCAATCTTTCTATTTGTTATGGTTAAAAAGAACTTTTCAACCACAATTCTATTTTTATATACACATATTTACTTATATTTTTCTAGTACTTTCATAATTAATTTTTTTACATTGAGCTCTTTAACCCAATTTGCTTTTACGTATGATCTGTGTTGGAAAAAAAAACTTTTTTTTTTTTTTTTACAAATTATTGTGTAGTTGTCTCGATATATTTCATTGGTGTTCTCACATGCCACTCTTATGCCTCTTTGGGTCTGTTTCTAGCCTTTTAGTTTAGCCTTATTAGTCGTCCATTCTCAAACACCCAGGCCACATGGCCTCATTTTTTATTTTTTACTCTGTGTGCCGTCCTTTGCTGCAAGCCTGCATTTATTTAACCACTTTGTTATTGTTGACAATTAAGGTTGTTTCTAATTATTTATTTTTATAGGCATAGATACAAACCCTTTATTCAAACATTGACTTTCTATATGTGTCTTAGACTACACCTCTATTTCTCTAGTATGGAGTCCAGTGAGATTACTCAACCAAAGAGTCTAGGCATTTTGGAGGCTCATGCTATGTACTGGCAAATTATTCTTCGGAAAGGCTGTATCAGCCTAGACTCTCACAAGCTGTCCGGGGGAGACACTCTCTTACTGCGAGCTTGTCAGCCTTAAGGATCATAATTAAAACACACACATACACAACTTCCCTAATTTTCCAGATGAAAGATGGTATCTCATTAATTACGTTGCTTTTCAGTATGGTTTATTGCGTAGATCTGGTCTTGTGCCTATTAAGTTAGCAGTGCTCAATTATCCTGTAATAACAGTTGGATGTGTTACATTCATCAGAATAGGAACTTAAGTCAAGCTGTTATCATCTCTGTGCCCGGAAATGCTTTCTTCCCCTTGGATTTAAGCCGTGTAGTTCTTTAGCCGCACAGTTGTTTTGAAAACACTACAAACCATATACTTCATTCAAATGTATAGCAACTGTCAAATCCCCTTATATAGTGTCAAGATCAGGTTGGAACAATCTGACTTCTTAACTGAATTGCATGAGAGATACCATCTAGTTTCGCTTTTTAATTCAGAACTCAGATAACCCAGACATCCAATGTAAATAGAAAAACAGAGGCTGGCAGAAAGTGCCATCCACATACAAATAAACAAAGCCAATCTGTTTGTGAGAATGTTCTAACTAATTCATAACGATACTACCCACTTGGCTTAGAAGGTAGATAATACAAGTCCTTTAGTCCCGGTTGGAGCTCCAAAGGTCGGAGGATAAATCAGAGTTACCCACAGACAACAGAGATTTGAGGGCCCATTGCTTCAGGTGGTTCTGCACTCAGAGACTTCCCTCCTTGCCTTCTGTATTCTAGGCCATGAGAAAGGGATTACTTAGGTTTGGAGATTATGAGCCTTAAAGTTGTAGGTAGTACTTAGACACTATTGAAAACAGCACACGCCTCATTCTCTTCTCAGTGCCAGGGTCATGGTGTTGGTGCATTCTATTGTGCTGCTCTCTGTCATCTTTAGGACTCAACTAGCATAGTGTTGCCAGTGTGACTGAAGTTTCCTTATTCTGCATCTTGCAGTTAAAGAGCTATTTAATAAGAGCTAAGCCCTTTGGAGCTTAGTCCTTTTGTGTGTGCAAATTGACAAGTAATGATGGAACAATAATAAAATGCTGTCGAGACAGTGCTCCTTCCTGAATTCCATTATGTGTGAGAATGCTGTACTGTAGTAACCCGGCACAGGGGATTGAACCACAGGAGCCCAGTCAGAATCAGGGTGAGCGAAAAAAAAAAAAGTGCATGAGATTGTAATAATATGTGAAACCAGCTAACGTTAGCTTGGAAAGCACATTTTTAGTGGAGTTTTATGAAGTCTTCATTCTTTACTTTTCGGTTATCTAACCATGTGCATTTAAACCACAGTCTTGCTGATGCTATTGTACCGTGAAATCTTAAAATCAATGAGATAATGGAAATAGAAAATTGCTTTGGCTTGGAGTGAGGGGACATATGGTGGCATTGTGTGTGTTAGGTAACACTGCGTTGGTCAAGAGACCACGTCAGAGCCACACGGAATGACTGTCACCTAAAAGATGGCACAGAAAAAAGAAAAATAAGGAGGCTGTCATTCTTCCCTTTGAAGTCACATAAATAGGAAACTATTCTTATCGAGGGTGCTATTTGGGACTATAATAATAAAAATACTGTGTTATGTGTGTATATGTTTGTGTGTATGTGTGTGTTGATTTTTTTTTAATAGTCACAGTTCTGTCAAACCTCTAAAGGTAATGTCTCCTTTCCCAGCAATAGACATGGGCCCCAAGTGCTCTGAAAGGATTCTGGGAGCTGTCCAGTGTGGTGACAGGGAGAATAGGACATTAGGAGAGGGACAAAATGACCTTTCTATTTAGTGAAATGAGAGCCATAGTCTTTCAAACTTTTGAGAAGGCATTGACATAAACTTTTTAGAAAGGCATTTGGCAGGAAAATGAACAGCCTTAAAAGTGTTCATACTCTTTGACAAAATCTTAAAGAATCAGTCCTAGATGTGGAAAAATGTAATTCATAAATGTGTTCATTGCATAGAAAAATTTGTACTCTTGTTGGTCATTTAAAAGAAGTAGACCGTGAATACTATTAGTAATATGGAAAGATGTCTATGATACATAATGTCTGTGATATTATAGCTGTGTAAAAATGGAAAAATCTGTGCCTTGAAAATGAACAAATTAATGCTTTTGCCATTAGTTTTATTACTGGCAAAAGCAACCCAAGTCTTAAGTGTTAAAGCTTACACTACTCTTCCTAACAATCCTGAGAGGTTGTTATAGTTACTGTGATATTTTATTGTTTATTACAAATGAGGAAAGTGAGGCATAAAGGCGGCCAGTTGCTCGAGCCAGTTTAAACTGAGCATTTCACATCTTCGCTGATATCTTCCTGTTAAGATCCATTTGAAGAGACTATCATATGCTTATTGGTATTTCAGAAGTGCTGTAACACATTATTATATCCTCGAATTAAAAAGATAACAATGTTGTGATACTCAACCAAAAACAGTCTCTGACAGTGGGAAGCAAACCAGCCAGAGACCTGCAGTGGGTCCCACGTCTGCGTTCCACGTCCTTTCGCGTGGAGGTCAGATGTATGATGCCGTCTGGTGTCACTTTACTCTGTGTCTTGATACCAGACTTGTTTCAGTGACCACGTGCTGCAAGGTACATAAATTTGGAAAGCAAAAAAAACCACAGAGGAATGAAAAACTATAAGAGAAATTAAATAGATAGTGGATTTGGATGAATCATTTTAAAAAACAAACCGGAATACATGGTGTACAAAGTGAAATTGGTAGCCACATAAAAACCCTTTGCAACCATAACATTTTTTCATAATTAATGCGTAACAACAGCATTGTAACCTGTCTCTGCTATACCACAAAGAGGAAACATTAATATTTTAGCTAGATTCCTGAGATCTTCACCATGTTACAAACCTATACCCAGCCATATAAAACTAGCCATTTTGATCTGGGGGAAAGACAAAATGCAGAAATTTTCTCTTTGCTCCTTCTTTTTTCTTTCTGATTAAGAAATATAAACAGGATAAGGTTTGCAAAGATAAATGCAGCTCACTTTATGGCTTGTCCAGTCACCGTGCGGGACGAGATGAGGGTGTTAATAACCTTAGCAAATAACAAAACTGCATTTAAAATGGTCCGTACTTAAAATCGCATTGCATAAAATGAGGAGCTGGAAAATGATGATTTAGGTTTTAAATCTCTTGAGACATATGACAGGCTTTCTTTTTTTAAGGAGAAAAAAAAAACATTGCTGAAAACATGAAATTCTGTATCAAGTTAATTATTTGCCAAATCATATCTTAATGAGTAGTTGGTATAATTACAAGAGTTTGAAAGTCACAGAGAGAAATCCGTAAAGTGGATTAATCACATTCGCCTGACAAATGATCCAGGATGGGAGAATGCCTGGCTCTGAGTGTAGAATTTAATGATCTGCAAGGTCCCAGAGTCCAGAGAAACTAATGAACTAGCTTGCTTATTATTAGTCTTCATATGCCATGGCTCTTGTCGTATTCTGTAGGATGTTTTAAATAATTCTTACCTCGCTACTTTTTGAGACGCAATTCAAGAAAACTTCAGCTAACCCACCCTCCAAAGTCCAACAGTTGACTTCTAAAGGAAAACGAAATAGGACAAGGACATGTATCTGCCTCCTGAATTAAAGCCACAGATCAAAGCCGCTGCAGCTCCTGGAATGGGCCACACCTTCCATATGCCTTTAGCCTGGTCTTCACAGGGTCTGGGTTGACACCTCTGTGCATGAGGCCACATCTGCCTGGTGTCGATGCAGACCCACTGTTACATGCTCATCTGTCCAGGAAACCATTCCACACACTTGAAATGAGCGTGGACGTGACTTCTTATTACAGAAAGACAAGGTGGTATGGCTGGTTAACCTGGAGTTTAGTCAGGAAAGTTGGTCAGCCATATTTCATCTTTCTCTTTCTTCCATTGCTCTGTCCTCTCTTTGTGTTCAGACACAATGATCGGCGGAGAATTGGTGGGCTGCGGGGTTGGGGGGTGCGTGGTCACTACTCTGAGTGTCTTCACCCCTCCAGTAGGACGGCACACAGTCCCTATCAGATGCCCTGTCATCACAGTGTGCTATGTTTCCGCGTTCCAGATTATTCAAGACAGAATATTCAAGCACATATCACGTAACAGTTTAATATGGAACAAACATCCTGGAGGATTGTTCGTACTACCGCAGTATTCATCTTATCTGGGAGACTTTCCTTACTACTATGCTAATTTAGGTAAGTGTGTTCCTTCCAGGGCACTCACTGCCCTTGCGTAGCCTCCGGATGCCCGGAATCAAAGCCCCTCGACTTTTCTATTCTGGGTCCGGGTCTCTCTGACAGCCCGCATTGGAAATTGCCGACCGAGCCCCGTCATAAAGGGTGTATCAAGGTCAAGAATTATAAATCCTGCAGAGTGTTGCAAGTGAAAAAAAAAATTTGAAAATGCCTTTCTTATCTGAGCAGCTATGCTTTACATTCAGTAGAGTCAATTCTTGTTGAGAAATAGGCTCCCTGTTTTGAACATGGCAATGGATTAGCTGTAATTTTAAGTCTCATATATAAAATGGAGCTAGAAAACCTCACCCTAATATTTTTTTCACAATCCCAACTTCTCTATCTCATACCAAAGGAAAACTGAATTAATAAAGGGAAGGGAGAAAGATTTAAGAATATACGACAAGGGAGATATGTATCACTCATTCAACATTTATTATGCTCCTTTTATATGCTACGTTAATGCAATGCCAGGTGATGGAAGTAAAAAGTCAAATGAGACACAACATCTGCTCTCGGGCAGATTTGAGTTTAATACTAATGGGGCAAAAGGAAATGGGTAGAGGGACAAAGGTCTCCAAAATGCTACTGTGATTGCCATAGATATTTTTGTACTTGGGGCCACAGTTGCTCTGGTATAAAATCTTGGACATTCCCTACCATTCACAGTTCCAAATTTGAGAACCCTGGGATAGGAAAGCACCTTTCAAGTTGATGGAGCAAAGAGATTCTTAGATTTTCCTACCCAATGCCGATATTCTCTCATAACTCCCTCACCCTCTTTTGAGTTGTATATATTTAGCTGATAAGAAGTAACCTAAAAATCCGTGGCCTGGGGTAGCAACCAGTGACAAAGAACCCTTTCATCCAATCCAACTGTGTCATGGAGACTATATCAAAATCAGTGACTGGTCTACTGGGTAGCAATAAATTTCTGTATATTTCTTATGGAGCATTAATATCTTCATTTAGACTTAGCACATTAGAAGTGTATAAATGATGCTCCTTAATCTATTAGGAAAAAAATCAAAAAGCAGTGACTTGCCCTCACTGTTAAAAAGCAAACCCCTCCGTCATCTTTATTCTTCTTACGTGACAAAATCTTAAATGTGTATCTTGATAGTGGGAAAGTTAGCTTCTTTCTAACATGCAATTGAAGTGCTAATTGTATTATATAATTTGCTCTACAAACATTCATATAATCCTTTAATGTACATAATCTGATTCTTTATCCCATCAGTATCATCTTAAAACTTAAATGTCCGCACTCTTTTGTTCACATGCAAACTACTAAAATGAGAAATCAGTGGGTCTAAACAGTGATGTTTCAAAATTTTGTTTAGCCCTGGCTGGTGTGGTTCAGTGGATTAAGGTGGACTGGGAAGCAAAGGGTAGCTGGTTCGATTCCCAGTCAGGGCACATGCCTGGGTTGTGGGCCAGGTCCCCAGTAGGGGGTGCATGAGAGGCACGTACACATTAATGTTTCTTTCCCTCTCTTTCTCCCTCCCTTCCCCTCTCTCTAAAAATAAATAAAACCTTTAAAAATATACAATACTTTTTAAACTGGTTTCCAATTTCATAGTGAGTTCTTACGGGAATACCTGTGCCGGGAGAGGCCATCTGACTTTCTCTTTGGTGACAGCTTTGCGCAGTTATGCTACTTTTCTGTCTCAGGCTTCCCCGCGCACAGTTGGCCAAGGTCTGGGTCACATACTTCTTCTGTCCCCTATGTTGCTGCTGCATAGACAGGGTTCTTACTAGTGTAGAGGCTTCCACTCCAGAACGATGAGCATGGTGATGGTGGTGATGACCGCAGCTACCAAAGACTGACCACTTCTCTTTGCTAGGTCCTGTTCTAAGCACCCTGTATGCGTTCGCTCACTTAATTGAATTCTCATAAAAGCCCCATATGGTTGCTACTATTATTATCAATTCCGTTTCACAGCTGTGGAAGCATGGAGGGTTAAGTAATTTTTCCAAGATCCCACCACCGGTAAGTGATTAAAAAAAAAAAAGTGGCGTCCAAACCTTAGTCAGGCTCTGGATGCTGTTCTTTTAATTTTTACCACTTGCTAGTTATTATTAACTACGTAATTAAGAGTAAGACATATGCAAATACCCTGGGTGAGAGCACCTTTGCTTAAACCCGTATTAAGATGTAAGTGACTAGGGTAGACCCTTTATGAGTTGAGAGTGGTGGGTGTGTGTGTGTTTAATTAGACTTTGGGTGCCTGCAAAGCGGAAGGAAGATCAAAGATGCATCCCCAAGGGAGGAAAGGGATATCAAAGGAAAAATCTGGAAATGGTCATTGAGCTGCAAATTTTCCAGGACTCTAGACTCAGGCAGCAGTTAACCAGCAGCTTTTCACCTTGTTTTTGTTCTGTCAGGACCTAGGAGGCGAAGCAAAAATATGCTAGAAGGAAACATTAGTTCCAGGGTGAGGCAGCGGAGCAAAGACCAGTAATTTTCTCAGTCTCGTTTTTAGCGCTTCATTAGGCTGCTCTCCCTTTTCTGTTTCAGGTTTAAAGCCCCCCTCCAAATTCACTGCAGTCATCCATGCAGTGACGCCCCTCGTCTCTCAGTCCCAGCCAGTGTTGAAACTTCTCATGGCCGCAGCCAAATCCCAGTATTGTGCCCAGGTGAGTGGGGGTTAACCTGCCTGCTTCTGCTTAGTGGTCTAGAGATACCCACCCCTCACCTGCTGCTACACACGTTGATCCCTGGGACTCATTAAACATTGTGGCTCGTGTCCTGTTCCTCCCGTTTCATTTGTCATGCCTTGTTATGTCCTTTTCATCAACTTAGAGGTGCTTGGGAGTGAAATGTGGCACCGGTAATGGGTGGATGGAGAAGAGATCTTTGCACTGGGGTCGGGTTAAAAATATATATATATCACAACATATTTTTAAAAGAGTATATAAGAACGGTATTTTGTTTTTAAATGTCAGAGTGATAAAGTAATATCAGAAGTGCCACTGGGCCCTGGCTGGCGTGGCTCGGTGGATTGAGTGCCGGCCTGTGAACCAAAATGTCATGTGGCTGGTTGGATTCTCAGTCAGGGCACATGCCTGGGTTGTGGGCCAGGTCCCCAGCTGGGGGCGCACAAGAGGCAACCAGTCAATGTATATCTTGCACACTGATGTTTCCCTCCCTCTCTTTCTCCCTCCCGTCCCCTCTCTCTAAAAGTAAATAAATAAAAACTTAATAAAAAGAAAGAAAAAGAAGTACTACTGGGACGACCCAGAAAATTAAGTTTTAACAGAAGAGACAGACTTGTTGCTGTCAGGAGACATCAACTTTCCTGCCACTGAGGTCATGACCAGTGACTTTGGGGATAGAAGATTAAACTGGTACTGACAACATTTTGCAAATCAGTCTCTCTCCCATATGCTGTTATTAACAGTGGTTTTTCTGATTTGCAAATTAGCTTATAGTTGAAGGTTTACAAATGAGGAAAGAAATAATTTTCAAGTATACAATTTTGAATGAAACACTTTGATCGGAACTAATAAAGGCACATAAAATTAGCAGCCATTCTGGAGAATAGAAAGCATGAGCTCATGGTAGTTCTGTATTGAATAGTTTTATTTCTCCCATATGGCCTGATGTAGTGCCGGTTCATAGCATATGTTCAGTATAAATTTTTATTCAATCTGGTCAGTGTTGTTATCTCACTCACCTCTCATAAGATACCAGAATTTAGAAAATCAATTTAAAAACAGATACATTTAAAAAAATTAAAAAACCAAGAGCTGCGTATTCAAATTAAAAAAAAAATCACTTTATTAAGATCCAGCAACTCTAAAATTACTTGTTTTCCTCCTCCTTTCTCCAACCACCTTGACGGAAATTTTTTTTATGTTAATCTTTTTGTCCTCTCTTTCGTTGTTAAAATGATCAGGTTTGGAAGGTTGTGTGGGAGTGGACTCACTTTAAAATGAGTTGTGGCCCTGGCTGATGTGGCCCTGATTGAGCGCCAGCCTGCGAACTCAAAGGTTGCTGGTTTGACTCCTGGGCAAGGCACCGTGGCTGGGTTGCGGGCCAGGTTCGCAGTTCAGAGTGTGTGAGAGGCAGCTGATTGACGTTTCTCTTGCACATCTATGTTTCTCTCCCTCTCTTTCTTCCTCCCTTCCCCACTCTCTGAAAAATAAATAAAATCTTAAAAAAAAATAAAGTCCATTTTGATGTCTGCTGTTCTGCCTTGCTTGGATGTCTACCTTCTCTCTCTGTCCCATCCCTGTCCCTGTCCCTCTATGAAAAGAAACATTGGGCTGGAGGCCTCTATAAGTCCAGCCATACCAAGCCATCTAATGGTTCCCTATTCCTTTCAGATCATAGTTCTGTGGAATTGTGACAAACCCCTACCAGCCAAACACCGCTGGCCTGCCACTGCTGTGCCTGTCTTTGTCATTGAAGGAGAAAGCAAGGTAGGACTGGAAGGGGACCTAAATTGGAACCACCACAGAATCTGCATTTCTCCATGGGGTACTTTGGATGTGGGCCTTGAATGTTTTGCCCCTCCTCCTGGCCCTGGACTCTTTTTCTAAAACTGTACCTGGCTCTGAACGTCCTCAGCTTTGACAGTCATAGGCTTTCAAATTAGTGAATCCTAGGTCCCTAATACTAACTCTTTGATTTGTGACCCTGTACATGCTTTTTTTTAGCTTCCTCATCTACGAAATGGAAATAACAACACATACCTCATAGGCTTGCTGTTAGGACTGAGTGAATTTGGGGCCAGGCAGTAGTAATCCATCTGTACGTGAAGAGGATGAAGATGAGGCGGCTCATGACTGTGTGGATGCATGGGGTTGGCTAGGCTGACTAATCTGAGTTAGTTGTGTCTTTCTAGTGGTTATTCCTCACTTTTATCTGAAAAACAACATTTTCACCTTCATTTGTTTTAGTGTCTCCATCAGGCTGTCATGAGGGCTGCCTCTGGCCCCTTGTTTCCATTCTCCAGTTCATCTCGCCCGGGACCGGATGATCTTCTTCATCATCTTATGGCCTCAGGGAATCTGTTTGCTAGTGCTTTAAATTAACATCGGAGGCCATGTGTAATCTGGCCTCAGCCGGCCTTCCCCATCATCTGTCTCATTGCCTCTCCCTGTAGACCCTGTCGACCCTGTCCTCTGAGCACACATGATCATTCAGGTACCTGAGTTGTCCTGTGCCCTGTCCTGCCTCTAGTCTTTCCCATTTGCTGTCTTGACTGCCCCTCAGTTCTCCATGTCTGTTGTCAAACTTCCCAACCATCTTTTAAGCCCCTCTACACATGCTACCTTCTCTTTGAAATTTCTTCCACTGTTGGAAGCTGGAGTTGAGTTCTTCTTTTTCTAGCTGCTTCTCATTGCCTGCTTTTAGATCTTATCCATTGTGAAGAAATTAGTCACTACTAAATGAAACAGAGATGGGTGAAGCATTGTCATCTAAGAGACTCCCTTTCTCTGTCCCCAAGAGGTCATGTCATGAGAGATTATCCCACATTAGTGGCTCTTTGAGCCAGAATGACAAAATATCAATATATGAGGTTGAAGCATTTGAAACCATCATTTGACTCACTGAAAGTGGTGCTTCCATATGGCTCACCATAATACAGTGAAAATTGTAGCTGTCATGTGGATGAGATGATCAGAGCACTGCCTGTTCAGTTCCAGCATACGAGGGCCTACTGTGTGCTGGTTGCAAGATGTTGGAACGCAGTGAGGAATGTGACAGATAACCATCATGGTGTTCTGGGGGCTGGCCCCCAGCAACGTGGTGGCCAGAGAGCTGCTTGGGAAGCATTTAATGAGAAAGGCAGGAATTAGAATAACCACACGGCTCCTGACATCAGTCTCACTTGCCCTCACGCATCCACGTCACCATAGCTGTGGCTTCTCAAAAGGGACCAGCACACAAAAACCTGCTGCCTGCCACCTCCTGTGTCTGTATCCCCAATTCCAGTGCCTGAGCCCCCGAACAGTGCTCAGGTGGAAGCTGTTAACTGTGAACTTCAGTATTCTTTGTATTTATGCTTCCATGGGTGACTAGAACTTCTTCTGGTAGATAAGTCTTCCTTTGACTATGTCAGGATATTAAAAAATGATCCAACTTGACTGACTCACCGGGAGACATTCTGACTTCTATGGTTAGTATTGCATTTTTATGCACAGACTTATTGATTGGTTTTGTATTTTTCCTCTTAGCGAGGAGTCTGATGATAACAGTAGTACCTATCTCATGGGCTTTACAGATGTGTCTGTTAAGATACCTCACATTCTTCCAGCTAGATGTACATTCGGGCATCTGGCCATTTGTTGAGTGCTAGCCGCCACCTCCGCCAGTGCTTCCAGTGGGTCATAACAGTGCCTTTTCCCTCGCTCTCTCTGCCCTGGAATTGCACCTCCTGATAAAGCACTTGCATGTAAGTCTTGCTGCAGCCTCTGTGTTCCAGGGAACCAAGGCTTCAGCCCATTTTAAGGATTATGTCTAGCTTGAGTTTAAAATTGATGTGTCTGCTGCTTTGGCTGTGACACCCTATTTTGAATTTATTGGCCTTGTCTTTGCAGTCCTCCCCTGTACACTTAACAAGGGGAAGGCCAGGGTGTCACTAGGCTGGCAGCTCATGGTTTCTGTGTTAGTCAGCGGACACAGAAACAGGATCAAAACTGCTTCCGGCTGAGGTTTCTGAGCACTGTGTGTGGGGGGGGCTACCGATCACTTTGCATTAGATTTGATTTTATTTTGAAAGCCTGAGAAAGAATAAAAGCTTGGCCCAGTTGACAGAGGTGTAGGAGCAGACCCTGAAGCCACGATGTAGTAGATGAACCCCTAGAGCTCCCAGAGATGGGTCAGAGTGGGCTCTTCCCGTTTTGCCAAGTCATAAGCCCTCCAGTAGCTTCACAGGCATGCAAACCCCATCGGAGCTAGTTCTTGGCATAAATATAGTTTGGGCCTCTCTGGTGTGGGAGGGTGGATCCTCACATTTGTGGAGAAGACACTGTTGGCAGTCAGGTTAGGTGTCTGCCTTTTCTCTCTGTCTCCAGTGTCCAATTGCTTCCTTCTGTGGCTTCTGTGCCTTGAGAGTGGATGGTAAGTGTGGCTTTTCTCTTGGGTTTCCAAGTGTGAATTCAAAGAGGATGTCGTTAACTGTTTTGATAACTTCTTGAGGAAGGTGGTGAATGTAAGGTTGCCATGTGTGCCCTGGAGTCATCTGTGAGGTCCTTTTCAGACCTGTGACGGGTGGCACGTAGTGGCTGAGGACCTTAATCTAGAGAATCACACCATCTGGGATGAACATGCTGGTGGGCCCATCTGGGGCAAGACACGTCACGTATCCTCTGAGCTCCCGGCATTTTTCACACCAGGCGAGGACTGGTCATCTTGATCTTGTTCTCTGCAGACTAGGAGCTCCTCCCACACAGGGAAGGTATCTTCTTCACCTCCACGCCCTCTTTAACTAGCAACGTGTCTGTACCCAGTAGGTGCCCAAATGGTGAAATCCATGAGTCGGCACTGATGAGAAAAGGAAGTCTTCAATGGTGAGGGGTGACATAGTGCTAGAATGTTCTTTCTGAAGGTTGAGGTTTGGGGAATTGGCTTGAAAAAAAAAACATCGAAATTTACTTCCCTCTCTCCTAATTCCTTCCCTTCTGCTTGCTTTGTGGTTACTCCAGGTCATGAGCAGCCGTTTTCTGCCCTATGACAACATCGTCACAGACGCAGTGCTCAGCCTTGACGAGGACACCGTACTTTCCACCACGGAGGTGAGCACTCCCCCCTCCCCGAAGAGTGGGCAGTGGGCTCCTCTGGCAGCTGCACCACCCCAAACCCCAAGGTGCCAGTGCTGCTTTTTCCTGTGCCTTGGCCAAATCGGAAACATTTTTCAAAACTTCCTGCAGAGTTGCTTTTAATCAAGCCCGTTTCTGTGAGCACCTTGCCACCACCTGGCACCTGATGAGGGCATCTTCCCCTTTGTTTTCCCTGCTAATTGGCTCCTCATTTGCACGGCTGAACCTCACCTCTCCCTGCCTGCCTGCCCTCATTTTTTTGTTCTTAAACAGCACAGCTGCTGACAGATGCACAGAAAAACCAAGAGGAGGCCGGAGGCCGGAGGCGGGAGGGGGCACCTGTTTAGCATGATCTCGAAACCATGCTGCCCAGAGCAAGCAGTCCCATCCTTCCCCAGTTATCTTAATGCCTGTGTGGGTGTGTGTTGCCTCTGTTAGGGAACAATGTACTGGGTTCCAGAGGCAGCTTTTCTGTCCTGGTTTAAAGTGCTCATTTTCATTCACCCACACAAGAGCAAACGGTTTTGCTTTAAGGCTGAGATGGGGATCCCTGCTATTTCAGACATTCAGGTATTTGTGCCCAAAATAAGATTGCACCAAGAATATGAGGAGGAGGAGGAGGAGGAGAGAGAGCAGAGGAAAGATAGATATGGCAGAAAAGCAATTTTTACAACTCGAATGAGTATTGATCTCTGAAACCTTACTTTAAACCATACGAGGGACCAAACACAGTTATATAAAAATGTAGTATATTTGAAAATGCATTATTAATGGTAGCCGCTGAAGAGTGTGAAGACTTAGCTACTTATACTTTCCCCTTCTCCCTTTCTTTTGTCCTTTTTATTCATAATCATTTTTCTTTCAATTTAAGTGTGGGCGCTTCCCAGCACCAGACTGGAAGCCAGTCTGGTTCAAATGGCCTCCTGCCCACATAGCCAAGACTTGGTGTTACCTAAGCTACCAGCCCCAGTGTCTCTTGAAATTCCATGGATGCTTCCCGTTTCCGTCAAATGGAGTTGAACAAATGTGATATGCAAGGGCAACCTAACTAACCCCAGGACAAAATGTGCTGGGCCTCACCTTGGGGAAATGCCTTCTGTGTAGCGGAAGCTCTATAAATGCTTGGTGAATGAATGATCGTGGAGATGCATGCACAGGGGATTAACGTGTGAACACACAGCCAATGGCGTCATGTGTAAGTCGGCAGGAGGAAGGGGTCCGGGGAGAAGATGCACTTATGGTTCAAAGGGAAAGAGGGCGATGGAACACAGGGTGTGGACACCCTGCTCTCATTTGTCTGCTGCTTCCTGCAAAGGAGGCTGGCCTCCCAGGAGCGCATTCATTCAACAAGTATTCATTGAGGGGTTTCTTTGTTCTGGTCTGCATGCTAGTTGCTTTGATTACACAGTTCCTGCCTGTAGCCATCAGGTCTTGGCAGCAAACAATTCAAACCACGAGGTTCAAATGGAGGGGTTTAGGGTTATTCAGAGACATGGATGGGATTAAAAGGGTGGCACAAGAGAGAGTGAGGCACCTGGAGAGTAACAAGAACAGGAAACAGCTCCGACCCCAGGCTTGAAGGAGCCAGGAAAGGAAATTAGTGTTTCCAGAGCCTACGAGAGATGGAACTGGGGAGAAGAGGCTGTCCTACAAGGGAATGATCACAGAGGGACATGGCAACTGTCCGAAGTGTGGTGCCAGAGCTGAGGGCACCTCTCCCTCTGTCTCCCCTCCATTTTTCTGCTGAAGGCTCCCACTGACCTCACCCAATAAGCCACCAGCCAGCAAGGAAGGCCAGGCGATGCCATGGATAGGGTCCCAGCATCTCAGGGTTCAGAGCATGGTGGAAAGAGCAGAGAGGGGATCTCAGAGCAAACACAGGAAGGCATCCCATGGCATGGTGGAATGCACGGTCAAGACAACGACAGCATATACCTAAGTCATTGTCCTGTTTCCTGAAGTATTGATTCATCAACTTATATCTTCCCCTGGGCACGAGGCAATTAGGGTCACTCTAGGATTTGCTTTTCGCTGTCCCTCGGTGAAATAGCACTCAGCTGCTGGGATGTGGCCGTGTGCTGGTGAAATTATTTTCAAAGAAAAGCAGTTCTAGCCACTTGGTGCACCCTGGGAGGAACATGTGTTGTATGTGAAGTAATTAGAACTCGATGTGGGTTGAAAATCATATGCAAATTTAAGAGGCTGGCAGTCTGGTTTATCATTGCGTGTTGATCAGTGGGGCGGTTGTGTTGCCTGAAATGGTCCAGGACAGAATTTCTCTCTTCTCTCTTTTTTTTTTAGGTGAATAGATGCTGGCTTGTTTTATTTCTTCTCTAAGGATTCTTAGCTTGTTTAAATGTCTCTCTGTAGTACTAAGGAGAAATTTTTACACAGCCTCCTTTAAAGGGTATTAGATGTGGTTGGTTTATAATTATTTACATGTATCTGGGTTGCGGCAAATTCTCCAAAGAAAACAGATGTTGGTTTCGAAGAGAAAAGGCCAGGAGCTGACCTTTGCCTTCTTTGGTGTGCTAATGATCTGCGTGAAAGCAGGACTCCCAGGAATCCTAGCTTCATCTGAATTTGCTTTTGAGTTCCTTTGATACGACTTGAAAAGGCTTTGAGATAGTAAGAAACGCACGTGACGAAAACACCCCGTTGGGTTCTCTGGGAGTTTCCAGTGCACGTGTTTCCTTTCAAAGAATAATGGAAAACCCCAAAGTGCGCTGACAGCCAGGCAGGTTCTTTGACGACAGGCGGCAGAATATACTGTCCCACCCAGTGGCATCCGAGCTTTGAACACCACTCATGGTGTGCAGGTTATCACAACCCGGCCGTTCTCCAGTAGGGGAACGAGCTGCGTTGTTAAGGCCCTCTTATCCGAAGATAGGAACCAAACTAGATTTTCATGAAAAAATTGAATTGATGGCTGCTTACAAAAGCGGTGAGTTCTAAGCCCCCAAAATTCAGAGATAAAAGGATCCTACAGATCACACAGGCCAGTGTTTCCTAAAACATGGTTTGTGCACATTAAATAGTTTTACATGGTTCGTGGCAAGCAGGTGTTTAATTTTGACAAGTATATATTTCCTTTAGTGTTTGTTAGAAAATACTGTAGCCAGCAATCAAACCTAGGATTTCACTGATGTGTTTGCCTAGAATGAGGCCTGTGAGGGGGTGGGGGAAGGAGTAGGCAGTTGAAAGAAAAATATTCAGTCAGTCATTGAATGTGTGGCCTGGGACCGTGGCAAAGACGGGGAAATGTTACACATGTGATGAAGGCTTAGGAAATATTGATCAGGCTTCTTTGCTTTGTCTTTCCTTTAGTTGAGGTAAAATTCACATAACAAAAAACTGACCATTTTCTAGTGTATAATTAGTGTCATGTGGTGCATTTATAGTATTGTGTAGCCATTACCTCTGTCCTACTCTAAAACATTTTCTCGACCCAAAAAGGAAATTCCATCCGCATTAACCAGTCAGGCCCTAACCTTAGGGAACACCAGTCTGTCTTTTGTCTCTCTGTATCGGCATATCCCAGACTTTCATGTAAACGGAACCATATACTGTGTGGCCTTTGTGTGTGGCTTCTGTCACTCAGCATAATGAGTCAAGGTTCGTCCATGTTGTAGCGTGTGTCAGTATTTCATTTCTTTTTATAGCTGAACGATATTCCATTATATTACTATAGCATACTTAGTTCGTTTACTCATTAGTTGACGGCATCGTGGAAAGTTAGCTGCTCCGCTCCTGAACGTCTGAGAAATCACCGTGTGGAGACTGGAACTACTGGGCGAAGAAATGGAATTTCTTCCTATTGCTTATCAAGAAGAGTTAGAGCAAAGGTTGTAGGGGGAGTGTGTAGCCTGTATAAGAGAGAAATTGCTTTCGACACCGGAGCAGCAGAGGTGAAAGAAAGGCTAGGAAAACAAGACGCACACTGGGTCAGAAACCACATGGCCCGGGTTCAAACACCAGCTCTGCCCCTTGCCGTCTCCGGCAGATTATTTGAACCTCTGTGCACCTTCACTTCCCTCTCTGTAAATTAGAGAACAAAAAATTACCTTTCCACAGAAATAGGATTAAATGAGTTAAAACATCAAAGTTCCTATACCCATTATAAGCATTACACAATTATGAGCATTATGGGATTGTTTAATATTACTATTTTATTTTTACCTGCTGTACTATTTTATTTATCATTCATGAAATAGTCATAGAAAGTCAGAAGTGAGCTTACAACTTGAAAACAGACTAATTATAAATGTTAGTTTATAGCATTTTCAGAAGTACCTGCTCCGGGTTATTATAAGCACTGGAAAGTCTTGTAGCTGCGTTTCCTTTAAAATAACCCTGCGGCTTCCCTTGGCCTTGTCCCCACTTATTCTTAGTGATTTTTCACTGTGAGTACTTTCTCTAGATCTCCCTGGCACTATGCATCTTCAAACCCGAGAGGCCTGAATTACCGCTTCTTGATGATGTCTGCGTCGTGTTTCTGTTAGAACTTGGGTGTTGTTTTAAACATCTTTTCTCTTGCTCTTAAAAGGATGCTTTTATTTTAGTCCCTTTGGCTTTGCCATGTGCTGGTTATGATATATGCTGTACATTCATCCTCCGCATGTGTATGTAGGAAGTCTGCTCCCGTTTATAAAACAGGTGCGTCCGTGCCGCCCATGAATCAGCGGTCGTGTGTGCCGTGGGGAGCAGGGAGGAAGCAACTGTGTGTTTTTTTTGACTTGTCATGTAGCTTGAACAGACTGGATTTCTAAAGGACATATCAGCAAATGTTTTTCATTTCTGCACTAATCTGAATTTTCTGTAACAGAAAACATTAAAATGTGCATAATTATGGGGCAAAATGTCAAGCAGTCGGTTTAATTTGCTGATGAACACATGGAACCAAAGTTTCGCAAGGGTGGAGGGTTTCCCGTTGTGAGTTAGCGGGGGAAGGTGATGTTTGCTGACATTGTTAACCCCGTTGATTGCTTGTTTGGCCCGTGTTCTGCCTGCAGGTGGATTTTGCCTTCACTGTTTGGCAGAGCTTCCCCGAGAGGATTGTGGGGTACCCTGCACGCAGCCATTTCTGGGATAACTCTAAGGAGCGGTGGGGGTACACGTCCAAGTGGACGAACGACTACTCCATGGTGTTGACTGGAGCTGCTATTTACCACAAGTGAGGAATTTACATGTCTTGCGTGTTTCGATGTTTACATACTCCTTATATTAGCTCCTGACTGCTCTGTATGTGGGAACTTTAGCCAAATCTTGTTAACAACATTAACGGAAATTAAGTTGCATCCCTCTTTTAAGATTTGTCGATGTAACCGGCATGTGTCTTTGAAACCAATAAAATCTCTTGGCTTATTGCATTTCCAGAAATTACAGTAAAGTAATATCTTCAGTTCCTCTAAAGTGAGGACATGGCAAGGGTATTGAGTAACCAAATACTTAGAATACCAACAACAAAAGTAAATACTTAATTGAGCTCCCCCCGCTCCCCTGGCACTGCTCTAGGTGCTTGGGATTTACCATTGAGTAAAACGGGAAAAAAATGCCCTATCTATGATGGTCTTATATTCTAACAAGGAGACACAATACACATGTAGTTCTACAATATGTTAAGGTGAGATGTTACATAGCAAAAGGCAAAGCAGAGCAGGCGAAGGATTAGAAGAACTGAAAGTGAAAGGGCAGATTAGGGGGTGGCCGGGGTGCTCCTCCTGGAGCATGTGAGATTTGAGCAGAGATTGGAAGGAGGAGAGGAGTCATCCAAGAGAATGTCCGTGGGAAGAGTGTTAAGGCCTGGGAAACAGCTAGAACAAATGCCTCGAGGCAGAATATTGGAGGAATATCATGAAGACCAGTGTGACGAGAGTGGAGTGGGAAGCAGGTGAGAGAGGTCGTGGGAGCCCAGGCGAAGGACTTGACTTTCCTTTCAGTGACGTGCGGTTTGAGCAGAGCAATCTTTCTTAGGTTAAAGCAACTACTCTGGGGGCTGTGTTGAGGGTAGACTCCAAGGGGCCAGGGTAGAAGCAGGGAGACCTAGTGGGAGGTGAGTAGCATTATCCAAACAAGAGACGGTAGACCCTGGGGCAAGAAAGTGAGCCATGGAGGTGGTAAGTAGTGAGCAGACTGGCATATTTTGAAGATGCTCTAGTGTGATATCCTGACAGATTGGATATAGAAGGTTTTTGACCTGAAGAACTAGCAGCACAGAGTAGCTACCAGCAGATAGAGATAGCTGTAGATGGAATAAATATTACAGGAAATGCAGGAGTTGGTCTTGGGCTTGGTAAAACATCCAAAGGTGATGTTGAGAGAGGTAAGGGATAGAGATAAAAATTGGGGAGATGTTTGCATATATGGTCTTTTAAAGCCAGGGGACTTGGGTATGATTGCCAAATTATTTAGTGCTCTTGACTTAATACTAAGTCAGGATTGTGAAAGGAAAATCCCTACCCTTCTGCCTTAGTAAGGTAAACACACCAATCTTAACCTACTCCTTTATAGTGAAGAATAGAGAATCTTGCCATATCAAAGACAGAGCTGGAAATGCTCACAGTATAAACACCCAGACTGGCTGAATCTTCATCTCAGGAGTCCACCTCTTGGAAGTTCGTTGTTCCCTTTCTTCTTGCCACTGTCACTTAATGAATCTGATTCATTCAAATGATTTTTTTCTATAAACATATACTCTGTCTCTCAAAAAAAATAGTAGGGTAAAAATAATTCAAATTCATGTAAGTTCTCCACAGTGATTGACCACCAGATTAATTACTGTTGAAATATATGGTTTATAGGCCACAGAAATAGAACAGTATATTGTTGGATTCAGAGTTATGAGATAGTCTTAAGTATAGTTCTGATAAAGCCAATAATTAAAATCGTGAAGCAGCTTATAATGATAAATATATTATATGTAAGTAACTTCTTGCCATTGAAGTATTCTGTTTCTCACCAACCAGCGTGCTATTGAAGTTAGGCTGGGCAAGCTGTATCTGCATGTATCTCTCTGTACCTTTATCTGTAAAATGAGGGTAACAATAGTGCCTACATCATAGACTCCTTATAAAACTTAGATGAAACATTTGCTGTAAAGCACTTTAGAACATTATCTGGCATGCAGGGTGGGGCGAAAGTAGGTTTACAGTTGTGAGTACATGAAACACAGAGTTTATTCCTGTAGTATTTATTAATTATTATATTCTTTTCCATACGAATGACTAGAAACCTACTTTTGCCCCACCTGTATAGTAAGATCCATATAAGTCATAGTTGTTATCATTATCATCTGTGACATGTGTAGGGATCCAAAGAACAGCGGGTATGAGTTTTCCGTCAAAGAAGACCACCATGGATATAACGATGCCCCCCTGCCCCGGGACATGTCTTTGGTTTTTACAGATATTATCACTACCTGTACACCCATTACCTGCCAGCCAGCCTGAAGAACATGGTGGACCAACTGGCCAACTGTGAGGACATTCTCATGAATTTCCTGGTGTCTGCTGTGACAAAATTGCCCCCAATCAAAGTGACCCAGAAGAAGCAGTATAAGGAGACAATGATGGGACAGGTAAGATAATTCTTCCCCCCTCGCTCTGCTTGCTGGTGGTTCACCTGGAGGTAATGAGGACTCACTGTTCCTCTAGGAAGCATAACGAGGAGATGTATTAAAAACACATATCCAAACACTCTGAGGGAGTGTACACTTGGCACATGGATAACTGAGAAGACGTAAGTCAAGGAGATCTTTATGTCAAGAATAGAAAAGCTTTCATATGACCCACAAGGTGGCATGAGAAAGACACACCTTCTCCAGAGTTAAAGAATTTATGTAAGGTGACCATCAGTGCTTTATTTAATGAATAGCCCATAATACTCTCAACACAGCCTCCTGGTGGTCGCTCTTGGGCCGGACGAGCACCATGGTGGCAGACCAGGTGCCACAGTGCTTGATTTCCGGTTCCAGAACCAGCACTTATGAGCTGTAAGCAAGTCAGTTGCCTTCGGAAACCCAGTTGGCTCCTCTTTAAAATGAAAATGGGAAAATCTACCTCCAAGGGTGAGATAACATATATGAAAAATTTTATAAAAGTAAAATATTGCATTGAGTCATAAAAGTTGAGCACTAAAGATACTTGCAAGGAAATAAAATCGAACTTTCTCTTTTTACAAGTAAGGAAACTAGGACCCAGAGAATTTAAACATATTGCTCTAAGTTGCCCAGTATTAGAGACAGAACTGGGAGTTGAATTCCAGACTCTGTTCTTTCCACTGCTCATTCTTCTACACCCCGGGTTCCGGTGTGAGGATGATCTGCATGTACTGAAGCTCATCTACCCTCATGCATTCTGGACAGGCCCAGCACTAAGTAAGAATTCAGAAACCTTAAGTACGGCCACTTAGATGTACCCAAGGTACGTCAACGAGTATCATCCAACGGGATTTGAGTCAGCCTTCAACGACGTATTTGAACATGGTTTTATCAGTTCTGTTGTTTAGGGTTTTCCACTTACCATGTTCTAACAAATATTGGAAGTCATACAAATCTAGCTTTTGCAAAGCGAAACTTAGCCATGCCTCCCAGTCAGTGGTTTGTCATTCATTAAGTTTAGTAAGAACAACACATGTATAGGATTTTCAGTTTATAAATCTTAGTCATTCAGTAGTTATTGAACATGTACAGGTATGTCGGGCGCTGTGCTAGGCACTGTTTATGACACCGCTACCGTCCTTAGCGAGCAAAGTGTCCAGTAGAACATTCTGTTTCCCCCTAACTACTGAAAGAACAAGCAAGATGATTTGCAAGACTATTTCCGTCGTTGAGGCTGAAAGGATATTCACACTCAAGCAAGATATATTGAGTGTCTACTGTCTGCCCAAGTATTTTCATATATATTATCTCAAGGATACAACATTCCATTATATTATTTGCTCAGAGAGTTCTATGAACTTCCCTGAGGTTATATGCTGATTAGAGGTGAAACTCTAATGACACATGATTTCTTAGGAGTTGGTTTTACGCCCTTGTCATAGAATTGCCTAATTCTACCAAACCAGTATTTCTAATACTTTTACACACCCTTTGGGGACAAATCTAAATTTAGCCTTAGGTATAAGTAGATGTCTCCAGTTAAATTTGTACTGTATTTGCCCTATTCTTCCCATCAAACACATTTGTTTGTTGAATGTATGACTGGTGAAATAAATGAATATCATGCTTGAAGGTTGTCCTTTTATTATACTGGAAAGATATCTTCTCTAATATGTTGGTTGACTCAAAATCTAGAGACAAAAAAGATACTTGAGTAATTCAACACTTTTTTAAAAAAATTATTTTGGAGAGAGAATAAGAATGAGCTTAAGCTCAGACAGTATTCCCCTTTGCATATGAGAGCACTTGCCAGGAGGTAGGGGGTTCTTCCCCTTTGGGAAGGAGTGGACCAATCAGAAATGGCCTGCAAGCTCACACCAGTATAGGACCAAAGTGACAACTGTCTCCTCTGTCATGAACTCAAACGGTCAGCTTAATTTGACTTACCAAGCCGAGTTCTTCTAGTGTACGTGGTAAAGAATGAACCCCGAGTCCTGTCCCTTTCCAGCCCTGAACAGATCATTTTAACTTTCCTGAACCTACTTCCTCACCGATGAAGTGGGGATGTGATTTCCTAGGTGGAGAACTTAACCAAGTTGTTGTGAGGCTCAAATGAACATCACGAAGACACTTTTTACAAATCACCTCCTGTTTGTTTTTCTGCTGCCCAGTACTCGGCATTTGTATGTGCCTTCAGCGGTTACTTTCAGGCATGTTGACACTTGTTTTCAAGTGATTCTGGGTGATTTTCACAGTCGAACGCTCCCTTGTATGAAAATATTTCTGAACAATGCATGAGGATTGAAGCACAGTGACCTCATGTACATACATATACATCATTAAACGGCTGCGTAATGGCATAAACGCGCTGTGTCTCTTCCCACAGTTAGGCACTCCACCTTTTCCTTGTTTCATAAAAACATGGTTTTAAAGACAGGCATAGTTCATCTATTTGAATGTCAGGACTTAAGTCATTTAAGGCTTTCTTTTAAATCCATGTCAGTCGTTTTCATGGTCTAAAAATATTTAACCAATCATAGAGGCAACACAGTTAAAGAGATGATGTCCATCCTTTCTACTTACCCAGAATCAACTGAGCTAACAAGAAAGTTTTAGAAAACTGTCTTTGAAAGTCCAAACACATTATTAGTCATATTTGAGTTTTATATTTAGTGACCACAGTAGTTGTAAAATTGGTACATCATTTACTGAGCAGAGAATCAGCTGTTCAATATGGATCGCTGTTTGTGTGCGCATTTAGCACTGAGGAAAGTTGCCTTTCTTGAGAAAACCAGGGCCAGTGCTTGACTTTTCCTCAGGCACAAGGACAGGGCGGTCCAGTGTTCAGGCCAGACCCCAAGGTCTGCCGTGTGCCTGTGAGTCGGACGGTTTTCTGCAGTGCTGCCATCTCACCTTGCACTTGGCTCATGGTCTTCCTTCTTTCTGTCCTCTCCCCAGACCTCCCGGGCTTCCCGCTGGGCTGACCCCGACCACTTTGCCCAGCGACAGAGCTGCATGAATACGTTTGCCAGCTGGTTTGGCTACATGCCGCTGATCCACTCTCAGATGAGGCTCGACCCCGTCCTCTTTAAAGACCAGGTCTCTATTCTGAGGAAGAAATACCGAGACATTGAGCGACTTTGAGGAAACCGGCCAAGTGGGGGAGGGGAAGCGAGAAGGGACTGGGGTCAAGCTGCTCTCTCTTCCCAGTGCAGATCCGCTCAGCCGCGGAGCCAGACTGTGCCAAGTATCCAAATAAACTCACATGAATGGAATGACAATACAAAAACAAAAAAGAAAAGGCCAATGAGAACTCTACTTCTGGCTCCTGGGACTGCACCGGACTGCTGCAAACTCACCTCACTGGCTTCTATGTCCCAAGACTAGGTTGTGTACAGTTTAATTATGGAACATTAAATAATTATTTTTGAAATGATTGCTATGCAGGTTTAAACTTTTTTAATGATCAAAACTATTAAAAACCAGAGTTCTTTCTTTAATCAAAATTGTGTTGGTTGTGAATATGTCAAAGCTGCTGCCCCCCTTCCCATAGACCTCATGACCGCGGGTCATGCAGGGTTTCCTGTGCTTACAACTCCCAGGCTTCACGGACAACACAGTAAGGCACTCTACCCAGTGTCAAGAAATAATTGAGCTTAAGTTAAGACAAGTTCAATATTCAACACTGCCAGTGCAAATTGTTTTCCGCTTGGAATTTGCAGATCAACTTGAACTTTGATCTCTAAGATGTTGCTGCATGAGAGAAAGTATTAGGACTTCTAGGTAGACAGTTCTAACTGAAAACTTGGAAATATGTAAGTATGGTACTCTTCTGCATTGGGGGTGGGGGAACTGGGAGCAACTCAGTTTGCACAGGGAACCATCCAGACCATCCACCTGCCAGCATACTAGTGAGATGGGAGTATTGGCCCAGAGCAGTAACTCAGTTCTTTTCCAAGGTGAGGGCTAGACTGTACATTCAACCATGGGCATACATCTGCTTAGTGCTGGGGAAAGATTCAGTGTAAAAGCAAACAAAATATGTTGAGAATGAGTATATGGAGAAGAACAGATTATTTACAAGGTAGGCTCATTTATGTTTGTGAAAACTTCAAGTTTGGAGAACCTTTTCCATTGAGAAGGAAGTAAGAAGGTAGCAGTTCTCACCACTGAACATGGGGATTGCTCAGAAGTAACCTCACCTTTAGGAAGGACCCTGATCCCATTTTTGGTCAAACATTGTTTTGAGCAAGAATCTGGCACACAAAATAATCACAATCAAGTGTGAACACTGTTTTATTTCACTTTAATTTTTAAATCCGGAGCCTTTCAATTGTGCTTCTCATTAGAAAGATCAATTCTATCCCTGCAAATGCTGCTTTGAGCTTCTGATTATTGTAAAACTGCAAATATAACCTGAAAGAATATATAAATATATGTGAATACATATGTCACTCAACTCCACTTTAGATGATGGAGAGGAGACTTCTGGTACCAAATACTTCAAGAAACGAGAGACAATAGAGAAGAGAAAGATATTGTTGGGTTCTACTGTTTCTTATGCTGAACAAACAAGCACGTCAGTTTTTCCTCCCTAAACTCCCCATGTCTCATAAATTTATATCCAGTGTTCTTAAGGAGAAAATTTTATCACTGAATTATGTTCAAATAACTTCAAGTGCTTGGCTTCGGTCCGTGGAAACCATACATCCAGGAGACTGTAACTCATCCTTGCTCTGTAGACATCTGGACGAGAACAAGGACCTAGCCCAGAGAGTGCAGGGAAGCACGGTGCTGTAAACAAGCGAAGCTAGGGGTTTGCAGAGGTCCAGAGAGGTGACTCCGCATGCACCTAGTGGCAGAGCGAAGAGCAGACCCACAGGTCTGGACGCTGTGTTGGGAGTGGCGCACCGGCAATGAACTTCAAGGCAAGGGGCTTTCCCTGTGGTTGCGTGACTCAGAGCAGCTCCCCAAATCACTATCTCCTCCAGTTTGTCCCAGCCTTATCTCACTCTCAAACATGTGACATTTCTTCTAAGTGGATGTGATTATCTCTTATGTATTTGTTGAAAAACAGTTCATAAGTCCACACGGTCCCTGCCCTTGTTTCTTTCTATCAAATGCCTGGTCTAATAGGTTTCGTGCTGTTCAAGCTGCAGCTCTCGGTGACCTGAAAGGGTGGCAATTAATCCTTACTCATCTGACCTTTGCACATTTGTATTTAAATTAACTTTTTTGGACTGCCACATTATTCATGTATCTTTCTCCTTTGCAAAAAAGGAATGCAGTGTTTTGCCCAGCAACCCTAAGCCAACTTAAAACTCATGGTGTTGTCTTGGCTTGCAGAGCAGCGCCCCTACTTGTAGTAGACAGTCACGTGATTGGACTTGGAAAACTGCCAGATTTACCTGTCACAAAGCTCACAGGGCATATTCTCCACACACAATGTATGTTGTGTGTGTGTTGGGGGATGGTGATTATACATGAGAACAGGTTCTGACACACTTTTCAGCCACTTTAAATCTCCGTGGTACCACTTGATGTCATTCTTTCAGAAAATCTCTTTGGGATGCTAGCTAGTATGTTCTTTTCCTACTTGGAAGATACCGCTGGGAATTGAACAAAGCCTAGCAAATCAGTGAGACCCAACAGTAAGATGTAATTTTGATTCACTAAGGAAAGAGCTGTAATTCACTGCAGCGAGTTGACAAATCATGGCCATCTCTGTAGGAAGTCAGGAGTTATCTCTCAGCCAACTTGAATGATAACCAGAGGTCCCTAAGTGAGCCAACACGAACTGACAAGAAGCCAAGAGCAGGGAGCACAGTGCCAACGCGTAATGAATTGCATGCAGAAACTCCAGAGAGGACTGGACCACTTACGATTTCCACATAGCACTTCTTTCCAGTTCCATGTTGGGACGCATGATCTTAAAAATAGGTTCTTCTTTTAGATGGTGTATGTGTTTATACAAATGAAAAGCCTTATACTATACTTTAAATATATCATCTTTGTTGAAAACAGCAAAATGACCCAACATTGAATCTGTACAGAAAAATTCACAAAATAATCATTGTCGTCACATTACGAAAAATAACATAGGTGGGTCTACCTGGGCATATCAGCATCCCTTCCAATAGGATGCTTCGGAAGGAAGTGAAAGCTCTGGTACCTGGAATCTCATGTGCATTACAGTTTAATTTCTTCTTGTTCCAAATGGTGCTCAAAGAAGCATCAATCTTGGTTGCTTCCTTCAATTTTCCTTTAGGAATTATTTTTGTTTTTCACTTACAGTAGGTTCTGGAATACCTGGTCACTTGAATTATTATGCAGTGGCCTTTCATAAAGGTTACTGAACTTTAATCAGGGGTGAGATGAATGAATGTGGATAGACCTATATACTGTTTGTTTTAAAAAAGCAGCTCTTGATTTAAAAACTAATGAAATTTTAATCAAACTCGTTTAAAGGATAAGTGTGGGAAGAAGGCACAGAGCTTGGCCGGGTGAGAATCTGAATAAGACTCTTGCTGGACAAGCTGAATTATGGATTCAAAAGCTGAGGCAAACTTCCCAGACCAGAAAGTCTCTTATATTCCCTCAGGTCTCTTTTAAAAAGTACCAGCTGTTGCTATAAGCCCTCAAATATAAACATCCCTGCCTTCTAATAGTTAATACATTCAGAATGTAGCTGGTACATCGGGGCCTCATTTACTGAATTCATTTACCTAGCTTCCATCTGCAGCAACTGTGGACAAGGACCTCACAGAAGGCTTTGTCATTCTGGGCCAGATTTAACCAAGAACGTTCTTTTCGCTGCTGGCCCCGCATTTGCAGGCATGCTTAATGGAGACAAAGTTGGAAGTTGAGTCCTCAGTGAGTAAGTATTAATAACCTGCTGTGCTAGACTCATCTCCCTCAGTCTTAGAGCTTCCGCATGGGAAAGATTAGATTATTCCTTGACTCCAAGTTTACCTTTAAAAACGGGGATCAAAATGCCTAAGAACAGAGTGCCTCCCATTAATTCAGTAACACCATGCAGAAGCTCTGGAAACAAAAGCTACTATTTACAGCATCATCTCAATAATCAGAGGACTCCCAGAAACCAGCTCCCCTCTCTGTCCTTTCCAAAAATCAAAGGATGTTTTTGTCGTGATGGTTACTCAGCAGGGATTGCCTGTAGTTGTCACTGACCTACAGTTTTAGTATGTTCCGTGTGAGGAGCCTGGAGGAGGAGACTGCCACTGCCCAATCAAATAGGCGAGGAGGGCTGCCTTGTTTTCCTCCGGGACAAGAGACGAGCAGCAGCCGCTGAGACAGCTGCGCCCTCCGATGAGCGTGAAGGGTCTGCCCTCCTTTAAAAGGCAAGCCAGCCTTTCAGTTCCTCGATTTTGGTGACGATTTGCCTTTTAGGCCTCAAGGGCCAATTGATTTCTGCAATAGTTCTTTGTGCTTCTTCAGGAATACAGCCCTTTCCCTCGGTTGTAATTATTACTAAAAGCAGGGCCATGTAAATGACCTGGTTACTGTGTAATGAACCTTGTCTATTTGTTTTGAGAGAAAAATATGTATATGACATGTCGAGAGGTGGAAGAAAAACATCGAAGACTGGAACTCTTTTAAGTGGCAAGTTGTAGAGCAAACAGGAAAAGTAGACCTTATTTTGTATACGATGTACATTTGGGACAGTTTTCCAATACATTGCCGATGTCTCTGTAGTGTCCCCGCAGGTCTTTTCTGGCATGTTTTCCCAATTTGTTAAAGACGATGATGACTTAGTCCCATGAACCCCTGAAGTGTGAGAGAACACAGAGCCATAGAACTTGATTTAACTTCACCAACCTGTGTAACTGTATGTCTGGGTTTTGCCATCCACAGTACATTGTTTTACAGAGAGTGTCACCAAAGACTTTTCCCTTCCAATTTATAGAAGAAGCCAAAAGAAATTATTAATAAACAACATGACTTTTCATCTGTGTGGTTTTCATTCCATCTCTCCCGTTGGTCACAGAGAGATGCCCATTGTCAGGAGGAGTCAGAGTGCTGGGGAACTTGAAGCGTGCATGGAGGCTTGGGGGGAGATAGGCGGCTGAGGCCGGACCGTGTGTGCTGGCTGGAGGGCCAGCCCCCTCAGCCTTGCAGCCGCCTGGGGCCACGAGGCTGCCAGCAGCAGCATCTTCCAAGCCAGATGCAGCTGGTGCCATTGGAAGCAGGCCAGAGTGAGAGGTGGTGGTATGCCCAGTTCACAGCGTTCCTCCACAGGGACACGGGGGCAACATGGCAGACTGGGCCCCAGAGCATCTGGAGCCTGACAGCTGTGGTCATTAACCCCTTTGGTTTCCACTACTGCATAAAACTCATGAATTATTGGCTGGTGGTGCATTTATTAGGCTGGCTTTCCTCAAAAGAATTTAGAAATGGTTCTGGGGTGAGGGCAGTGCCGTGGCTCAGGGCCAGGGTAGGACCGCTGTTCTGTGACAGCGGTGACCCTCCTCCTCATTCTCCTCATTCCTTCTTCCTTCCCAGCGGCATCTGCTCTTTATCTCCGTTGCCCCTCTTCTATCCTCACTTCGGACATTTTTAGAGAAAGGACATCAGCCTGCAAATGTCACATATTTTCGGGGTAACAAAAGCCAAATTACATCGGAGTGTTGATTTGTTTCATTACTTCAAGTTTTATGTTCTGTATTTCAGTTTGCCCATCTGTAAAATGTTGACTTAAAACTATTTATTCACAAATAGTCTCTGAACAATTACCATAAACTGAGCGCTGTGGTAAGTGCCTCCAAGGGACTAAAGATGGGGGGGGAACCCTTCTCCCTCTTCTCAAGCAAGAGAGAGAAGTCAGGGTGAGTTTGGACAGGGTAACTGGAAACATCATCAGGAGGCTCAGAAAGGAATTTGCAAAGTCCCAGGTTCCAAACTGGAACGTGCTGTGACACCATCACTGGTAAAATCTATGCAGTGTGACTGATGATGGAATCATTCCCCAGCGTGAGGACAAATGAGAAGTCTCCTGGGAGAGGCGGCTTTTAAATTCGGTCCAGTCCTACCCCATGGTTGTTTCCAGTGAATGCGACAGCCTGCGAAGACACCATGAGCAGAGGTCTTTCACTTCATAGA
The DNA here is from genome assembly GCF_022682495.2 of Desmodus rotundus. Classification (NCBI taxonomy): domain Eukaryota; kingdom Metazoa; phylum Chordata; class Mammalia; order Chiroptera; family Phyllostomidae; genus Desmodus; species Desmodus rotundus. The sequence continues at coordinate 15,116,491 of NC_071394.1, forward strand.
TAAAAGATGACGTTGCTTGGTGGTGCGAGCATTTCCACCACATCGAGTGGCAACCAGAGGAAACTACCAGTTATGTGTGGACCCCTGAGTCATTGGACAGTGGCCTCCTTAATGCTGTACCGTCTCTCTGGTCTGCAGGAATTCCAAATAGAGGGGTTTGGGCTGTGCTGTCTACTGATAGAGGCTTGTGCTTAGGATAACACAGAGGAGGAACTTGTGTACTGCAGTAGATTCAAGGGTTTTTTGTTTTGTTTTACTTTCAGCCTCACTCAGAGGAGTTGTCCAAGTGTGCCGGTTCAGGTCCTGGTCTCTGGGATACAACTACCCGGGTTTGAATCCTCCGTCTGCGTCTTGGTACTTCTGGGGCCTTATAGAAATTATTTGCCCTCTCTGGGCCTTAGTTTCCTCGAAATAGAACTGGTTGATATCTGATAGGGGTCTCATGAGGATTAAATGAGTTAATAAGTAGAAAGTTCTTAAAATAGCACCTGGTATGGATAAAGAGTGTGTAATGCTTATCCATTTGTAGTTTATTTTTGCCAAAATGGTTTATTTTAAGAATCTCCCCCATAATCTGTTAAACAGGAAACATACTCAGTTTAGTGTTTAGGGTACTCACATTGACCGAAATTAAACTGTGGCCTTTCTAGTGTCTCCAGCAACTCTTGTTTTCTGTTAGAGTCATGTTTTCATGCCTATCAACGTGGAATCATCCTCACATTCAGCAACAGGCAATCCATCAGCAGAAATTTTGCAAAGTCAAGTTTTTATTGTCTAGCCAATTTTTTTTCTTTTCTTTTGAGCAATGATCTGTTTTTCATTCTCATTTAATGGAATAGAGTTGAGGTAGTTCAGGACTAAATGAAGTTTGGGTGCCAATTATTATTGTTTCTTTTCTGGTGGCTTCAATTACATTAAAAAAGAAAACATGTTTTGCCAATGTATAAATTAGTTGCTGAGTTTGAATTTCTGTCCCAAACTCCACTGCAAATTACCTAGTTTTCTTGACTAAATCTACTGGTAAAACAAACTAAAATGTGTCTTTAATCAGAGAATCAGATCATCCCATTTTAGAAAAAAACAAAGTAGAGGAAAAAAAAAAAAGGTTAAGCTATGAAGAGGGATACTTGGAGGCTATTTTAACTGCTCCAAAAGATACATGTATACATGTTATTTTATAACTTGCTTTTTAAAAGCTTACTATATACTCAATATACTTCCATGTCATTAGGTCATTTTGAACAATCAAGTTGTAATGAATGCATACTACTCCATTATATGAATATTCTACGTTCTCTTTACCCAATTCCTAACTGTTGCATATTTAAGTATTTTTAAATCTTCTTAAAATTAGGTGGTATGTATTGTAGTCAGTGTTGATTTAATGGGATCTATGCTGTGGTAAATATTCCTAAAGATAATCTTTGTTTACATTATCTTAGGATAAATCAGAGACATGTCAAATGTTATAAAGTTTTTAAAAGTTTTGCTGTGTATTCACAAGATATTTTAGTATATTAAAATGCCTGCTGAAGGAAAATTTAAACTTACCCAATAAAAATCTAGCTAGAAAACATAACAATTGTAGTTTGGCAGCTAAAATATTTTAAAAATTGGGGTGCAAGGAGAAAAAATTAACAAAGCGTCATCTTTAGTGGCAAAACAATGTTGGCTTTTCTTCTGGAAGGATTAATTTACTATATTTGTCTTCCTGGGTGTTAAAAAATTTTTCTAGGTACCATGTCCCTTAGAGCTTGTCTTTAGGTTGAAGTACAGAGTGACAGTAAAGCTTCCCTCTCAGATGTTTTCTCCTCTCTTCTGGAAATATACATATCAGGTAAGCTTTAATAAAAAACATTTTTTTATTGTTGTTCAAGTACAGTGTCTCCATTTTCCTCCACCACTCCTCCCACACTCCAGCCATCCCCATCTCCCAGCCCTGATCCCACCCTACCTTGGTTTTGTCCATGTGTCCTTTATAGTTGTTCCTGAAAACCCTTCCCTTTTTACCCCCCGATTATCCCCATCCACCTTCCCTCTGGTTACTGTCAGTTTGTTCTTAATTTCAATGTCTCTGGTTATATTTTGCTGGCTTGTTTGTTTTATTGATTAGGTTCCACTTACAGGTGACATCAGCATTTTAAATATTATGATCCCTGGAAGCTAGTACTTCTTCTGGACCAATAGCAGCCTGTTTTCCCTTCAGGGAGCACACCCCTCTCTCCCTCTTTCCTACCATTTGTATGATGGGGACCTCACCCCCATCCTGACCCCAGGGGAGTTATATGTCCTGTGAGGTCATTGAGATCCTATTCTAGATGGTCTGGTGGCAGTTTTAAACAGACATACCAACTTTCCTCTAGCGTTGTGTGCACAATACAATGCAGGAAAGACTATACGAACAGTATGGCAAGGCCAGAGTGTTGGTGAGTTAGCATGTCTTGGGGGAGACTTCATTGAAGACGTGTGTTTAAGTGACATCTTAACAAATAAATAGGAATCTACCCTGGATGGTGTAGCTCAGTGGATTGAGTGCCGGCCTGTGAACCAAAGGGTCACTGGTTCGATTCCCAGTCAGGGCACATGCCTGGGTTGCAGTAGGGGGCCTGAGAAGCAACCACACATTGATGTTTCTCTCCCTCTCTTTCCCCCTCCTTTCCCCTGTCTAAAAATAAATAAATAAAATATTAAAATAAATAAATAGGAATTTAGGGATTCAACTGGCAGAAAAAAAGAGGAAAGGGCATTAGTTACAAAGAGGCGTGAACTCAACACCCTTTGTCAGAAGTAGGTAGCAGAGGGAAGCGTGAGGGCCTAGATCTGTGTGACATCTTTAGAACACAACGATTGGGTTGGTTTAGTTCATTGAAGGCTGGTACTCCCAGCACAAGGTAAAGTAAGGGGTAATAATGATAACAATAGTAATAGTTCCCTTGATTCCCATTTTCTTTCCTCCTAGTATAAACGTGTCGGTGCAAAGTGGGTCGCACCTGATTCTACTGTACTTGTCAGAGCAAGTGTGCAAAGGATGCAAAAGCATGTTCTTTCCCAAGTCTTTAGGAAAGAGCTGGCTCTGAAGACTTAAGATGGAAAGAATGGACTTCGATTTCCGGATAGGACGTAGAAAGTTGCACGAGATCTTCATGCTCATTCTTACACTGAGTGCAAGTCCAATAAACTACAATGTCATGGTCATTTGAAGCCTGGCAGAGAGCTCAAAATGTAAAAACAAAGAAAATATGTACATGAACTAAATCTTAGGAATTCCTCATGAACTAAGTCTTACGGAATTCACAATCCATTCCTCGGGGAAGAGTATCGCACGACTGCTTTTATCGCAGCAACACCAGAATGTGCCTCCATCAGAGAGTGGGGCAAGGAGAAACCTAGACAACTAAAACACTTCAGCAGCCGCGTGTGGGCTGGCATGAGGAACTAGAACGCCTCGGTGGCCTGACTACATTTTGACCTGCAGCCAGCTGCCAGTTCTTTTCCACGGGATCGTCACCATGGGTCTGCAGCAGGAGATTGAACGCCAGGGCCAGGACAGGAGGGCTGCATGCTGGGTCTTCACTGTGAGGAAGAACACAGCCACACCATTCCTAAAAGGAGAGTGGGTGCACCCTGGTGAGAGATTTGGAACTCGGGCATGTAGGTTTCATGCTATTATGGGATGCTAAAGCAATTGTCTAGGTGTCTTCGACTCCTTTGAGATTCAAAGCTATGACCTCTGGCCTGAGGTATACGGAAGCTGCGTGCACACAATATTTACTTTGCTATAAAAGGTTTTTCATGGATTCCCTGAAGGCTAGCCGTGAGCTCTGAGGGGCCCATTGATAGCAGGATGGAAATTACTTTTTCTAAATCCTCAAAGCCCTAGCAGGTAACAACACAAAGAACCCACCATTTGCTGAGTAAGACAGTCATGAGTCTTAGGTGGTCTTTTCAAATATTAGGTTTTAATTTTGTAAGAATATTTATATGACATTTCCACTAAAGGCAGCCTGGCGGATTGCACCAAACCTCCGGTTACTTTTTGCTATCCAAACTGGTGGGAGCGCCCAAGGTTAATGAAAATTATTAATTACTCATGGTCCTAAAATGAGGTTCAATTTATTGGTCTGAGGATTCTCACTGGGAAAATGAGCACACCTCTAAATCCAAGGTCCTCTGAGTCAGGATGGAAGGAGGCTGTCAGTGTTCCCATCCCTCCCTAAGGCTCTGGGGGGACACTCTGAGTCTAAGAGTCCGACGATGCATAGACTCTCCCCAAAAATATGAGTCATGCTGCAGAATCTCACGACAGAAGCAGCTGCCTGCGTGGCTGTGAGAGTGTAAAACTGCTGCAGATGGGAGAGGCCAGGGCTGTGGGCCTGTGGACATTTGTGTTTTTGACAGATGTAGAAAATTATCTGTGACTAATTAATTTGTTTTTCTTCAGAATCCCAATCCCTTCTCCTGGCTCTGGTTAGACTATCTATGAATGGATGTCATCTGACCTAGTTTTTCCAATAAATGGGTATTGCCTTTCACCCCCCTTCCTTAGGCAAGAAAGAGAACATGCAGGTTTTCCACTGAATATCATATCTATGACCAATCTGTTTCCAACTTATTTGAAGAAAGAAATCTCTTTAAGCCACAGATATCTCAGAAGTATTACATGCTAGTTTCTTTCTTTCACTCCCTAACTCCTTATTTATAGCTTTGAGATATTGGCAGAAACTAACTCTTTCAGCTATTTTTTTTGTATGACATTGTCTAAGTACTTTATTTTGAGGACCTTTTCTTTTCACCTATGAACTTGTAGTGTCTACAAAAATAAAGCTCAAGCTACTTAAAGGCAACGACGTCTATCACCGGATCTTTAATTACAAAAACACCTGTCCTCATGTTATTTAGGTGAATACCTTAGGCATTTTCACGGGAATAGCTCAAGTCTACCCCCAAGATGTCCACCTAAAAGCTGAGTGTCCCTTGGTGGTTAGCATGGACCACAGGTCACCTAGGAGAGTCACCCCACTACATCACTCAGGGTGGGTCATGGCTCTTGGACAAAAATTTGGATTGTCTTCTTCACTTATGATTATTCTATTGTAATCTTTAAGAGTAAGGCCATATTCTCATGTAAAGTTAAGACCTCACGTAAGAAGCATGGCCATTTGTAAGGTAACTAAACAAAGCCGTGTGGGTCAGTACTGGGTGGGCAACAGTGCGGGTCCTCACCAATGAACTGCCTACGAGCATCACCGAAGGAGCTTTAAAAATTACATAGATTTCTAAATCCACATTCAGAGTTTGATTCAATTTATCTAAATATTTTAAAAGATGACCAGGCATTTCTGGTACCTAGGCTGCTCCTTACAAGCGCCGAACAACTCTCTGCTGTCCAGGTGGTTGAGATCAACGGCCTTCACGTGCTTTGCCTGGGCTCCATGATCTCAACTGTGAAGCCTCTTGTGCCCTTCCCAGTTTCCTCTTATTTAAAAAGAATTATGCTTTGAGTAAATTTGGCCTGTGTATTCTTACCTGCCCATTGCTTGCTGTCTTCAGCCTCACCTTTCTTTGTGCTGTTCCTGCTGCCGGTATCCTATTCTCTTTCCTCCCAAACCTACACCAAACAATTGTTCACTGATTCTTCAAAACCGAATTTCTCCAAAATTCTGATCCATTCTCCCCAGTCCCTCTACCTGCTGTATCCCCTTCCTGGGCATATTTCCTTCACGGTGCGCACCGCATTGTACTGGAGCTCTCTGTTTCAGTGTCCGTCTGGCACACGACGGGGAGTACAGTGAGGCCAGGCAGAGCCCCTTCGTCGCTTTGTGTGCCAGCGAGCGGATCGTGCCGACCCAGAGGGATCACCCAGTGAATGTTGGTTGGCTGAACAACCTGGAAGGACTTAGAAAGCCTCGTTTAGGTCGGGACAGCTAAGCACGCGAGTGCCGCTGCAGCATGGACAGAGAGTAGGTGTTGGAAGCGCTGTTTCCTCAGCGTCTTGTGCTTGTGGAGCTGAACCTCTGAGCCCAGAGACAACCCTTTGTCTTGCCAATCAGAACATCTAATCTCATGATCCTTTCACTTTTTCTGTTGTCCCCCAACTTTAGTAAAACAATATTGAAACGTGCTGGCCCTAGTTTCTGCTCCACTGTGAGGAGGTCTAGGGCAGAATCTATGAGGGCACAAGGTTCAAATGGATACTCTCTGCCTTCCCACTGTCCCCAACTGGCGGCTCTCCTTTTCCTGCCGGTCTTAGGAGAGCTGATTTTTGGTCTTGTTTTTATTTGTTTGTTTTGTTTGTTTCTATTAAATAAGGAATGCATGGCTCCACTAGTCATTCAGTTATTCACATTCATTCCTTCAAGAACCATTTGTTGCCCTGGCTGGTGTAGCTCAGTGGATTGAGTGCCGGCCTGCAAACTGAAAGGTTGCCGGTTTGATTCCCAGTCAGGGCACATGTCTGGGTTGCAGGCGAGGTCCCCAGTTGGGGGCATGCAAGAGGCAAGTAAGTGATTGATGTATCTCTTGCACATTGATGTTTCTCTCCCTCTCTTTCTCCCTCCCTTCCCCTCTCTCTAAAAATAAATTAATTAAGTCTTTTAAAAAAACTATTTGTTGACTATCTTGTTTCATCCTCTTTAGAAAAAGCCCTGAAACCATAAAAATTAATAAAAAGTCATCAGAGAGTTCTTTCTCATTTTCTAAACTGCTGGTACACACACACACACATATTAACTTAGTGATGCAAGAGGTATCACTGAGGAAAGGCTTTCGTATCTGAGGCCCTGACGCTTTCTGTGAATGCCTAAGAGTTCTGAGGCTGCACCCAAATCAATCTGCACGCCTAGCGCTCAGGACAGAGCCCTAACTGGTGAAGCAGGAAGCTGAGGCCCCTTTGCTTCTTTCATTTTTGACATTTACTTTCCTCTTCTTACCACCACATGGGTGGTGGTTCATTGGTTGGTATATTTAGTAACCTGGAAGAAAAATTACTGTACCCTGGAGAAAGGAAGGGGTGAGTATGGATAGTATTTTTTTTTAATTTATTATTATTAAAGAGGTTAGGTTGTTTTTCTATGCCGGTAGTTGGTATGCAAAGCAGCAACCTTAAAACCATGCAATGAATTATGAATCAGACTGAGAACACAGAGTAGACAGGTCTGGGACGTGTTACACTGGGGTCTGCTGCCATGGGTGGGGTGTGAAGGACGCTGAAGGTGGCTTACACCCTGGTCCTGCTCCACAGAGTTGCTCCAGCTTGAACTTAAGGCTTGGGACTGGATGCCTTCTGCAGGATATTTGTCTGGAAAGCCAGAAGAAGCATAGACAGCGTCTACCTCAGGGACAAGGGGCATTATGGTTCTGATGGACCAGGGGAATTATGGTCCACATCAAAACCAGAGAGTGGGGAAAAGGACGAGAAGAATCCACATGATGAAATATGTCACCATGTAAGAGAATAGGCTAATCAGGAAAACAGGGTGCAACGGTGTGAGAGGTGAACCAGGGCACATCACTCAAATCAAAGGCAGTGGACTTCCACCTCTCTCTGTGGTGGTACAGCTGGGAGTGGGCCCAACCTACCACCAGGAACAACCAGAAAAGCAGGAAAAAAAATCTGAAGAAATGGGAGCACTTTCAAGGCAGGCAGGACTTGTGGGGCTTAGAACAAAAGGAAAGGGGAACTTAATGAGGTAAGCATGATATTCTGTTTCCCACTTTTCCCAGGGAAGCATTTGCTTGTTGATAAAGCTTTGCAAGGTGAGGGGCTAAGGAGTGGGGCAGAGAAATGTCACGAGAGGCAGAGATCCAGCAGAGCTCTTGGAAATCTCATGGTCTCGAAGAGACAAATATTAGGTTGAAGACCATGAAGGCAGCCAGGACTGGGGATGTCAAGATTTTGGAGAGAAGGGAAAATAAAATGGTCAGTAAATCAAGTAAAAGTCGTAGGATAAAGACCAAGAGGACTTTTGGCAGCGTCCCAGTATTGGGGGGACACTGATTATAATCCCAGGACCCATGAAGGAAGAAGAGCTCTGTTATATACCCCAGACTCTGAGTTGGGACCCCTGGAGGGTTAGACTTTGTGACTGGAGGCAAACAGAAATAGACAAAACTTTGAAAGTCTGAAATCCAGCCTTGACACTGTCCACTGGAATGAGATCATCTACTGTACCAATTCCATCACTCTCTTCCCCTTGGATTTGCTTGATCAATCATAAGCCAGGCAGAGATCCTCCGAGACTTCTGTCTAAGAAAAAACCAGCTTTGCGGCTTCCCCCTGGGCCTGTCGCGCGCTCTCTGTTGGCACACCCACTCTGAGAGAAGCCAGTTGCCGAGAAGAAGACCTGCTACCTTGAGATCACAATGTCTCAGTGGGGATTTGAGGAATTCCAGGTCCAGGTTGATTGTTGAGTCGGAGCCAGAAAGAGAAATGTGAGGTGTGCTTGGGGAATCCTGAGAAACCTTGCATGAAGGAAGGCTAGGACAGGGATTGGGTGTTCTTTGTTTTGCTTTTGGAAGGAGAAGAAGGCTCAGTGAAGTTTTTCTAGAAGGGACATGACAGAATTGGGGCTGTGCTTTATGAAAATCAATCCAGCAATCAGACTGGTTTGGACAGCACACAGATGCAGACAGACCAGGTGGAAGGCCATTTTAATAATCCAATCAAGAGTTAATAAGGGTGTGAATTAGGGTGACGGCAAACAGAATGAAGAGGAAGAGGCAGGGAGAAGAGGAGCTGAGAGAAGTGACAGGTCCTGACAGCTGATTAGGTGTGGGGGGTGGGGAGGAAGGCCTCCCTCATCCTGGCTGTGAGGCTTCCAGCTTGAGTGACTGACAGATGGTGAAGGGATTAACGGAATGAAAGATTGGAAGGGGAGAAGCTGTTTAGAGGGTAGAGTTGGGATTTAGGTTCTTGATTGAATTTAGGATTGCTCCGAACACCTTTATCTTTTTTTGGTGGTGGTGTGGGGTGCTTTATCCTTCTTCCTAGACGTGTTCCCCTGCCCTATGGAAACCCACACCTGCGAGTCTAACCTGATGTAGTAGGTGCTCCAGTGCCGTGAGTATGGAATTCCCTCAGTGGACCCCTTTGGGCTGTGGCACAAGGTTCAATGACGCCTTAATACGGTTTTCATTTCTTCATTTAGCTCAATTGCTCTCCTGATGCAAATCCTAAAGAAGATAATGATTCCCTGAGCCAAAGGATGAGGAGCAATTGCCTGGAGGGCTGGGCTGGAAGAAATCAGCCTCCAGTGCCAAGGCATCTGTGGGAAGGAGCTAAAACTTCCCCAGCACGCCCCCACCATCCCCAGGGATGCTCTGCAGCTGAAAGCACAGGGCTGGCGATCATCTTGGTCTCCTCTTCAGAATGCTTGTGGATAACTTTCTAGCTTTCATGAAGGGTAATGTATCTACTTTAATGAGCAAAATACTATATGTAATAACATAGTGGCTCCTAGCATTCCTGGAGTAGACCCAATTACACTTAATGTACTGAAAGGTAGGACAAGGGAGGGAGTGGGTTTTATACAGACAGACCTTGCTTGATGTGAGTAACTTATTCTTGAAAGTTCTAGGAAATTTATATTGTAGCATATTTGAATGCCTAGTGAAACCCTCTATTTAAAGATACCGTGCAGCCTTTGTGTAAGGAAAACAATTGTTTAACAGTGTGACCTACCATTTTCTCCTTTACTTGTCTGGTAAGTTTTCAAGTTTCTTCAGATAATTAATAGCACAGTAGACAGGAAAAAGCATGGACATTGGGTATGTGACAGACCTGGTGCATGTTCCAATGGGCCACTGACGTGGACGTGATTGACTGCTTATCTTGCATACTCTTCCCTTTCCTCCTTACGAGAGCAGCATTTTTGTGGTTCAGGAGTATTCCTGATTGGCTGAAGATAATCCCGCCCCTCTTTGCTAAAGATTGGTTCATGAATGGGCTAGTGAACCCAAATGAGGCCACTGAGAAATGAAGAGTGTCCTCTGAGAGATGGTAAGAAAGTTCTTTCTCACCCTTCAGGGACACCTTCCTAAGTGACTGTCTTTAACTAGTAAAAGTGAAATAAGGAGCTACCATCCCATGACTCTGAAAGCAGCAGTCTTTAGGGTGACGTTAAAACCAAGGATGTCTGCCAGAAAGAATCTGAGTCCTTGAGCAGACTTCGGGGCTTTCAGATAGAGCAACCCGAAGTTATTGCACGTACCACTTCTGAACCTGCAGTTCTGTGTGAGCCAGTGAATTTCCTAATGGTTTACAGCTGTTGAATCGTTACTGCTGTGACTTGCCTTGGAAAGCAGCTTAACTGACACAGCCACGAACTGAGTTAGGGCCCAGGCAGATTGCTTCACCACATGAGCCCAGTATCCGTATCTATGAAAGGGAAAGAAGTCAACAAGGAATAGAGAGTTTGGGGAAGATGGCAGTCTACCAGTTGAGCTGTGGTGCTTAAGGGTCATCAAAGTCAACTTTTCTCATGTTGCCTTTTCACGGAGGGCCATGGATTCTTGATTCTTCCAAATAGGTTGAGAGGCTTCTAGTTGGACAAGACCCAGAGACAGGACTTTGAATTGGCCTCTTTTGCAACAGAGATGAGAAGCAGCTGCTTCTTTTTATGTTCTGGATTCCTAAATGGCCCTCGGCCTGACTCTAGTGGGCGTTGGACAAATTCTGCTGCTGGGGTATTTGTTCCAGTGACCTTTTGTGCAAAGCATCCTCCAGTTTCCAAAAGGACAAAGACCTAGAAGTCCACTGAGCTTTGCAATGTGCTTATGTGCCTATTTCCTGCTGGCTGTCAATAAACATCTAATTGTATGGCTGGATGTGGTCTGAGACTTGGTTTCATCAAAACCTGGGTGTCAGCTGCCATTTGCTCCATTTATTCTTGTCTTCATTCAACAAATAATTATTGAACACTGACTGTGTGCCAGAAACTTTCCTAGGCCTTAGGGATTATGTTAGTTTGTTAGGTCTGCCAATTAAAAAAAAAAAAAAATCCCACAGACTGGGTGGCTTAAACAATTCTCCAAGATCAAAAAGTTGGTTGGCAAGGTTGATTTCTTCTGAGGCTCTCTCCTTGACTTGTAGGTGGTCATCTTCTTCTGTCTTCACATGGTCTTTCCTCGGTATGGATGTCTTGTCCAAATTTCCTCATATTAGAAGGATACCAATTATATTGGATTTGGGCCTACACTAAAGACCTAATTTTAATTTCATTACCTCTCTAAGACCTTATCTTCAAATATGTTTACATTACACTGGAGGTTTGGGCTTCAACATATGAATTGGGAGGGTGGGTGGTGAACGAGGCAAGTTGGTCCATAAGAGGGTAACAACCAGGCACAGAAAGACAAATCCTGAGATTTGAACTTTGCTCATGATGCTCTCTTGCTCTGTTTCCATGGAGAAGTGATGGACTGAAGTGTAGCAGAGGGATTCTCAGCAGCAAAGGAGCTCTTCTAGGTGGGGTTTGGAATCCTTCCTCTTCTTTGCAAGGAACTCTGATCCTTTCCAAAAACAGTACATCCTATTACTGGTTTTGCTGATTCTATGCAAAGTGATAAATTTAGCCTAACTGTTTTCAAGATGTAGGTAAAACGTATTTAGAATTACAGAAGAAGAAATAGCAAGCTGTCTGCAGAAATGTATTCAGTAGCAGGATGATTATCATGCATAGGGATTATGTTTAGTTATAGTTATATGACGATTGTGGATCACCTTCATTTAAGCATTTGTTCTATTACAGGCTTTGTGCTAAATGTGTTATATACCTCCTTAGTCCACAGAACAATGTCTTTATATCTTAATTCCCACTTTTTTAGATGAGAAAATTGACACTCAAAGAAGGGAGGTCGCATTGCTAGGGTTTGGGTCCTCTGCTATTACCCACCAAGCAGCACGTCTAGGAAAAGGTGGCATTGATTTCTGCTTAGAGAGGCATGGAGTAGGAAGTGGTAGCTGGTGCAGCTTTGCTGAACTTTATGTTCTCTAACTCTAAAGCTGGGGCTGATGAGATCATGTTCTTGCCCAAGGACATACCTGGTGAGTTAAAAAGATAGAATTAGAATTCAGGTTTTCTGATTCTAAATCTGGTATTCTTTAATCTATCCCATGAGGTCCCTTTGACTCTTCATTCACTGTATAATAATTATTATGATAACAAAACTATAATGGTATTTTTAGAATGGCTTTTAGTTCTCAAAATGTTTTCACCTACTTAAATAGGAAACAAAACAATGGGCTTTAATGGACTAAATAGGAAGTACCCTGGGCTCTTCCAGGCAAAGGAGAATTGAACCATGATGAACGGGAAATGTCTTAGTAGCCATGCTTCTCACCATTGTGGGTTGTTTTTAGCCTGGGTCCCAGATGCTGAGATTGACTAGAAGGAGAAGACTATAACTCTCTTGGTCCTCACCCTGAGGCAGAGAACAAAGCTCTCAGAATCAGGACACAAAGGACCCAGTGCAAAGGGTGGAACTGCAGCCTGGAGGAAAATCAAAGAGAAGTGATTTCAGTGGAAAGCCAGAAATTAATCTATCAGTAAGATTTCTTGGTAGTGAGCAACAGAATCCTATGCTGGCTAAAATAGGAAGGGAAATGAAAAGAAAAGCATTGTTCTGCTGCTGCTTCTAGGGTTGGAAAGGAAGGTTAGAAAGCAGACCTAGAGAGGAACCAGACAACTCCAGATTGCCTTACAAAGTGCAATGAATGAGTTTGACCCTTCTCTTCGGCCATAGTCTTATTTCATTCAAGAATTAAACCCCAGAAGAGAAAGTCCAATTGGCCAGGCCTAGGTTATTTGCCTGCCCTTGACTGTGTGCTATGGTTAATAAAAGTACTTGTACCCCTGAAACCTATATAATTTTATTAACCAATGTCATCCCAATAAATTTAATTTAAAATACATAAAAAATTAAAATAAAAGTTCTTGTCCGAGGTAGCATCCAAGGACAGCTTCACTGGTCATAGGAGGCAGGTACCTGGTTTTGCCAGCCTTCCTTCAGGAGCACAAAGTGATCTCAGGACCCCTTTGTCGTCAAGAAGAACAGCCAAACCTGTAGAGAACTGTCATGAGTTTATTTGAGCCACTGATCACATATGCCAGGGAGCAAGATCTCAAGTGTTCCTGAGAATAACAGTTTTGCAGCTTCTTTTATGCATTTGAAATTAAGGAGGGACAATAAGGAAGGTTACAGGGAGGTGGAAAAAAGGAAGACAGGATTGAATTAAAGGATTGTTAACAATATTATGTGCTTTCTTGAGAGTGGTTAGGGTTTATTTCAAAGGTGTATTACGTAGAGATACAGAAACCAGCCAGGAACACGGCTTACTTAAGGCAAAGATAAACCTTTTACTAAAGAGGTCATATGCCAGGGGCGTGACTATCCACCATGACCTGCCGGGTTAGCAATTTATGATCAGATCACCCTGTGAGGTGACTTTCCATAGAACTTCTTTTGTTATCCACACCTTCATACCCTTTAAAATTATTGCGGACCTCAAAGAGCTTTGGTTTATGTAGATATCATATTAGAAATGAAAACAGATACATTTTAAAATATTTATTTAGTACCTCATTTAAAAGGAGCAACAATATACCTGTTTCATTTAGGAAATGGTGTATTTTTAAAATGAAAATAACTATTTTCCTTAACCAGAAACATTAGTGGGCAGAATGGTGTTGTTTTAGGTGTTTGCAAATTTAATCATGTCTGGTTTAATAGGAGACAGCTAGATTTTTGCATTCGTTTTATTTTGCTATTTTATTTTGGTGAAAGTATATGAAGAAAAGCTGGCCTCACAGAGGTGTGTAGTAGGAAAAAGGAGCGTTTCAATGGTCTTTCAGTTAATTGTGCAGAATCTTCTTTGATATTATAGCACAACTCAACAAGTAGTAGTTTCTTAAACTCTGAAAGTCTGTTTTCATGCCTAGATACTTAAGTCCAGTAGTATGTGTTTTACCCACGCGTGATTCCGTACCATCGTGCCTTGGTCATTTGGAAAATGCTGCTTCCCTGACTGTCCAATTCAGAGCTTCCAATTCACACACTTCACCTACAATATACAAAATCATAGTGGTCAATGTCACAGCCAATCTCATCAGAAAGTACTTGAGTGTTGGGACGCTGTCCAGCCTCTATTAGTTTCCCAATTTTCTTTCATATGAGATGTCATTAGTAGCAAAGATTTATCAGCAAAAATAATTTCAGTAGTTTTCTTTGAGTGACAGTCATATTTCATTCATTTTTGGAGAAAATTTCTGCCTAATATTAAGGTCTGAATAACCACTGTTTGTATGTCATTCTCTCTAGTCAAAACAAAATTCTGAAAAAAACAAAAAGAGTTTGTCCAGTTCCCACTGAGGCAATGACACAAAGCTTTTCCTGAACACGGCGCTCAGGCCTCTGCACGTGGCCATGGCACCGCGCATCCCCTTCAGTTCATGACTATACAACCGCATGTACCTGGCGGTGGGGCGTGATAAAGCAATGATTTATGTTTTTATTGAGGTAAAATTGATCTTTAACATTGTATACACTTCAGATGTTTCATCAATGAGATTTCTAAATAAAGCTGGCTTTAAAGAGTCGTTTTAGCCCTGACTGGTGTGGCTTACTCAGTTGGTTAAGCATCGTCCTGCAAGGCGAAAGGTCGCTGGCCTGATCCCCAGTGAGGGAGCGTGCCTGGGTTGTGGGTTCCGTCCTTGGTCCCCAGACGAAAGGCAGCCTGTCAATGTTTCTCTCACACATTGCTCTCCCTCTCTTTCTCCCTTCCTTCCCTCTTCTCTAAAAATAAATAAATAAAAATCTTAAATTTAGAAAAAAGACATTTTATGCAGTGGTGAAGAATGTAACACAATGGCTACTAGTACCGTTTGGTGGCACTGCCTGAATTTGCGTGAAAGTACCAGTGATTTGACTCCCTATTGGGCTTGGAGATTTTTTGGTTTTGGAGTGGGTTTTTTTTTTTTTTTTGCTTTTTATTTGGAAATAACTTTAAACTTAAAAAAATTAATAATACAGAGAACACCCATTCACCCTTAATTTTGAACAACACACTCCATTTGCTTTATCATTTGCGCTCTTCCCTCCTTTTTGTTTGCTGAATCATTGGAGAGTAAGTTCCATACATCATTGCCATTTAGCCATCGGTATTTCATTTCAGCGATGGTTCCTAAGAAGGATGTTCTCTGAAATTGCCACAGTGCAGTTATCAACCTTATGAAGCTGCATTGATACAACATTTTTATTGCCCAGAGTCCAGTTTTGGCAGTTGACCTAATGAGGTCATTTATATGCACAAGGCCCAGTGTGAGGTCAGGTACTACATTTATTTCTCGTCTCTTTAGCCTCCTTAATTTGAAATGTATTTCCACAACCATTTTTTTGTTGTTCTTTTAAGATACTGACATTTTTTAGAGTAAAAGGCACACTCTTTGCAAAATTGTGATTAACAAGAAAAAATATTTTGTTTTTCCAATAACCAAAATATATTTACAATTCCTGGCTCACAGCTCCTGAAACCCATGGAATTTTCCAAGTGTCAAAAGTGATAAAGGCATCTTTTGTTATGTTAATGAGACAACTTTTGGAAGCACCTATGAATGGGGGCTGGTTGTCAGGAGAACTAACCTTATGATTTTAGGGTTGAAACTTTCAGTCCCACCCCCTGACTTCCGGAGAGGAGAGAGGGGCTGGAGATTGAATCAGTCCCTAGTGGACAGCGACTTAACCAATGAAATGATGCCAATAAAATGAAAGCTTCATAAAAACCCAAGAGGACGGGTTTTGGAGAGCCTTCAGGTTGGTGAATAGGTAGAGATGCTGGGAGAAGTGCTCACCTGCAGAGAACATGGAAGCTCCCTGGCCCTTCCTACACACCTTGCCCCATGAATCGCTTCCATCTGGCTGTTCCTGATTGTGTAGTTTTACAATAAACCAATAACCTAGTAAGTTACGTGTTTCTCTGAATTCTGTAAGTCATTCTAGCAAATTAAGTGAACCCAAAAAGGCAGTTGAGGAATCTCTGATTTATAGCCAGTCGGTCAGAAGTACAGATAACAACTGGACTTGCAATAGGTAACCTGCGTTGGAGGGTGTCCTTGGAACCTCCAGTCTGTCACTGGTTCATGAAGAGCACAGGTGAGAGCCAGTGTGTGTGGGGGGGTGGGGGACAGTGTGGTAGGGCTGCATCCTTAACCTGGGGATTCCAATGCCATCTTCCTGCAGTGGCAGAAGTGGGTTGAATTCTCAGACACCATGCTGGTGTCTGTGAATTGTTGGTGTTGGGGAGAAACCCTCCCTCCATGTCCAGGAACCCTAAAGACTCCTTTACGCTTCCACTGGGGGTAAAAAAAAAAAGAACATTCTTCATTTTGGATTTGTCTAATGTTTCATTCGTTGTGATTAGATTCAGATTATGCATCTATCGATCATCCATCTCAGCCTATCATTTATCTACATATCTATCATCTATTCATCCATGCACCTACCTACCTTTTATTGATATGAACTCATGAACTCTTATTTTTTCACTTGTCTATAATACATCGCAGATCTGGCCAGTGGGAGCCCCCCAGGCTGCCTCCTTCTGTGTCGCTGTGACATGTTCCAATCACCTTTTTTTTCCTGAGCACTTCCTTACTTTCTGCCAGATGTTTCTCCCAGCTCATCTTGTGCCTTCTCTGCCCCAGTCTCTGATTCAGCTATTTCTTCAAGGGGCGCTGATTCCTTTTAGCTTCCATTGCTTTGTATCATCCATCCAAATGTCAAATGAAAGGGGTGAGTAAAGTCTTAATGTGTTAACATTACGATCATAGCTTTGACCCCTTGGACTTCCTAGAAGTGTCTCAGGGACACTCCAAGGCTTGTGGGTACTTTGAGAATTACTAAGGAATATAAATTATGGTTAAGTTAATGATATGGTAAAGTGTTCATAATTTACCTTGTATATTGTGTGTTAAATTAGCTTAATTGAGGAGTTAAAAAGACCCTTAGTAGCTGTGAGATCTTGATCATGTAGCTTCTCCCTTCACTCTTTTCCTTTTCTTTTTTCTCTTTTCCCCCTCCTTTCCTGTCTCTCCTCCTCTCCCCAACTTTCTTTCTTTTTTATCCACCCATAGCAGTTTGATTTAAAAAAAAACAAGAAAAAAAAAGCCCAACAACCCATGACTTTTGAAGTTGAGCTGGCCTGGGTTTGAACCTGCTTCTTAGTTACTTGACTTTGGGCAAGTTACCTTTTCTCTCCCAGCCTCCCTTCCTCCATCTGTTCACTGAAACTAATTCAGGCATACCTTGTGTTATTGCACTTTGCTATTTTCCTGTTCACAGATTTTTGTGTCCTTTTTCCAGATTGAAGGCAAGACCTTGCACTGGCAGAAAGATTACAACACACTACAGTATTGCTGTGGTCTGGCACCGAACCTGCATATCTCCAAGGTGCGCCTGGCGCTATGGAGTCATTGGGATGATTAGTTGACCTTGCATGCATTCGACACACGGCTAGGCCCATAGAAGATCCACAGTCCATGTGAATTTGCTTCCCTTCCTTTAATCACAGCCAGCTTTTCTCCTCTGCTTACTCCAATGCTCGTTGGGCTCTGTCCTTAGATTATTCCGTTTCACAGATGCTCTTTTATTCCCCTTGTGCTTTGCTCTGCCAATGCCCCCAGCAGACCTACAAATTCCAGATGCTGAGAGAAAAGCCCTTGATTCAGGCTGAATGCACGGATGATATTCGCTAAAATGCAGATGGCACATTAGGTACCTGTGGGAAGCTTGTGTAGTGGATTGGAAACAGGCAAAAACAAAATTTTTTGGCAAAAAAATACGGGCTCCTGGCAGGGGGCAGGCAGGAAGGAGCAGAGGCAAATGGGGGCTGACTGGTGTTGACGTATTTCTCTGCTGGAGCCCAAATCTCACCATGTCCCAGGTACAAGTGAAGGAGACGCCCCCCAGGGAAGAGGAGGTGATTTTTCTGAAGGATGGGACAGGGATTCAAACAGACAATATCTTGAAGAACAGAGCTGAAATCCACAGGGTGTTAACGCATGTTTGTGTCAGATGGTTGTGCTGGTTAAATGAGCCTGAGCCAGGGACGAGTGCGCATGAACGGTGGCATTGTGCAGGTACATGGAATGCACCTCTAGGACAACTGTGACCTTTCCCGCCAAACTGGGGCAGAGGCTGAGCCGAATGGTGTGATAGGACTCAACATACAGGGCCCGGCAGAAGTAACGCCTCCTTGAGTGTGGTTAGTAGGGTAATAATATGGGTGTGATAATTTATAGTTTTAATTTGACTGTTTCACCTACAATGTCATATGGCATGCTTGAGTGTGATATTGTTATGTTACAGAATTACATGCTGATGATTTTGTAATAAAACAGGGGCGTTATTTGTGCTGGACCCCTGCATATCTCGACATTTCTGAAGAACAAAAGCTAGTCAGTACGAAGTTGTGTTCACAAAGACCATTGCAATGACTGCAAGCTAGGAATTATGACTCCAGGGTACAGTGCAAGAGTGGATTTTGTGCAAGGAAACTCTTTAACAGGTACTGTTATGTTTGTATACAAAACTTTCTCTTTTGGCACCAGTTTCTATTTCCAAAACCCTGATCTAAATGTTTATGGGGACTCACAGATTGTTAGTGCTAAAGGGATCCTTAGAGATCACCTATTTCCACCTTTTTTTTTGCTAAGATTACTAAAGCCCAGAGAGGTCTAATGAATTCCCCAGAGTCCCACAGCTTATTTGTGTGTGTGGGGGGGAGGCAGGCAGTGGTAATTGGGCGAGGGGGTGGGGAGACAAAGTTACAAGCTTGGTCACCTGACTCCCAGCCCAGAGCTGTTTCCCAGTCTCTCTTTTCTTTATATCTTCTCAAAAATTACAGATTCTGCACTTTTTTTGTCAACCACTACTGATGAAAAATATTTATTGGATGCCCCCAGCCAATTCTACATGCCCATTTTTGCTTTAAGTGGAGTCATTTTCCACTTCAGGGAGGTTCCTAATTATCTTAAAGACAGGAATACTCTTTAAATACAGGTTATAGTTCAGCAGAAACTAGTTCAAGCTTCTTTATACATTCATTCAACAGATATTAATCACCTTCTATGTGCCAGTTACTGTGTTAATCACCATGGTTTCAGTAATGAGAACAGAGAACCTTAACACATACATATACAAGTAGGAAAAGACCTGGCGTTCAGAGTTGACCATACGTTTAATACATTGTGGGGGAATAAAAGAAATATGTTCCATGAAGGCTGGGAGGTGGTTATTTTTGCTATGAATTAGTCAGATATTATAATGTCATATGGCTCATAAAAACCACAGAAGAATAAAAAAAAAGATTATATAGCTATTTTTTAAAATGACTTCCATACTCGTATAAGAACAAAAATAAAGAGGAGTGAGATATTTAAATTAGAATTTAGAAACCTAAAGATGACTTGAAGCTGACTTAAATATGGGGAAGTGCTAACTGGTTATGCTCTATCTTCCTAAAGAACTTTGGCAAAGAAAATGAGGTTCAGGTGCAGTGGGAGAGATTGTGTTTGCACATACCTGTGTTCAGTGTTGAGAAAGAAACATTTCTTAACACTCAAGGTAAGAAAACTAGGTTTTGAAATTGGGGCAGAATCTGTAGAGGAGAAGGAAGTTCCTTTTTTTGTTGGTCCGTTCTATCCTTTCAAGTTCTCGGTCAGAAACTAATACAGTTTCTGATATTTTTATTATTTTCCACAAAGTTACGTATCCATGGAATCCTTGAGGAATTGCAGCCCGGAGTTCCATCTCTACCCCTCTGGGCCTGTTCCTAGGCACCAAGTCTTATCAGAACTCCCCCAGCGAGAGCTGGCCCTCCACGTCTCAGGCCTGTGCACCTGTCTGGTGGCCACCCCCAAGCATAGTCCCCTAGCGCAGGTGTCCAGGGGCTGTACTCAGAGTGTGGCTCTGGACTCAGCAGGATCTGCATCATCCCAGACCTACCGAATCAGAAGCTACAGTTCGATCCCCAAGGGTTTCTATGCATATTAAAGTTTCAGGAGCTTTGTTCTAGGACTCTGGCCGCTAAGTCAGACACACCTGGCTTCAAAGCTGCTCTTCTCTGGCTCCGTGGCCTTGGCTAAGTCCGTATACTATCTGAGATTCAATTGTCTCATCTGCGAAATGGTCACCAGAGTTTTTACTTCTTCGGCTCTCAGAAAGGTGTCTCCTGTCTCCCTTACTTCATATCACATGATATGTACCTCAGTCCTTATTATATTTTTCTCTGAGAGCTATTAC
Organism: Desmodus rotundus; assembly: GCF_022682495.2. Classification (NCBI taxonomy): domain Eukaryota; kingdom Metazoa; phylum Chordata; class Mammalia; order Chiroptera; family Phyllostomidae; genus Desmodus; species Desmodus rotundus. Next base: position 15,136,786 of record NC_071394.1, read on the forward strand.
TACAGCCTGAAATTAGTTTTGTCTGTACTATTTGAATGTAAGTTCCATGAAGTCAGGCACCGTGCCTGTCATGTTTATTCTGGTATTGTGGGGCCTTGCACAGCACTTGGCATCTCAAAGGTGGCCTAATATTCCATGAATAACCAAATATTATAAGGATTAAATTAGATAACACAAGGGAAAAGTTAGCTCAATGTCTGACTTGGAGAATATCGTCACTAACTAGTGGCTATTGATAAAACTGGTTGTCTAACTTGTGGGGCCCGGGGCAAAATGAAAATGCAGGGACCCTTGTTACAAATTATTCAGAATTTCAAGATAGTGACAGCGGAGCATTAAACTAAGCATGGGGCCCTTCCCAGAGCTGGACCCTTGGTGGTTGCACAGGCCACCCACCCAGGGAGCTGGCCCTGGGTGTTGGTAGCATTACTGTTACTGCAGTTATTCTGTGGAGGATGTTGTCACCATCCGAGGATGGGGTATCTCCCTCTTCTCCTCCGAGTGTGAGATTATAGCCAAGAGCCCCACAGGCTCACATTGCCTTGCTGGGCTAGGTTCTCCCTCCTTCGCCTGCTCAGGTGAAGAGGCAGAGAGAGACTTGAAACTTGAGAAGGTACAAAATGGACCCTTTGGGGTCAGCTGGCCCTAAAGTATTCCTCAGAGCAAAATGCTGATTTAAACCTGACTGGTGAATGTGGCATTCATCGAATCAGCAGAAGTTCTGCAAAGGTGTGCTAAACAGAATTTTAAATGAGTTTTCCATAATGCAGGCACACCTAATGTATGACTTTTAATTTACTTGATAATGTAAAAATACAGTCTGAGATGAGGAACAAGGCAGACAGAGTTGCTCCATCTTAATGTAACTATTTTTCTTTATGAGAGACTGAAAATAAAGTCAGGGCTCAGAATGTAAAACGGTCCTGAGGAAGGGAAGCTAAAAACGGGGAGGGGAGGGGATGAGTTCATAGCAAAACGACCAGCCTGGTGCTGGTTCCAGTATCAACTGAGTTATGGGAACGCGGATTCCAGTCATCCCCACTCATCTGAAGTTTCTCTTTCCGCCGTTTCGGTTCCCCTGGGTCAATCGTGCTCCAAAAGTACTAAATGGGAAATTCCAGAAATAAACGATCCATAGGTTTTAAACTGCACGCCCATTCTGAGCAGTGGTGAAATCTCCCACCTGCTCCGCCCCACCCAGTGCGTGACTCCGCCCCACCCTTGTGCGTGACTCCTCCCTGGGCCCAGCGTCTCCACGTGGCCACCTCCACGCAGCACCTCCCCGCCCCTAGTCACCTAGCGGCATAGTTATCGGACCCGCCGAAGAGGTATCGCTGTGCTTGTGTTCAAGTCACCTTATTTCACTTAAAACTGGCCCAGCGTGCAAGAGTAGTGAAGCTGGCCCTTCGGGTATGCCAGCAAGAAGCCGTTAAAGTGCTTTCTTCAAGTGAAAGTTCTCGACTTTGTAAGGAAGGCAAAAAAACGTCGCATGCTGAGGTGGCTAAGATCTATGGTAAGAATAAATCTATCTGTGAAGATCTGAAATTGCTTAATTTATAAATTAAACATTTTCATAGGCATGACTGTGTAAGAAAAACATAGCATCTCTTTCTGCATTATGCATGGTTTCAGGTACCCGCTGGGGGTCTTGGAATGTATGCCCCGTGCCTAAGGAGGCTCCTGTACGAAAAGCCAAAGCCAGGTGTTTCCAGGGGGCCCAGCCCTGCTGAGTTTAGAAGGACGTTTTTATTGGCCTCAGCTTGTTCCTTCAGAGCCTCGGACCCTCTAGCTGTTGAATCGGGAAAATCATCCACTGCCTGCCTATCTCGGATGTTGTAGGGTGAAAAAAGCGGGCCGCTCTTGTGAGAATGCTCTGCTCAACAGTTTGGCTCACAAGTAAGACGGTGTGCTCCCTAGAAAGAACACCAGCTTGGAAGTCAAAAGTAGGTTCTGATGCAAGTTTCCTATGTATTAACTACCCACCTTTAGCACTTTGAAACCGGCAGGTAGGCCTGGGAGAAAATCCCAACGTTGTGGAAATTTGGGCAGGGTCTTCATGCTCTCTGAGGCTTCTATCTTACCTGTAAAGTGGGGATGAACGAAATCCTAGGGGGTACAGGTAGACTGCGGAGATATTGCGGGTTTGGTGCCAGGCCACTGCAATAAAGCGAGTCTAGCAATAAAGTGAGTCGTGGTCCTTTTGCTGGTGAAGGTCTTGCCTTCAGTTTGTAAGAAGTGTGGTGTGACATTAGGGTGTGCTAAATTCAAGCTGGGGAACCTTATCTCCCTGTAGCTCCTCCTCCTCCTTCCACAATTCCTAGTCATCTTCTGATTCTGGTGCTGGAGGGACATTTTGTTCAGTTACTTGCTAAATACTCCTTCCAACGGAATTACCTTGTAACTAACTATGCAGGGGGGTCAAACTCTTTTTCACCAGGGGTCACATCAGCCTCATAGTTGCCTTCAAAGGGCCGACTGTAATTTTAGGACTGTATAAATGTAACTACTTAACTAGGGACAAGGAGCTCGGCGCTGCTGCGGGGTAGAAACAAGATGGGGGGGAGGGGGGCTCGGGGATCAAACAAGGTGGAGGGCCAGATTCAGCCCTCGGGCTCTCTGTTTACCACCTGTGCTATAGGGGTTTGTACTTGAATTAAGAGACTTTGTAATTAAAAAGAGCAACAGGTGGGTAGGGTTACTAATCACAGACACCTGGCCATACTGGGTGTACCTTCCAAACATACAGCTCGGGTACTGCACACTCAGGAGGCCCACTTGGTCTGAAGTATCAAATACACATGGGGTTAGGAATGCAAGTATATCTTAGTATTTCTGTTCAGCCTTAATGTCTGTGTGATTTTGATAGTGACCCCAATTCTGCTGTCTCCTATTTTATTCTGCATCGTTCTTGGCATTACTCGTCTGTAGACACAAATCATCGCGGCTGCCCTGTCTGATTTCCCCAGCAGTTGTGCATGTGGTTTGTCAGCTTCTAACGCCAGACACCACCCCACTCTCGCCAGCTTGGTAGACTCAGGACCTAGGCCGGCCCAATCGCTATTGCTTCCCCTCGTTCCAGTGAATGGCTCAAGAAGTGTTAGACTGACTCCAGATTAACATTGCCCTTTCTCTATATTTTTCAACCACTTGGTGAACATGATGAGAAATGAGGCCAGAAAGGTCTACGGCCCAGGATCTCTGCTGCCACCGCTATAGAAACGAGGCGGATGGGTAGCCATGCAAAGCATTCTGATGATGGTGGGGCCAGATTCACTCCTGTTCTTTCCAAGGTCACGTTACTTTTAGACAGAAGTCTTTGTTGTGCAATCTGGTGCAAACATTCATATGGATGACCAATGTGACACCGTTTTCTATTGGAGTTAAGGTAACAGGTGAAATTAGAAGGGGAGTAAAGTGAGGAGTGGTGATTAAGTAGAAACTGGTGGGTACAAATTATTTTTGCAAGAATGTTGGTGGGGAGAGAAAAGGAAGATCAGAAAATAGGTGTGATGTTGTGATACATTTATACGGTTCATCCATAAACAACCCAGGTGTTAGGGGTGTTTTTTTTAAATATATTTATTGATTATGCTATTACAGTTGTCCCAGTTCCCCCACACACACTCCACTCCATCTTGCCCACCCCCTCCCTCCCACATTCCTGCCCTATAGTTCATATCCATGGGTCATACTTATAAGTTCTTTGGCTTCTACATTTCCTACACTATTTTTACCCTCCCCCTGTCTATTTTCCACCTATCATCTCTGCTACCTATTCTCTGTACGTTTCCCCCCCTCTCCCCCTCCCCTATTGACAACCCTCCATGTGATCTCCATCTCTATGGTTCTGTTCCTATTCTAGTTGTTTGCCTAGTTTGCTCTTGTTTTTGTTTTAGGTATGGTCCTTAATAACTGTGAGTTTGCTGTCATTTTTACTGTTCCTATTTTTGATCTTTTTCTTAGGTAACTCCCTTTAACATTTCATATAATAAGGGCTTGGTGATGATGAACTTCTTTAACTTGACCTTATCTGAGAAGCACTTTATCTTCCCTTCCATTCAAATGATAGCTTTGCTGGATACAGTAATCTTGGATGTAGGTCCTTGCGTATAACCTTGGGTAATGTAATGATGATGTGCCTTGGTGTGTTCCTCCTTGGGTCCAGCTTCTTTGGGACTCTCTGAGCTTCCTGGACTTCCTGGAAGTCTATTTCCTTTGCCAGATGAGGGAAGTTCTCTTTCATTATTTGTTCAAATAAGTTTTCAATTTTTTGTTCTTCCTCTTCTCCTTCTGGCACCAGTGTTAGGGGTGTTAACCACTCACCAACCCCCACCCCCTGACATGCAGTCAAAAATCTGCATGTAACTTTTGACTGCCCCCCCAAAACTTCACTGCCTGGTGTTGAGAGGAAGTCTTACCCATAACATAAACAGTCAATTAACACATATTTTGTGTTCAATGTAGTATGTGCTCTATTCTTACAATAAAGTAAGCTGTAGAAAAGAAACTGTTATTAAGAAAATCGTAAGGAAGAGAAAATACATTTACAGTAGTATTGACAAGAATCCACATGTAAGTGGACCCGTGCAGTTCAAATACATCTTGTTCAAGGCTCAACTGTATTTGGTCTTTCTCCCCAGTTCCTGGCCCAGAACTTCCAGAACCCTTAGAATTTCCTGAGTAATAGGATGGAGGAAAGTGTCTTTTGTTATTCTTAATTCTTAATGAGAACTTTTAACCATGACTGAGCACATGCTAATGAGGTGACTGTTGGGGGGCCACCCTGATGTGTGGAGAAGAGAGAGGGTCTGGAGACTAAATTAATTTTCAATGATTTAACTAACCAAGCCTGCCAAATGGACCCTCCATCACAACTCTAAACCAAGGGGCTCTGAGAGCTTCTGGTTTGGTGACCGCATCCACATGCTGGGAGCCTGGCACGCCCCCAAACTCCATGGAAACGGAAGCGCCTGCTCTTGAGACTTTGTACCTCTTCATCTGGCTGTTTATTTGTATCATTTATAATAAACCAGTTCTGGTCAGTAAAGCACTTCTCTGACTTCTGTGAGCTCTTCTAGCATGTTACTGAGTCCAAGGAGGGGGCATGGGTACCCCTGATGTATAGGTGGTCAGTCAAGAGGACTGGATTCCTGGACTTGCTATTGGCCTCTGGAGTGTGGGCAGTCCTTGTGGGACGGAGCCCTTTGACTCGTGGGGGTCTAACTCTCTCCAGGTCGTTAGAGTCCAAACTGAACTGAGGATAGGTGGTTGGTGTGGAACAAAACCTATACATTTCGTGTTAGCTGTGTTTTGCTGTCGTAAACACAGCAAATCTTGTTAGTAGAGTAGCAGGCTCAAGAGAAAGTATGTTTTCCAAGTTAGACCGGATGTTGAATGGCCAGAATACTCTTTCTTCTTTAAGAGAAGGAGGGGATGACTAGGGGAGCAATCTTTCAGGAGGAGCGCCAAAGAGAGAGCCAAAAGGGGCAGTACACTGGTCAGCACGGGAAACACTTCTCCGGAGCACAGGGAAGGAAGAGCAGGTGATAGCAGCGAAAATCTGAGGGATGGAGAGAGTTGAGAGACCTTTTGCTAGGATGGTCACAGCTTTCTCATTGCGAGAGAAGAGAGTTTAAATTGCTCTTTGGGCAGAAATGGGGCCCTTTGGGACTAGGGCCAGGCTCCCATCCCCTCTGGAGCCACCCAAGAGCCAAGGAAGTAAGCGGGTGGTGGTAGCGGTAGACTTCAGGCATGACAAGACCTTTGGGATTGATGTCTACATTCTAACTGATGCGTTGGCATTGACTGTCATATCTCCACCTCCCTCCATGGCAAGGGCATCTGTTCCAGCTATGACCTCTGGAGCCTGCCTGCGGAAGCTTGTGGGAGCGCATGGTATGAAGAGAAGACAGGCTCTGTTGAGTCACCGATCTGACAAAGCAGAGGGAATCAATGGGCTGTTTGCCTGTGTAATCCTTCTTTCATCTCCTAGTCCACTGCTCTTTCCAAAGGGGACATTTTCTGATGTCCTGGTCCCACTGGGATTGTGGAGTGTGATTGTCCTGCCTTGCCATGGCTCTTTGGGATTCTCTGGTCCCAAGCTATCAGAGTGACATGAAGCCTTAAGGGAGTGGCACCTGCTTTAAGAATATTCTGGGATATACTCACTGTTTGCCACTTTGCTTTTTGTTTTTATTTTGGCTTCGTGTATCTAGTTGAGACAGTATAAAATGTAGAGGTTAAGGGCTCAGGTTGTAACATTAGGTGGACCAGGGTTTAAATCTCATAGCTGCCCCCGATTACCTTGTATGACCTTTACAGAATTATTTAACCTCTTTAATATCCTATTTGCTATCTGTAAAAGGAGACAGTATAAATACCTATTTAATCTGCTTTGAATATTAAGTGAGAGGACGTATGTAAACTTCTTAGACTGTGCCCTGGCACACCACAGGTGCTCCCAAAGCCAAGTTCAATTAGATAGCTAGTGAGAGAATGCAGGGCTCCTTACTCCGTTATATATAATAAGCATTTGGGATCTTCTTTGTTTATTTTTTAACCTGTCACAAGATTCCAATGTACTTTGGTTACTTCTTTATATGGTTAACCAGGGGATCAATTTAAAACTTCCTTTATTAATGTTATTTTTAATTCAATGACTTGCTGAAAGGTAAACTGCTAGGTCAGTAAGTTTTATATACAAAATCTAATCAATTGGTAGTCACCACCTGGGGCATTGTAATGAGGATTTGCCAAGTCAAATTGATTAGTGATGCCTGCTGTGGCCATGGTCGTGGTTAGGGTAGTGACTTCACCTGCTCTCGGTATTGAGTCTGCACAGACCCTGAGGTCAAGGGTCACAGATGAAAGTCTCAGGCCGAGGAATGTTATTGTATATAACGTCCAGAATTGCCAATGCCTATGGAGAAGGTACCTGCTACTTTGCAGATGCTAGAGAAGCAGCTGTCATTAAGTCCAAGGTCACAGAGGCATGGAGAGCTGTGGTAAGAAAGAAGTACTGCATTTCGCAGTCTTGTACTTGGAAAATGATGGTGCATGCTTGACTCTAAATCTGGAGCCTCTAGAATTGACAGGTTTAATGATCAAATCACATGTCTGCATGGTCTCAGGGAAACTGTTTGCAGAGTTAAAAACTAATATGCCAGTCACCTGGTTGCTTATGTCAGGGCTTACCTGATTTCCTGCTTCTCCTCTATTCCTCCCTACAGCTGGATCTCCTGGAATCCTACCTGCGGCTCAGCTGGTGCCACCCCATACCCTGATCCGAATCCCTCTTGTGGTGACAGGGATTGTAAGAACTCCAGTGGGCTTCCAGGTAATCTGGCACCTCCCACCCTGGTATCTAAGCCAGCTCTGCTCTGAGTCTGGCCTTGTCACCTTGAGCCCTTGAAGGTTGCTGTCCACCTTTCTGATGTCCCTGAATGCATCTTTGTCACCATTTGTCCAGCTCTTTGGACTAGTAACCGTAGGCTTTTCACTCCCACCAGTTAGTATAGGCAGTGGAGATCATGTGGGCTTTGAAATCAGCCAGACGTAGGTTCCAATTTCACCTTGGATTTTTCTTAACTATGTGGCATTGGACATGTGGGTCAGTTTTCTCATCTATAAAACAGTAATGTTAATAATAACGTGTCAGGGTGTTATATCCTGAAGGGAAATAGACAAATCTGTCAGAGGACCTAGCGCATAGGAGCTGTGAACGTGTGAACGACGACAGAATAATACTAACAGTGCTATTATTTATTGAGCGTTTATCATGTATGCGGCATTGATCCAAGGGCTCCCCATAGCAAAATCAATACTATGATCCACAGTTCACAGATGAAGAATCTGAGGTGTGCAAGGTCAGTAACTTAACCCAACATTACCAGAGAACAAAGGTCAGAAGCTGGCTTTGAGCCGTCGAGCTGCTTGTCCAGCTCTAAAGCCTACCCTTTCATCACACAGTACTGTCAGCAGATTATGCGAGCATCCTCCACCCACTTGGATGAACTTCCTCCTGCTCTCTGAAGCTGAGTTTGTCTTGGGCGTTGACTGTTCCCCTCTGGACATAAATGATCACAAGTTTCCTCTTCCCACTCCCCTCAGTATGCCCTGTTTCGTTCCCGTGGAACATTTTATGGCTGGCCGTGTCACAAGATATGATATCCGCAAGTCTGTTATGCCAAATAAATTTGAGTTTTAAAATATTGAATTGGTTTTAGATACAGCCAGGGGAGTAATTTTAAAATCTGGGCTCCGAACCAACAAAGTAATTTCCCTTTATTAATGGGAAAATAAACATCTCCAGTAAAGAATGGTTTCTTCCTTCCATGGCCCTTGTGCTCAGAAATCCAGGGCTGGGTGGGCATCATTCATCCCCGAGGCTGTCGAGTGAGGCTTGGGGAGCAGGTTGTAGATCCAGAGCAGACCTCATCCATGGCTTCGTGTCTCATGGTTTCAGTTACCTGTGGTCAACCGCAGTCTGAAAATATTAAATGGAAAATTTGGGAAATAAACAGTTTATGAGTTTTAAATTGTACTCCCTTCTGAGTAGCTTGGTGACATCTTGTGCCATCCCTCTCTGTCCTGCCTGGGACACGAACCCTTTGTCCAGAGTGTCTTATGTTCCCCACCCGTTAGTCACGTAGTAGGCATCTCAGCTATCAGATCAACTGCCACGGTATCTCAGTGCTTGTGTTCAAGTCCCCCTTATTTTACTTAATAATGGCCTCAAAGCCCAAGAGTAGTGATGCTGGCAATTCAGATTTGCCAACGAGAAGCCGTACGGTTCTTCCTGTACATGAAAAGGTGTGTATATATAGGGTTTGGCACTATCTGCAGTTTCAGGCATCCACTGGGGGTCTTAGAACTTACCTCCTGTGGATGAGGGGTGGGTCTACTGTATGTATCTACTTGGCCTTGCCCTGTGATTGTGCTTCCTGCTCCCTCCATTTCTATTGAGTGTTGTCTGAGTCTTCTCATTAAAGGTTAGGCTGGAGTCATGGAGTGGCCCCTTTGTGGGTGTTTGTGGCAAGCCAATGAATTGTGAGGAATCTTATTTAAGATTTGGCTACTTGAAGTACCAAACAATCATCTGGGTGATGTAGCAACAAAGACTAGAAAAAAAACGTAACTCAGTGATTCACATATTGTCCTGAGTACTTTGTATACAGTATCTTATTTAATTATCCAGCACAACAGTAAGGGAGTCACTATTATTTCCATTTCTATAAAACTGTGACCCAGAAAATTAATTACTGTTTCAGACTAAACCTTTACTAAATAATGGTGTAACGTTTCATAAGATACACCTTTCAAACCCAAGGTTCAGATAGTGAATAATGAGTGTGAACTCCCAAGACTAGTGTCAGAAGTTCTCATTGATTCAATATTATATCAGATGTGCAATTAGAGCCTACCCCAAACTAATGTGAGTTTATAGCCAGAGCCTGAAATTGAGAGATGGCACTCAGCTATTTGCATACAAATAGACTACAATTATTATGAAGTATAGTCCATTATGATACTCAGTTTAGCTTGCATTTTAGCTAAAACCATGAAGTCAGCTAGGAAAGGTTAGCTTATCAATTATATTTTTGTGAACCCAGTTTTGTTTTTTAAGTTTTCTAAATTGATGTGCTCAGGGGGGTGGGGAACATTCATGTGCTGAACTTGTGTAATCAATATTGTAGGAAATGAGTTTAAAATTTTGGTAAGCTTGGGTCTCTTTCCAAGGAACATGCCAGAAATCTGAACCATCACTTCGATTTTGGCTCTGATCTCACTGTTGAGTTGGTGCTGGACTGCCCATTTATGGGACAGGCTTTGGGTCCTATGACCTCTCTGGAGAACCAGAAGACTCCTGGGTTCTGAACTCACAGCTCTGGCTCCTTCTCTCTTTCTTCCTGCTCGGTCATGGCAGCCACTCTGCCAGGAGCTAAGGCAGGAGATAACATGTGGGATTTAGAGTCAGACAGTTAAGGGTCTGGGAACTGACTTGGTCATTACGTACCTGTGTATCTGTGAACAGTTTCTTTTACCTCTCTCTGTTTTAAAGCCTCCTCATTAGAAAGAGATTTGTAATAGCATATGCCTCAGATGGGGGCTGTAAGAAGTAAATGAGATGATGAGGGAAAGTCCTCAGTACAGTTCATAGTACATGGTAAATCACTCTGAATAAAAGTCATTATAACTGTTATAGGATTAATTTTTAGTGTGCGTCACCCGATACATTCAGGGACCCATGTGGTCTAGTTACAGAGTTGTGTGTCACGTTCAAGGAAGCATAGTCCTACATCTGCAGGCAGCTTAGGGTACTAGAAGTCCTCTCTGCATTTCTTGGAGTACATCAAAGAGAAGCCCGTCACTAAGTCACCTTGTCTCTCTGTGCCGTCACTTTCCCTCCAATCCCTTTACACCCCATAGCCGCTCCAGTGTCTCTTTGTATAAATCTCAGCTCCATAAAACTCTTTCTTAATAATAAATTACAAAGTTTCTGTGGTCTCTCATCTCCTTACCCCTCCTTCTATCACATTATTATGTAGAACAACTTAGCTGCTCTCTCAGTAAGCAAAAATCCTTTTTAGTGGGATTGGGAAGGAGTGGGAACTGAGCAGTCAATGGGGATTATTTTTAATGGGCTGGAGGTGGAGGGGGGTGGCTGCGAGCACTCACAGATGAGTAACTTCCATTATATCACAGAGATATAATCCCAGAGCGAGAAAAGTTCCGGCTTCTACGTTGCTCCCTGTATACCTGAAGCCTTACCTCATAAGGAATGTTGGTAGATTTAACCTTGTGGAGGGAAAGAGATCAGAAAAAAAAAAAAAATCCTCTGTGTCAATGAAAGATAAAAAAGTAAGTAAAGGATCTCACAAAAGGAAAAGTCAGGGATGACATGCCTTAGATATCCAAAAGTGGTCAAACTAGAATTAATAGAATATAGGTGAGTGGACGAGTGGGCTTTTAGCTCAGCTTTATGAAGAGTGTTCTACAGTCAAAGATGTTGGGAGGCAGAATGAGCTTCCTTGGGAGGCAATGAGTTACCCCTCACTGAAGATACTTAAAATAAGGCGGACGACTTCTAGACAGACATATTGCCAACAGTGTAAAGTGTGTGAAGAGAGGTGAATGAAAACATAGAGGTCTCTTTCCACGTTGAGATTCTATAATTCTGGTAATGAGAACAGAGTTCAATGCCTGCTTTCCATATTGGCGGGGTGTAGCTCCTGATCCGAGGCCCACTCATGCGTGGCAACAGCAGGGGCAAAATTCTTTTGGTGGGATTTTGTGCTTTAGTGCCTTCTCTGGCTTTGATTTTAGTAGCTTGATCCCAACCTTCACCCCAGTTGCTGTCTAATGCCTGTGAAATAGTGTGATTTCAAACATCATTGCTTTCTTCTTGCCCATCAAGAGGGTAGGAGGGGGTCTAGGTACAGCAGAGCAGTCTTCTGACAGGGGCCAAATAATGACCACACGTCTAGACCTGAGGAGCTTTATGTTCTTGTCCAAAATCTGACACTATTTCTGCAAGTCTCATCACATCTTTGGGTCTCTGTTTCCTTATCTTTAAATGAGGTACAATAATAGCTTCTTTCTAAGGTTCCTACAGTTCTTTAAACCCATGATACTAAGAGCCTAAATGACCATCTAGTAGGAAGTGAAATGACTTGGGAAAATTATTAGTGAACTGGGCATCATTTGATCTTACTATTATAGTATTCAACACATTTATTGTGCATCTACTGTATGCCATATGCTCTTAAAAGGCATGGTGGATTTAGCAGCTGGTAGGGAAAAAGAGGTGCTGGCCCTCATGGAGGTTACAGTCTGGGGACTACAGGACCTAGAGAAAGATAGATAAATAGAAAAGCTCATTTCATATTATGAAGACAATAAAACAGAATGTTACGTTTGAAACTAGCCATGGAGGGAAGAATGGTCTCTCTGAGGAAGTCCATTTGAGCTGACTTTCAAATTATGACAAGGGCCAGCCATATGAAGACACAAGAGAGAAAAGAATAAGAGCAGAGGATTTTGGTTTGTTTGAGGAGAGAAGGAAGCCCATCATGACTACAGCATGATGGTGTGGAGGGTCCAAGACGGTGGAAAAGGTGGGCAGCTCCCAGATAATCAAGAAACAGGAGAAGTGTTTAGACTTAATTTCATGTGTACGAGGTGGCCATTAGAGAGTTTTCAGCAAATAAAAATCAATCTATTTATACCATAAAATCAATTGTATGAAAATCAGTAACCACTGTGTGAAGAACAGATTGTAAGGGAAACCAGATGGCCGAAGTGGTCATAAGACGTTCAGGTGGATGGCTAGGATTGGCATGATAGCGGCCTGCGTTAGCTGGTAGCAGGAGAAATAGCGAGGGGAGGATGCATCTTGAAAACATCGCAGTGGAGCCAGCGTGCCTTACGTTGAAGTAAATAAAGTAGTCTCTCGTCTCCAGTTTCGCTTTCCACGGTTTCACTTACCCACAATCAACCACCATCTGAACATATTCAATGGAAAATACCAGAAATAAACAGTTCATAAGTTTTAAATTGCATGCTGTTCTGAGTGGTGTGATGAATTTTTGCACCACCCCACTCCGTCCCGCCCAGGACATAAACCCTCCCTTTGTCCAGTGTCTCCACCGTGTATTAAGTGCCTGTCAGTCACTCAGCAGCCGTCTAGGTTAGCAGATCGACTGTGGCAATTGTGCTTGTGTCCAGATAACTCTTATTTACCGAGTAGTGGTGCCAGAGCTCAGGATTCGTGATGTTGGCCATTCAGATGTGCCGAAGAAAAGCTGTAAACTTTACCATAGGTATGTATGTATGTACAGGAAAAATCACATACGTATACATAGGGGTCAGTGCTATACATGGTTTCACTGGGGGTCTTAGAGTGCATCCCCCATGGATAAGGAGGGACAGCTATACACAGTGGAGGGCATGAGACAAAATAGAAATTCAGGGTCATTTTTTTTATTTTTCTCTCTGAGCACTTGGCAATGGATGTGTCATGGTGGAGGAACAGGTATTACTAAAAGTGACAATGGCTGTTAGTTATTGGACATTTATTACATGAGATTAGTGGGGGTACTATTGCCTGTACTCTTGCCTGTTTATATCTCCAGTTCCATAAATTTATTGAAAGATAATGAATGCCAGTTACTATTTTAGGGACTTGGCCCACATTATTTAATTAAATTCTCATAGGTATTATTTTACATAGTGACTCTGGGATATTAAATAACTTGCCCAAGGTAACACACCTAATAAGCTACAGAACCAGGCTTTCACATCAGTTTGCTTCTGAAACTTGGGTTCTGAATATCTATAAATTTATTTCCTCATGTACCAGGCATTGTAAAGGAAGCTGCTAACCAGTTCTGGAAATCTGAGCGCTCACCTGAAAGGTGTCTTCAGAAGACATCACCACAGAAGGATAACTAAGGGAATGACTTTATTTGTAAAAGTTGGAGAAAGCTGGACATTGCTTTGAGGATCTGAACTTCAACAAAACAAAGCTTCCAGACTGCAGCTCCTCCAGACCACAACCACAGCAAGACTGTAGTGTTGTCTCCCCAGACTGGATTGGATATCTCCAACGCCACCTGCACGCGATGTAGCCAAAACCATATGTAAAATGCATAATTGCAAGTCAAGTTAAGGGGGGGTACTTTTTCAATGGGCAGAAAACATTTCTTTCTCTAGAGAAACATGATCAAAAGTGTAGTTTCAACCACCTGATGAACTCAAAGAGAGAAAGGTTTTTTTCTTATGTGCACATAATTACCGAGACCTATGCACACTAGGTAATATGTTCTGATTTTTTTATAATTCTGCAGCCAGACTCAACTTCAGAGGTCAAAAGTAGCCCTTAAAAGGGAAACTTCCGGACTGAATCTAAGAACAGGAGTCAAATTAAAAGAACTTCTTTTTTTTGTACTTTAGCTCTTAATTCGAGGAAGGCATACTCCTTTTCCTCTTTTAAGATGCCTGGGATAATGACAAAAATTGATGAAGACACAAAAATTAAGACAAGTTCTATAGTGATAGGTTGGGGATATTGCCAATTTTCCACTGTTTTATCATTATTCACTGACTGTCCTTTCAAGAGTTAACTGAAGTTGATGAAGCTACCCCTCTTACATCTTTGCCACCTCCTCCTCCTCCTGATTTATTTTTATTTCTAGGACATTCTTCTATTGCACTTCACTAATAAATTGCATGCTATATGATTCCATGGTTTTTAACACTTGGCTGTAAATTCCTTGAGGGTTGATCATATCTCATTTATCTTCATATGTCCTATGAGTTAGGATGTGTCTGGCTGCAAGTAACATTTTTAAGAAAAACCTTAAGCAAATGTACACAATGAGGAAATGCACTCAATTACCTAACTGGACACCCAGACATAGAGCAGTGTTAAAAGCTGAGCTGATCTGGTGGTACTGACCCTCTTTCCCCATAGTTCTTTGGCCTTTGTTTCTCTGTCTTCAAGCTGGTGGCAAGTTGTGAGCAGTAGCTATGGACTTCGTATCCATATGTGGCCATAAGCAGAGGAAAAGGGATGTGTCTTCCTCTGGTGTTTTCTTCAGACCAAGCAAGAAGTTTCCCAGAAGTGCCCAGCCAAGTCTTCTCAATTTCATTGGTCATTTAGAAACAAATCACTGGCAAGATAACCGAGTCTTCCAGGATAGCTTAGATGACGACTCAGTTCCCTTAACCAGAGGGCTGTTGCCCAGGGCAGAATGGAGTCCTGTAAGAAGGAAAGTCTCCGATGTCCTCCACGTCTGGCCAGGGCCTAGCAGAGAACTTGGCAGTTTGATAATGTTTAATAACTGTTGAGTGAATAAGTGAATTACCATGACCCTATCTGATACTCCTTTGCAAAACTACGATATTTATAATCAGTACCATTTACTTGACTCAGCACTTAATTACATACTTTCTGTGGTTCTTTGATAATGTCATATGCATTAGTCTTGTTTTAACAGTCAGATATTAACTACCTCAAGGCAGGGCCCATGGCAAATAAATGTTAGTTGATTGAATAAATAATGCTTTCTTGGTGTTCTCTCCAGTGTGGAGACCAAGAATGAACATGTAAGGCATGTAGTAAGTTATTTGTGAGTTTTATTTTCTAGTGAAGAACAAGAGACATGTTTCTGTGATAGGAAACCAGTTTAAAAAAAGGGAAAATATCTTTTTTGTTTAATTTAACCAAAGCTTTTGAAGCTAAGTTTAAATAAGCTGAAGCCAACAAGAAATTAATCACTGAATAAGACAATCTTAGCACTTACTATAATGACTTGCTTTGCATTCAGTACGGTGTGTCTAGCAACATAACAGAAATAAATGCTTCCTTTTTTTATCTGCTGGAGGGAACTTGGCATGGGTCCTCAGGTAGGAACTACCGGGAAGATAAACAGCACTGGGAGGGTGAGTTGCACCAGGTTAACTAAAATGTCCACACGGCTATAGAGTTGGCAGAAAAATGCCTCACAACTGCTAATGTTTATTGAGCAATTCTATTGTGCCAAGCATTGTTCTAATTGTTTTACACATAAACCATTTTATTTTCTCACCAATTCCAGGACATAGGTGTTATTATGAGCATCGTTTGCAGTTGAGAAGATGAAGGTTTAGGGAATTAAAGTAGCTTACCCAGAGTCATACAGGCAGAATTTAAATTCAGATGGGTTAGCCTCAGAGCTTGTGCTCTTACCCACTATTAAAGAGGGTCCCAAGTTCAAGGTTAAAAACAAGAAAAAAGGAGAGGATGATGATCTATAAGAAGACAGACTAAAGGTTAAAAATAGCTCAAGAAACAAGAAATGAATTAGAGCAAAAGGTTCAGGACTAAAGTGTGAATAATACAAAATACTGAACTGTTGTCTTTCATTTGAAGCCAAGTGTAGGGTATGTTGGGGGAGGCAGTCGTAAAGGCCTGATGTTGGTGTCCAGAGCTGAGTGGTCTCTTCCCTATACAATTTATGGTCTAGGTGAGAAAATAAGATGTGTGGACAGTATTAGTAAATTATAGACGAAAGTACATATTCAAGGGCAACTGAGTGGGCATTGTGAATTAAATAGAGATTGAATGCCAGGTCTCTTTCTCTGTTGTCATCATTCTGTGTTTTATACAGATTGGATTCACAGGCAAAAACCAGGTATTGTGTTCCCTAAAGCCAAGGGTTTCAAGGGCCTGGGGACATCTTTGCCTGCAGCCTGAGAGTTGCCTTTATGAGCAGCACTGTCAGAAGGCAGGAGCAGAGAGCCCTGGCTCTCCTGGCTAAAGTGTGTCCAACGGTGCTGCATCAGGGAAGCCTTCTCAGCCTGACTCTGGTTGTTGGATGCTGTTGCTATGGGCCTTCTGCACGAAGCCCTGTTTCCTTTACTGTATTTGGCTAAGACAGCAGTCCTGTGGGTGGCTTCAGATTAAGTTTGGAACAGAGGAAGTATTGCAACACATGCCAAGAATTGAATTTTATTTTTAAAAGCTGCTTTTTACAGAACTGAAGATCTGTGACCCTCCCTGTTGACAGCAGACCCACACCCGAGAATTAGTGTAGGGTGGATGGCTCGGGTGTCCTTTAGTGACAGGTTTGTATCCAAGAACTGTTCTCAAGGGCACCACTCCCATTTGGGAGCACTTGCAAGCTCTCAGACTCTTCCCTGTGGCTCTTCTCCCTGTCCTTGTTTCTGCCACTGTGAATAAGCTTTGTGAATGAGGTACATTGCTTTGTTTTTTGAAAAAGGAGGTGTCTTTTGTTGTTTCGCACTCAACTATCTTATTTGCCTAAGTGACCACTGAGAGGCAATAGTTCAAATATAAATCTGGGAAGTAGGGTTGGGGGAGCGTATCAAGACCACCAGGAAGAGCATTCACTTATGCTCTGCTTCAGGTGGACCTCGGAAATCTAGACTAAGAGCATCCTTGGAAGGTAGGGTGAGAGAAATGATGCAGCAAAGAAAACACTGGAGATGCCTGCATCAAAGAATGCCTAGAAGCACCAGCGGCAGCATTACCCTCCTATCCCATTACTCTTTAGTCTTCTCTCTCAATTTCTGACTTGCAACCATGCCCTGAGCTTTAGGAGATCAGAGCACTGGTGACCGTGAGCAGTGACTTAAAGGTCAATGGGTGTGATATCCAGACCATAGGAATGCACGGCAAAGCCGACCCACTGAGTGTGAAAGAAAAGGCCCCTCTGTCTCTTCAGCGGGGTGTGGCGACTCTGA
This sequence comes from Desmodus rotundus, assembly GCF_022682495.2. Taxonomy (NCBI): domain Eukaryota; kingdom Metazoa; phylum Chordata; class Mammalia; order Chiroptera; family Phyllostomidae; genus Desmodus; species Desmodus rotundus. Next base: position 15,154,033 of record NC_071394.1, read on the forward strand.
TCTACCTCTGTGAGGGTGGGAGGCACGATCAGTGCTAGGGGCAGTGCAGCATTAGGGGAGTGTGACATAGTGGTCTTTGCTTGCAGATGGTCTACCTCCCCGTTCCTCAGCTCCCCTCTCTGGGACTGGAGGCATCTCTCTGCCCCAGGACTGGACTGCCAAGTTGCCTGCTTAGAAGGACTTTGGAAGCGTCACAGAGCAGTGTCTTTGTCAGACATCTGCCAGAGCAGTGCTCAGGATGGCTCTCCAGTTGGCTGTGTCCTCCTTTGAAATGTGCTTTTAGTGAAGTGATTGATGCATTTGATTTTTGACTTTGCTTAACATTGGTTATTAACTCAGTGCTCAGCCTTGTCAAGCTGTTAGCGCTCTGGAGACAGGACTGACGTGGCTTTGGGGGGAAGGACCTCATGGTCAAGGCTGCATTGCGACACTTTCAACATCAGTTTTAGATGTCTGTCCTTCCCCAAGTGCTTGCAGTGGAGAGGGGGTGAGGTGTAAAAAGAGGCACCTCTGTCTCTTTTCTTGAAGGCTTAAATCTTTCAAAACTTTCAAGTGATTCAAAGGGTACTTTAAGTTGATATAAAATATATCACAAAAAGGTAAAGCCCAAAGAAGGGATGTGCCCTAAGTCCAAAAATCATACTTATCAACCAAAGGCAAAGGGGTATGTGTAACTTTGATTTTTTTATGTGTGTGCACATCTATTTATTTATATCCACCCTCTAGCAAGGAAAACATAAGGAGAAAGGGAGGTGAATATATGAAGATTCCAGAATTCATTAGAAGAAAGGTCCTATTCTGTGTTTTCAAGACTGGAAACAGTCTTGTGTGAGAGAGGGGGCATCACACCAAGAGTCAAGGTCAAGGCAGTTGGGACCAAAGATGCAGAAAACCCAGAAACTGTAGAGCCAAAGAGCCACAAATTAAGGTAGCATGTCTCAGGATAAACATGACTTCAGAGCCATTTTGACCTCTAGAACAAGCTCATAACTCCCCTCTAGCCTGAAATTTTACCCTCAGGAAGAAATGTGGATAAAAGATGAAGGTGAAGGTCATTTACGCATCACAATGGCAGAGACTGGAACATCTTTTCTATCAAATATAGGGGATGAACCCCAGGTCCCATGTGGCAGGAGTTTCTCTGGAGTCCTGAAACATTTCCTGGAATTTTCTTTCCTTTCTCACTCAAGACAGATGCAGGAAGGAGGACTGAAGCTGCACCTGTTTGGAGATTGCTCTGCTCTAGGAATGCCCTGGAGTTGGCCATTGGACCAACTAACAAGGTTAAATGCTAACTCTCTGGCTTGTCTTGGCCTTGGTGTGGTTTTCCCGGGGACTTGCTTTTACCTCTGCATGGCTGTGGGTCCAGGGACAGAAGAAGAGAGGACTGCCTTTAGCCTAGACAGCCCTGCACATTGTCACGCTTCACTCACTGGGAAATGGGGATGGAAATTGATGTTGGAACTCAATTCTCATGCAATAAAACGTGTTTTTCTATTCTTCTCTGCATATATCTTCTTGGGTTCCTTGAGGAGGGAGTTTGTAGGAAGGCAGGATTCAAGGATTTCAGATGCTCTATCTTGGCCAAATATAATTTTCTCGGTATCTTCCTGTCATGTCATGATTTATGGCCCTCAGAAGCTAAGGAGGCAGAACAAGGAGTTTGGACACAGGACTAGGATGTCAGCAACTAACAGAACCATAGAAATTAAGAAAAATTGTTCATTCACTTTCAATTATTCAAAAAAAATAAATATATTGGCACTGTATAACATGGAGGTGCAAATTCACCTACGGTGGGCTCTGTCGTACCAAAGCTTTCACTGTTTGGCAGGGCAAATAGACTTCCAAAGGACTGATTACCAGTGGGAGGAAGGCTGTATCACAGGGGAGGGTTAGTAGCAAGGTGCAACCACTAGGCAGAACTCCAGACAGTTTTTCCCTCCACTCAGCTGGCACTCTCACGGAGGGTCTCAATTCTCCTCCATGTGGTACATTTGGGCTTCTCACAGCATGGGGACTGGGTTTTGAGAAGGTGCGTCCCCAAAGCAAGCATTTCAAGAGGACAAGCCTTTCTTTACATTATGTTTGCTAATGTCCCATTGGCTAAAGCCAGTCAGTCTTGTGGCCAGGCCGAGATCGGTGGGAAGTAGGGGGTGAGGGAATTAGGGAATGACACATGTCACGATTCACTAGTGGCCACCAAAGCGAGGGTCACTAAACTAAGTGAGGAGTTAGAATTCACAACCAAAAGTCTGTGAATTCAGGGCAGATTCTCTGTCCACCAGCATCTAGGCTTTAGTGTAATAGATCTTATGAATTATTTTTTGAATCAATGCAAACATGATCTTCAAATAGCCCTGTGAGGTGCCAAGCAGCCTTTGTTAATGTGCTACTTCCTTTGTCCTCCATTTTCCAAAATACAAGCATTTTAGATTAATGTACAAGGAGTCAAGGACTGGGTGGATCAATGATTTAGGTCTAATATATACAACTTTCATAAGCCAGAGCTGAGCGATCTGAAAATATTCTCAGATATGCTTGCCTCCCCCTCTACCCTCTGCATGAATAACTTTTTTTTTTTTTTATTGACAAGGAGTGAATTCTCTGAAACTAGCAGCAGAACCATTGTATTTTACCGATAGGTGCACATTACCTGAATAAATGAACAAAAGGCTTCATTTGCAAAAGAAAAAATCCATTTAGTGATTGAAACAACTTGCTCTTTTATAGCTTGTAATATTAATTAGCCTCCCCTCTTAAAAAGAGCATGTTTTAAATTTGTCTTTCCCATAATCCCTTGTTTTATGTCTGCAGTTTCCAAAGTGATACAGGGCTTGCTAGTAAGATCTTAAAAATAGGCTTGCATTACTTTTGAGAAAGACTATTTTCAATTAATTATAAATGATTTTATTTCAAAACTCAGGAACCTACTGTGAATCCTGAACATAATACTTATCTTCTCTAATGCACGAAGGTGAAGGCAGAAATAAATTTGGTTGAATATGTAATTGGCACACTTGTATTAAGGTTACTGTTTGAGCCTATTTAGGCTTCCCAGGGAATGCACAGAAACCTCCACTCCCACCAAAAGCTTTTGAATTCTTTGGCGTCAAACGATGTAGGGGTGGAAACGTGCACAGGACAAGTGGGGCGCGCACAGGCAGACTGAAGGGAGGAGACGATGGGGCGACTCTCCCTCGGGGTCCTCTCCAGATGCCTTTTTGTTGGTCAGATAGTGCCTGCAAATGTTCCAGGTCGAGGATTTCTCCTGGAGCCACAGGCATTAAAACCACTGCAGCATTCCCACACAATCTAACTGCTGTTGCTTTCTCCTTTCCCTCCTCCTCCCTCCAGCTCAACCTCCTTCTTTCTTCTAGATCTGCCTCAGCGCATATTACTCCATAGGTGGTGGTATTGATCGCGCCCTCACCAAGAGCCTGGCACCGCTTACACGCGTCTCCCAACTCTGAGAAGTAGATATCATTATTCTCCTTTTACCAGTGTGGAAACTGAGATGTAGGAAGCTTAAGTGATTTGTCTAAATTCACGGAGCTTGGTCCTGAGCTTAATTCTAAAGGCCATTTTTTCAATTATTACTTTATTGCCTTTCATGGAAGTAAGAAGAAAGTTACGAGGACACATGAGGCTAATCTGTCTTGTGTAGGTAGGAGAAGACATGCTGTGGAGACAGTAGGGCAGTGTTTTGAGAGCCTGGTTTGGAGATTAGCAGCTGCCAGATCTATCTTTGGCTGTTTGTGTGACCATGGCAGTGTATTTCATTTCTCTTAGCCTCAGTTTTCTTGTGCATAAAATGAAAATAGTACCAGCCTCAGAGAGGAGCACGGGATAGTGGTTAAGAGTGTGCCTTTTGGCAATAAAATAAATGAAGTGCTCGTACATGCTGAAGCACGGATGAACCTGGAAAACATGATGCTAAGTGACAGAAACCAGTCATAAATGATCATATATTATTTGATCCCATTTGTATTAAATGTTCAGAGCAGGCAAATCTATTGAGTCAGAAAGTTGGCCAGTGGTTGCCTAGAGCTGAGAGGAAGAGGGGATTTGTAATCACCAGCTAAAGGGTATGGTGTTTCTTTTGGGGGTGAAGAAAGTATTCTATAATTGATTGTGGTAATGGTTGCACAACTCTGTGAATATACTAAAAGCTATTGAATTGTATATTTTAGTGGGTAAATTGTATGGTATATGAATTGTATCTCAATAAAGTCATTATTTTAAAAAGAGTGTGGTCTAGGAGATAGAACCCTTGTCTAGGTCATAACAGACCTTCCCTAGTCGATCCCCATGAGATGCTCGTCCCATTGAATAACTCAGTGCCTCAATTTCCTCACTAGAAAAATTGGGATTGTAGTACCTGCTCCATAGGGTTGTTGAGATCATTTAATTTGTTGAAGTACACAAAGAGCATGGCACAGTGCCTGGATCCATAAACTCTTAACTAATGTCATTATTCTTATTATTATCATTATTGAATGAGTGCAGAGTCTGACCTATGAGAAATGCTTAATAAATGGAAGCTACGAGTAATAGCAACTGGGGTTGTTAAAGACTTCGCCATGTGTAGGAATTATCTGAATTTTAGAGATTCTGTGATGGGAGTGCTTTTGACACATCAGGTCTAACGTACGTAAAGATCACACCTCTCATCCTGCCCAGGAAGCCCTGAGTTTTGGGTTCTAGTTCTCGCTCGTCTCTGCACCCTCTGTCTCAATCGCATCATCTGGCAGAAATTCAGTGTTGTGCCGCCCTCATCAGGAAAGTCCCAGTAGAGGCTTGTGCACGGTGGGCCTGCCCACGCCCTGGCTGGGCAGAAGGGTGTTCTCACTGCCCATGCAGTCTTCTTAGGAAAGAGATGCCGAAGCCTGCTTCCCCCTTCTTAGTATTCAAACTCCTCAGTGCTGACTTGCACACACTTGCAATCTGTTCATTTCCCTGGCTTAGCTTCAGGAAAACTTGAAGCCAGCATTTTGCCCAGGAATGATAATTGACTCAGTGCAGGCTGTGGATAGCACTTACCCCTTCTGTTTCCTTCAGGTGAACTGTACTCTGTTTTATTCTTAAGCAGTTTAGCATTGTTTCCCAGACCCTATCAGGAGCAGCTGCTGCCAGAAACTTTAACTTAATGAAAACATAAACAAACTTAGAAGTCCCAACTATGCAATACCTGGAAATCAAAATGATGTGAATGGGCTAATTTTTGATTCCTGACGTGAAGGTCATCCCGAACCTACATAGATCATTTAAAACCCAAGAGAGTTTAAGGATGAGGAAGAAAGTTGGGGATTAAATTCACAAGCCCATTGTCTCCACTGTGTTCATGAAACTTTTGGGAGCCAAGAGAGGACACAGACATCTTTAGCTACCTGAGGGACGAAAGACGGTGAAGCACTGGAAGGCTATGCCTTTGGCAACTCTCCTCGCCTACTTTGCTATTTGCCAGGGAGACAGGTTGAGTGCTGCATGCGTGACTGACAGCTGGGCCTTTTACTGGATCCATTTTTTTTTTTTTGAAGGGGCAAGTTTGTGTGAAAGCCTCCATTCCTCACATAGCAGCTATGAATCATCACCGAAGCCGGAACCGTCATGCAACGCCAAGAGCCTGATACAGGCTGATGTGTTGCTTTGGCCAAGAAATCTGGGAAAGTGGCATTGTGATAAAGTTGCTTCTTATTTGACTGCCTTTCTTTTAAAATAGAAACTTCTGTTATTCACAGAAAGGTGCCAGAGGCTGTTTGCATCTCCTTTTTTTCCCATGGAAAATTGTCTGATTTTTAAGCAGCCTATTTTTATCATGCTTTCCCACCATCACCGGGACCGCATAGTTTTGTTCTGAGAGCACTGGAGTAAGGATTTCTGTACTTGGTGGGCTCTGAGGCTCGGGGCAAGGGGATGGACCATGTGGTTTCCTTGGCTTCTATCCTATCTGGAAACTGGAGAAGAAAAGTCACATTTACAGTGAAAATTAGAGTAGCTGAATGTAGAGCAACTGCTGGAACCAGATTCCCTCTGAGAAAACATGCATTTCAAACACTTGGATTGAGTACCTACTAAGGGCTAGGGGCTGTGCTAGGGACTTAGGAAGCTAAAAATAATTAGAGATGAGCTCCAATGAGGAGCTAACAGGCAGGTTGAAGAGGGGACAGGCAAGTGACCGATAATGGTAATCAAAGTGTTTGTTCCTATGCCAGCATTATGTATAGGTAATGGTTGGGTACAAAGGAGGGGGTGGCGAGTTCTTCCTGGGAGTGTCAGGGACGTCTTTGTTTTGAAAGCAACGTGTTGGAGCTTTCAAGAAGAATCGGTGTTCACCTTGAGGATAGATGTGAAGGGCATTTCTGCTGTAGTGATTCATCCCAGTATGACTTCGGGAATTTGTGTAATGCAACGAGGTTCCTCCAATGTAAAGAATGGTGAGGACGGTGCTTGACATATTGTTGAATCCCCGACATGTCACTGGGCAGGAATCCAGGAGAGACCCTGGGGCTTATGCATGATATACACAATTTAGGACCACAGCATTACTGGTGTTTTGGGCTGGGATAATTTTCTTTTTTGTTATGAAGTATTTGCTCTGCACATTATGGGACATTCAGCAGCAACCCTGGCCTCATGTAAAAGGTGCCAGTAGTGCCCGTCCCCACCTGTTGTCACAGACTGAAATGCCTCCGACATTGTTAAATGTCTGCTAAGGAGCAGAGTAACCCAAACTGAGAAACGCTGAGCTGGAGAGACAGGGGGAACGATCCTGGGCCTGAGGAAGAGTAAGGGTGGTTACTAGAACTTTAGAAATATTAGACACTTGCAGGCCTACATGGGGTTGCTTGGGAGAGTTGTTGCTTATTATATAAATGAGTTCCTGGAGCTGCTCATCTGAAGAGTAACAGAATAGGAAGAGCTTGATGATACGTTCATACCTGTGATTCAGAACCTGTGAAAGTCATCAGTAAGTAACTTTCCATTTGGAATTCATAATTGATGCCACTGGTTTCCTCAGTCTGTGCAGTTTTAATACATAGAACAGATCTCTTCCAGCTGGCAGCCAAGCCAGCTCTGCATTGCATTCCATATCAACTCCCCAAAGGATATCCACCTTTCTTTGGGAGGTGACCCAGAGTTTCACTAAGTGAATTTCACTTTTAAGTCAAACCATTCCAGATGTCCTCACCAAATGCATCCAAATTCCTGGCCATTTTTGCAGGATTTGGCAGGATGCATGCAGAAAGTAGTTCTGTTTTCTTACACAGATGTGGTAAGGCCTGTTTGAAGCTTTGAGATAGAGCCTCTTTTTTAGAGCTACACCATTATGAAGCATACAAATATGAGGGGCACGTGGCCCCATGATGCCAGAGCTTGCGGAACAAAAGTTAGAATTCATGGTGATCAAAACAAGTCTCAATTTTTTCCTTTGTAAAACGAGGTGATATCAATACATCTTTTCTTACAGTGTTGGTGAGAAGTGGAAGGAGATCATCCATGTACCATAAGCCATCAGCACAGTGCCTGGCACTCAGCAAGTGCTTTCTACATGTTAACTGAGCTGTATTACCATCAATATTTTAAATGCTATCATTATACGCCTTGGTGCTCTGAGAGCATTGACATAGATCCCTAACTGGGAATGGGTAACCGGAGTCAGAAAAGGCCCTGAGTGGTGGGAGACCCAAAGGGCGTCCTGGAGGAGGAGGAGTCAGGAGCTGGGCAGAGTCAGCAGGACAAGGAGGGGTCTTCTTCTTTGCTGTTCCGTCTACTGTAATGACCTTCCCATGACATCTGAAAGACTCCGTGCCTTTTTCCAGCAGGATTTCACTCAAATGTCACCTTTTTTCCCACTGAGGCTTTCCATCCACATCTTCTTTAAAACTGAATATCTCATTCTTTCACAGCCTGTCTCCTTTCTCGCTTTATTTTTCTCCTTGGCACACGTTATTACCTGACATTTTTCTTATCAATTTTGTTTATTGTAGGTGGGCTCCATGAGGACAGAATTTTTCTTACTTTTGCTGGCAGCTGTACAAGTACCATCGACATTCTAGAACAGTGCCCGGAACAGAGTTGGAGTCCAGTGAATTCCAGACCTGTGTGCAGAAGCACGGAGGTGAGAGAGAACATCTGTTTGGGGAAATGCAAGTAATTTTACATGACTTACGTGTAGAGTACATACTTTGAAGAAGTAAGAGACTAAGCTGGAGAAGTAAGCAGGGTGTTGATCCGAGAAGGCTTTCTTTGATCTTGGCTTTTACCCTGAGGAAGTGCTGGAAGGTCTTAAGGGACTGGTCATATTTTCATTTCATTAAGTTTATGCTAGCATGAACATGAAGAATGCAAAGGGGAGGAGGAACACTAGGGACAAGGAGAGTAGTCTTTGACTCTTCTATGTTCAGGTGGAAAAGTACAGGGGCCTGAGCAGGACATGGATATACGGATGAGGAGAATCGTTGAAATGAGGAAGTTGAAGTGGTGAGATGTGACAGCCAATTGGATGAGGAAGGTCAATAGAGAGTGAGGCATCCAAGATTATTTCAAGATTTCAGACTTGGGCACATAAGCAGCCAAAAATGCAGACAAAAAGCCTAAGGCTTGTGCCCAAGGCTTAGTGCATCTGATGCTGGTCTGAGCCTTTCATCTGGTGGGACACAGGCAGTGGCAATCACCTCTGGAATGCTTCAGGACCCTTGAGCCAGGAGTAGTGCCCTGCTGAGCAGCAGAAGTAGCCATCCTGATGTGGCGTCTCCAACTGTTTACTTGCCCTGTGGCTTTGCCTTCGTCCTGGTCTCGCTTTGTCTGAGAAGCAAACATTGAGCCTAGAATTTGAGAGCAATCAGTTTACTAAGAAAACAACAAACAAGGAAGGGAAAGGAGTCAAGAAAGAGTTTGAGCCCACTGTGAGCATTCGGGGCTCATTTCCACTGGAGACCCCTGTGAGTTTGGGTAGAAATGTGGTCCTAGGACCAGCAACATCGGCATCACCTGTGAACATGTTAGAAATGCAAGTTCACAGGCTCTATGACCTAAATTGGAATCTCTGGGGATGGAGCCCATTAAACTATTTTAACAAGTGGTCCAGGTGATTCTTAAGCATATTATAAACTTTTAGAGCCCCCGGTGTAGAATACACCTTAGAGAAAGCTTCCATGACCAGCAAAGATGGGGTGTGTTTTTCTACCAACTCCTATTTTGTTGGGCCATTAAAAATAAAAGGAAAGAGTAAGTGGGAAATGGGTGGTTATGCTGTACTCTTGAGTGAACGATACGGCATTTTGAGGTACATAATTCTGTGCCATGAAGTGCTTTCCACAAATGCACTCAAATTTAGCTCACAAGGGAATGTTTTCAAAGCACTGTGGGAAGATTTAAAATTGGGCTTATTCTATTGTTTTCCCTTGCTGGACTCCAACTTCACTAGCCGTCCCATATTTCTTTTCACCCTGAGACCTCTTCTCCTCATGGTTCACCTGTGTTGAATTGGACAGCACTTATAAGAATCATAGAAAAAAGGGAAGGGAAAGAAAAGAACAGGCAGAGGTGCATATTAAAGTTGGCATACCTGAAAGACGCTGGATGACAAGAGCTGGGTCTCAATGTGAAGTTTTCAGTGACCTTGGTCAGATTTCTGAAAAATTTTGTAAAACTTCATAGACCTACAGGTCTTTGAAATAAAGACATGCGCTGTCTAAATACTAACCTAGGGACTGGTGTGGGAAGAACGCTTTTTGGTATTTGACTGTGTATGTTTGTGTGTGTGAGATACTCGCTAAATTTCCACAAAGCGTCCAAACGGGGGGGTTTGACAGCTGCTCTCTGGTCCTCGTGTGGAGATTTCACTTGGTTAACAGGGCTAGTGCAAACGTTAATGCTACAGATTTGCAAATGGCCCTCAGGGGGAGAAAAACCCAATGCCCAGAAGTAAATAACACATATCTGAGAGACCATTTCTGTCCTCTCACTTAATAAGGCTTCCCCATGTGCTGTACTTTTGTAGATGAATTTAGGAATCAGGAGAGGGAAGAGATGCCAACTACAGGGGTGGCCAGGAAAAGCCATAGGCATCTCCCTTTCCCTCATATCCTAATCCCATTCTTTTAATTGAAAGAAATTATGTCCATTATTCTTTGATGACTTAAAGCCAACCTCTCCCCAGTGACAGTTAACAGTAGCTAATTCTGTTGGTACCTGGGTCTCACTCCCTCATTCTCTTCTCTTCCTCACTTTCGCTCTCCCTTGGGGATCTCCTCACTCACAGGCCTTTAATACCATCTATACCTTGAAAATGCCACATTTATATCTTCATCTCAGTCTGTGTGTGTGTGTGTGCGCGTGCACAAGCTGTGGACTCAGGTGTTCACCTGACAGTGGACACAGCTCCTGCGGGTAGGTCCTAAAACTCACCTGGTCTAGAAGGGGACTCTGGTCCTCTTCTAGGATCCCAAATGGGATCCTTCTGTGGTTTCTCATTTCAAAAAAGTGCACCTCCACCCACGCAGTTGCTCAAGCCAGAAATTTGGAAGTCATCTTTGTCATTTCCTTTCCTCACCCTCTGCATCTCTTCAACTACTTAGGGTTGTTGATTCCACCTCTAAAATGTATCTCGAAGCCTTCTACGTCCCCTCCACCCCGTCTCCATTGCTCCCTCAATAGGCTGAGTACTGGCCACTCTGCAAATCCATTCATTATATGGCTGCCCGGGTGAACTTGAAAACCAGAACTGATCGTGCTCCCCTCCTGCTTGAAATTCTTCAACGATGCCCCACTGCTCTTAGGATCGAGTTCTAAAGACCTGGAAGGCCTTCTACGACACAGCCCTCTAACCTCATCTCCTGCTTCTCTCTCACTCAAAACCTTTCCTGGTTCAAGGTCTTTATTTTCCCTACTCCTAATCTGAGTAATTCATAGCTCACTGAAAATGTGACTTTTCCAAAGGAGGCCTCTCCTCATTCCGCTGAACTGTTTCAAATAGTCTGGCTCATGATCTGTTGCTCACTCAGCTTTTCTTTTCACAGAATGTATCAAAAGTGCAGTTATAAATTACCTGTATAATCATTTACTATCTGTTGACTACGTATTTATAGTTAAATTGCAGGGTGTTAAAGGTGGCCGAGGAATCGGAGTATCCAAGACTATTCAGGAGAGGTGTCTGGCCTGGCGAGCCAGTGTAAGAGGTTGCAGATAGAGAGTAAGACTCTTGCCTCCTCTCTTCTGTGTACTAAACTATAGAGAGGAGACAACAAGGATCACTAGACAGATAGGACCGAAGTGTCTGTTAATAATGCTGAACAAGAGTCAGTCATCTCCTATCATTCAGAGCTCCTGGTAACCTTGTGGGAGAAGCTTACTCACCTAGAACCTTGGGCCTGATTTATATACCCAGTCACCAGTACAAGGTGAGGGTAGAGATGGAGATGAAGGAGATGAAGGTGGAGCTAGAAAGGGAGAAAAAGAGGTAAGGAGAGGGAGAGAGATCCTGTATGGTGGGGAAGTCCTTTCCACGCTGAAACAAGCAGGAGAAGAAAAACCCTTTCTGCCTGAAAGCTCAAGTGGCCACAGCAAGCAGCCTCTTTGAGAGGCTGACCGAGTGCTAACTGATCAGCCTGGCTACTCCTCCCTCTGTCCTGGGGAGAGAGTAAGCCGGTGGCTGGTGGAGTGAGGGGGCTAAAGTGCTAGTCTTGATGCCCCCTTTTCTGGACGGTAACACATTTCTTCTTCTAGGGGAGAAGAAATTGAGTTTCTCCCCTTGTGGCCAGGAGGGTGAATGTTATCACCTGTTCTATTAGCACCTATGGAGAGGATCCGAAGAATTTTTTCCTTTACTCTATTAATATGACGATTTTCCATTGTTCCTCACATCTATATTCTTTATATCTCTTGTATTATTAGGTAGTTACAATCTCTTTATGAATCAACGTCTCCAATTGTCTTTGAGATTTCCAGAGGAAAGTCCACAGTTTTGCATTGTTGTAACTCCTAGGTCTATGCAGATTTTGGCTCTTTTTATACTCAGTAATGTTTGTCAAATGAATATGCATGTAAAAGGAAAAGTGGTCAGAATCTGAGGATGATAAGATACCATTTGTAATATTTCAGCGTTTAGAAGGCTCCCTGTCTTTGCTGGTGTTTGTGAAACTCCCGTTCTCTTCTCAATCACTAAAATTAGTCTGTGATCATTACAATTCTGTAATTCTCCAGCTTATCCACGGGTATATATCTTAATACCTTTCTCTCCCTAAATAATCCCTAAAGAAGGGGAGAGACGATAGGCAATCATGATTCTATGCATGCAGAGTCCACAGAGATCTGTGGGATCATTCTAAGCTTACAAGAAAATTTCTGTGGCTTGTGCATTATTTAAAAGTAATGAACTAAAGTGACTAACCTCCTCAGGTGTGTCTGACCGGGACTATGCTTTTTATTTTTATAACCGAGGTTTTGTACGTGAGAGTATAGGGAGACACGTTGAAATTAGAATAACTAGTACCCTGCTTTTAATGAGGACTCAGAAATAATGAGATTAGGGAAGCAGCAGGAACTTGATGCTACACAGCTAATTTGGTCCAAGAACTGCTATGCTATATAACAAGACAAAGGGCTTAATTGAGCTCTACTGAGGTTCCTCTCTCTCTAATGATGGATTTACCGAAACACAAAGATGTGAGACACAACCGCTCGTGTTTTAAACTAAGAACTATGTTTCCCTCTTTGCTGTGTGATCAGTTAAATGTGTCGGTCCCCAAGACATGACCAGACACTGTCAAAGCAGGAGTGAAAATGGAGACATTTTCTGCATACTACTTCTTCAAGTCACCAGGAAGCTATTGGGAGATTTTGAAACCAAACACTACAGTAGGAAGATTCCGAGCAGGGGAAGCTTAGTTGTTACGAAAGTGACATCTACATGTTTGGAAAGGAGAATCGGTGCCTGCAGAGCAGAGAGGAGAAAACTTTAAGATACTCAAAACGGAGTTCTCAGTCTTAGGATTGTTGAAGATTGTTGTTTTAATATAACTTTTTAAAAATTAAAAGAAATAGGATTGGGAAGTCACCATGACCCTGAGCTATATGAGCCGGGCATCTGTACTTGAGTCCGTAGAGTAAGGGAGGGAGGTCTCAGGTGAGTCTCCAAGAAATTCAGGACAGCTGGGCATATCTGTGAAGTGGTGGAGGCAATAGCCTTCAGCCATCTATTTACCTGAAGGGATGTGTGTGAGATTGGAAGGGCTCCTTTTAAGAAGAAATGGATGCCTTTGTCCATGAAAGAGAAGTGGATTTGGGGACGTGAAGAGGGCATCAGAGTGTCTGAACCCAGACTCACGGGTTATATTAGTGCTCTATATAGTGGGAGCTAGAGGGCCTACAGCTAGAAGCTGGAGGACCCAATTCCACCAGTAGGACTTGAGAAGAAAGTAATCCTGTTTGGAGGAAATGAGGAACAATATGTGGAAACTATGAGAAACACCTGTGTCCCTGTTTCTGAAGGACACACTCTGGCACTAGAAAGATTTGCTTATGGCTCACAGAAACTAACATCAGCCTTGACATGACCGTGGACCACTTTTTTTTTTTTTTAAGTTGGAGAAATAAGCAAATCAATTAGAGACCTGATAGTCCTGAAATTTTATAACAAATGATAGGCCTAGAGTCACAACTCCATCCTTGGACCAAGACTATATGGACCATGGTCCTCACTCAGCGTGTCACCAGGCTCACAGTTGCTTTCATGGAAACACTTTACATGTATCATGAAACCCCAGTGCTTAGGTTGAAAACCACCATAATCAATGCAATTCAAAGTGGCCACTGCAGGTGATGCTGGAGAGAAAACATTAATGATCTGAGTTCAACAGTGTTCTGCAGAGATTAAGGCACTCCACAATGCTGAGAAGGACCTCAGCATTCTTCAGCTCTGGTCTTCCTTCAACATCTTTTCCAAACAGGAGGATGCTAATGTGAATATTAAAGAGGAGGGATAGTCGATGGGCCACGGTACTGGGCACATGCTCTCATTCCTCCTTGGGATTCCTTTTCCTCTAACGTGCACTGCTCCAGAGGGTTAAACTAGGTAGTCAGTAATACTGAGGACATAGGATGGTAAGAAAAAGTTGGGACTTGGGAGAATGAGACACTTGATGAGGAAGAAAAAGGGCAGGCAGAGAAAGGGTAGGATTTACAAGTTGGTGCAGGGCAAGCTTTGCTCACAACCACCCTCTACATCCGCAGTTTTCACTGTGCTCCCTCCATCTTTGGAGTCCCCACCTAAAAAATGCAATTTTGCCTTCTCTGACCTTACGAATTCAGAGTGGAAGTATTCCTGCAAAACTGGAAACTAGTACATCATAGCACAATGTGGACTTTGCAACGTGATCAACTTTGTGTGTGTGTTGGCTGTAACACAAGATCTTGCATCCAAGGATGACGATGTACTGAGTACCCTGTACATATTCTTCTCCACCTTTTGCAATTAATGAAGAGAAAGGTAGAGAGATTGGCTTGCTAGAAAACAGAGGCAGACTCAGAAATAGAACCTAGAAGTCTAACTTCATTTTTCTCCCACTCTTTCTAATATTGTGGACTCTTTCTTTCTCCTCCTTTTCCTGGTCCCGTTGCTCTTCCCACTTGGAACTATTGTTCACACCAGTGCTTTATGGAAATGACTTCCCTGGAAGGAAAAAAAAAACAGAATTGTGAAAGCAAAGTCCTGACTTTTCAATAGCCTGTATTCTTGGAATGCTGGAGTAGAATATTCCTCTTCATTTACAGAGATGCTTGGAGGTCATTATGAAAATGTTGCCAGGAGGTTTATACTCACATCTAAGTCAGATATCATTGAACTTGGTTCCTTATGCTCAAACTTGGTGTTATGGCCTATAAAAATGGGGGTAAAGTTGAGTCTGTAGTAAGGTTTTATGAGAATTAATGAATTTAAATAAAATGCTTAGCTATTTTTAATTTCCTGGCAGTAAACAAACGGAAAAATGCTGCAACCTTCAATTTCACATGATTCAAATAATTTCAGTTTCATAAATATTTCCCATGTACCTATTTGAAGAAGTGTCCTCTATTCCTGGAAAGAGAAGCTAATAACTAAGTTGCATCTAGTTCTGATTCTATGTGAGTGGTTATGGGGACTATGGAGAAAAACGTGGTACTGACAACAGTGTTGGTACCATGTTTATTGCATGTTTCTTTAACATAGTAGCTCGGAACATAGATTCTAGAACTAAAGCTGCCTCGTATCAAATCCTGCCTCTGGCTCTTTCTGGCTGGTATAACCTTGACAAGTATTGTATGACCTTTGTCTCTCTAAGTTTCAATTTCTTCATAATAGTACCTACTTCCTAGAGTTGTTGTAGGGATTTAAATAGTTCAATTTGCGTAAGACAGAGTCATGCCTCCCTTGGTGGTAGGTGCTCATTTACTGTTAACTCGAGTCCTTATTTGTTGCAATTTGAGCAGACTGGATGTATCATCATCTAGCGGATTTGGCTGCCTGCCTATCACAGCCTCACAGCAGGAAGTACCGTGGTGGGTCACTGTGTTCTAGAATCTAGTGCTCCATTTATACTTTCAGATTCACACTTTTGAATGTGTACTGAAACTTATAAATCTGAAGGCCAGTTTATTTATTTGCCACCATGAATATAACCACGTATTGTAGTAGTTAAAAGTGTGGACTTACAGATGTGTTTTAACCTTGCTTTGGCTCAGACGCGGTTAATTGCCTGTTCTTGGGCAAACTTCTTATCCCATCTGTGCTTCCGTGCCATCTTCTGTAAAATGAGGATAATATGAGCACCACGTTTTAAGGAATGTGATGAGGACCCCATGCTGTATTTTACAGAAAGCACTTAGAGCATGGGCAGAAACTACTAGGACATGTCAATGTCCAGGTCCCTCTTTCTGTGTACTCAGGAAGCCAATGGCTCAGCCTCCCTTGTGGTTACATGGGACCGTGTGACTGGTTTCTGGCCATGGGCAGGTGAACACAGGGGATGTGTATCCATTCCAGTCTGGCTGAACAAACCTCCCACATGCAATTTTGCTCTCTCTCTCCCCACCAAATTGAATTGCTGTCTCTAAGGGCCTGGAGGTAGGTGTGTGGAGAGACAACAATATCAATTGGCAGGAGGGACCTAGGTTCCTGCCTGACTGTGTGGATTAGAGCCTCCCTGTTCTTCCCCGTCCATCAAAGACCCTCACTCAACCATAGCAAGACAGGCATTCTTAAGCTTTTACTGGGTAAAGCTACTGAGATTTCTGAATAGCACTTCTGGCCTGTCCTGAGTAAAGTGGCGTAGTTGCTAGCTGGTTAAAGTGATGAACACTTGTTGGCAAACCACTGCCAGCAATCAGATCGCGATGCTCATGGTCACGTTCTCTCCCCATACGCGGCTCCACCCGGGAAACTGAGTAAGGCATCTGACGTTTCTCAGAGCATTCCTGAGCAAAGGAATCGAACAAAGGGAGGTGGTTTGACCCCAAAGCAATTTCATCTCAGTGCCAGTGATACGACCTCCACTTGTCCCTCAGCAGTGAACTCCTTTCTGTTGGCCATAATACTTTTGCTTTCTGATCCAGAGTCAACACAGGGCTAGGTAAATGCTGATACCTTTGTTCCCTTTGGGTTAGCCATTCACAGACGGCATGTGCATCATTCTCATTGTGCTTTTACACCCTTTTCTCAAGCAAGGGTCAATGCAGTTGGTGGGGTATCAGCTCTAGCCAAGTTATCAAGAATCCATTTTTTTGCTCTTAAGTTGGCTGGCCTTGCAATGCCAAATTGATGGTCTGTGTATACAGTTTGAGAAATGCTCATCTAGGTTGTACTTCCTATTTCCTAGTCATCTTGATTGTGATTTTGGACGTTTCCCCAAACTCTTTAAGAATGGATAGGTTGAAGGAGAGAGACTTGACTTTGGGTGGTGAACACACTATACAGGTCATATATTATAGAATTGTATCCTAGAACCCTATGTAATTGTATTAACCAGTATAGTCCCAATAAGTTTAATAAATTAAAAAAAAATGGATAGGTTGACATTAGCAGATGGTTTGGGTAGTATTTTAGGATAGATTTTAGTTAGTTTTATCTTCAGAGAGTAACTTTACTTTTCAGTTCTTAAAGTCATCTCCCAGGCTATTGCTTAATCCTTGATGCAGAGGAGCAAGAAGGAGAAAGAGTGGGAAGGTGGGCGCTAGAGGTAGGAGCTAGTGAGTTGGCAGCAGGCCAAGAACTCTCTGCTATCATCCCTCCTTAAAACTACTCATTGCCAAATCTTCTGTGAATCCTACCAAAATTTTGAAGTGCTTGCTAAGCATGTGTTTTGCAAGGTGTGGGGCTAGAAAAATTTATTCAACCACTTTTCATTCATTTGTAAAACGTGAACCACGCAACCTGTCTGGGTGCTCAGTTGGTTGAGCGTAGTCCCAGACACCAAAAGGTTGCAAATTTGATCCCTGGTTGGGGCACATACCTAGATTGTGGGTTTGGTCCCTGGTTCAGGGGCATACAGTAGGCAACCAATGGATGCTTCTCTCCTATATTGATGTTTTTCTCTCTCTCTCTCCCTTCCTCTCTCTCTATCTAAAATCAATAAGCGATGGGGAAAAAATACAGACAATTGTAACTGAATAAAAATAAATAAATAAAAATAAAAAAAATCAATACGCATGTCCTCGGGTGAAGATTTAAAAAAACAACAACCATGAGTCATGCATGTATCCAGGCATGGGGTAGTTGCCTAATAAAAAATGCTGAAAATAGCATAGATGCAGTTTCTAGCTTCCAGGAACTCAGTCTAGTTGGGGAAACATACATGTTAATAGTTCTCATGCTGTTTAGAATAATGACTTAATAATTTGATTGGATCACCCACAACTCAAAAATCTCCAGTAGATTTCCATTAGACTTGGGAAAAAAATAGAAACATTTACATGGTCTGCCACTAACTGTCTCTTTCTTCATCTTTCTTTCATGGCCACTTTCTCATTTACTTTTTTTCTAGGACACAAAATTCATTGCCGTCTCAGAGTTTTGGCCTATATAGTTCTTTCAGTTTGCAACACTCATCTCAAGCTTATCACAAGGCTGATTCCTTCACCTCTTCAACCTCAGCTCCGACGTCACCTCCACAGACAGTCTGTGTCTCACCACTCCATCCTCATTCATCACTGTCCACACAAGCAAGGGAATGTCACAGCACCACAACCTGAAGCCATTTCACGTATTAATGTTTGGTGTCTCTCTCCTCTACTAGGACATAAGCTGCGTAACTTGTCTGCTTTTCTGCATTTCTGCTTTTTCTGCTTTTCTGTATTTCTATTTCATTGCATATAGTGAGTGGGTGCTCAACAAAGAGTTGTTGAGCACATGAGGGCTTGGTATGGGATGTGCCCACCCCTCCCCTACACTCTACTGTCACTCCCTTGTGGTGCCTTCATTTTGTAGGGGTTCAGAATGAGTCACCCCAAAATGTACCTCTGTGGTATGAATATTATTTTTTAGCTAATGGCAGTGAGCCCCTACAGGCTGTTATACTAAAATATTTTTTAACTTCCAGGGCTGAGTCTTTTTGTAAGTAAGGTTTTATTGAGCCAAAAATGCTAGCCAGAAGGCCAGTCTCGGGGAATGGAGTCTAAACCATCAGCAGCACGGCTAGGTAGAAAGACAGCATGTCTACCATCCCACAGTTTTGCAAACATTTTATACATCAATTAGAGGGAAGAAAGAATTTCTTCTACATGAGCTATAGGTGTAAAGAGGTAGGGGCAGATGAAGGGGGTCCTGTAGATTATCTGGGGACACCGGTCCAGAAAGCCCTTGTGTGAACAAGGGGTGACTCCTGGAGTTAGATGGTACCTAGAAATAGCCACCTGGAAATTAACCCAACATCCTAAAAGGCGAAACAGGAATGTGAGAAGTCTTTTGTTAGCTGGCCAGCAGCCATGCTCAGTCCTGTCTCTCTCTCTCACTCTCCAGCAGCTGTAAATTAATTTAGAACACCTCAGAATGTTTTTTCTTATCAGGGATCAAGAGAAACTTCCGTCACCACTTTACTGCCTAGAAGAATTTGACATAAGGGCCTTGCCCATAATAAAGGATTATCAGAGATAACCTTCTTTGACCCATATATAGGGCAGGGAAAACTTCTAATTACTGAACATCTGCTCTTCTTATCCTGGGAATGACCTTCCTTCCCTCAGAAGGTCCAGGACATCTTTCCTCCTTCTTAGCCCAGAATGTCATATAGACTTCACTTCCCCTTTCTGCCTCCAGACCTCTGTGTATGTGGGGTTTCCATAGGTACATGTGTAATTCAATTTGGTTATTTTGCTTGTTAGGCTGTCTCATGGAAATTTAATTATTAGATCAGCAGAAAGCACTGTGAAAGATAGAGGAAAGTTTCTCCCTCCCCCACAATTCCAAGGCCTTGATAGTAGTTAGTGACAGGATTCTGGGGGAAACTGCTCTGCATATACTATGGAAAGAATTTGAGGGATTATTTTACCTATAAAAGAGAGGGGGAAAGCAGTAACAGTTGGATAAAGAAGGGAAACGAAGGCATAGTGCTGCACTACTACTTTTGATGCCCTTGCCCCCAAATTATGAGACTCATGAATACTTGATATTGAGTGTAGAAATCAAAGAAGTGTTGAGTTTCATCTCAAAGTGGTGTAATGATGGACCGAAGCCAAAACAGAGGACGCTGAAGCTTGGATGATAGAACAGAACAAGAGATAGAAAACACTTGGCAATTAGCAGAAATATTGAGGGGCATTTCCTGAAGCCCCAGAAATGGGGAGTTCAAGGCATGAGGTCCAGCCTCATAGGGCATGAAGATAGGTATCACAGGGCAGGAAGAGAGTTAATATCTTTGATACATAAAAAATTATGCCAGAATAAAGATACATAAAAGTGTGGAGGACCTGGTGAAGAAGTAATTAAGACTTCCCACTGGATGAAGGAAAGGGGCTTTTCTGTAGTCTTCTTTATTTTTTAGATTTTATGTATTTATTTTTAGAGAGAGGGGAAGGGAGGGAGAAAGAGAGGGAGAGGAACATCAGTGTGTGAAAGATTCATCAATTGGTTGCCTCTCGTATGCCCCTAATGGGGGACCCAACCCATAACCCAGGCATGTGCCCTGACTGAGAAATGAAATGGTGACCTTTCAGTTTGCAGGCTGGCACTCAATTCTCTGAGCCACACCAGCCAGGGCTGTAGTCTTTCTATACTGTACAGAATGACTAAGAAAAATCTTGAAGAATCAGTAACTGTTTTCCAGGCAGATGAAGTAGTTGTGAATGAAGAATGTGTCAAGGAGAAAGCAATGTGTATGAAAGCATAGCGGTGTGAATCAGTCTTCATTGAAAAAAGAAATTTATTCAGCCTTTACTGAGTGCCCACTAACTGCCAGGCTCTGGAACAATCAGGGGTTCAGACCAACTGGCTTTCAGGCAGTAGAATAGGGTGGAAGTCTGGGGCACAGGCTCTGATACCAGACAGACTTGAGTTCAAATCTCTGCTCGACTGCTTCTGAGTTGTGCATACTTGGGCAAGTTAGTCGATCTCTTTGTGCCTTGGTTTCCTCATCCATCAGTACTCACTGTGAGTATGCATAAGAAACTGGATGTACAGCACTTTGTCCATCTCCCTTATGTGATCAGACCTCAACAACCAGTTCTCTTCCACGTAGTTAATTTGGTCCAAATGAATTACATAATGCTCATATGGGTGTACAAGACAGTAAACTTTTTGTAACCACTTACGGTTCTTTTTGCGAATCACTATTGAGAAAGCAAGAAGTTCTTCCAGAACTTTTCTCCTGGGAGCAGGGGTGGGGATTCGTGATCTCATTCCCCTGGATATGAAGTTTCCACACTGAGGCAACACACATTGGCCTCTCTCCTGGAGCATGGGGAGAGTTGTTGGGTGGCTCCATCTGCACCCCAGCTTTTCTGGTCATTCCCTCCTGATTTGTTATCATGCTAAATGTATCTCCTCCTTTCCTTTCTGGAGCTTTTGCAGCTGTTCCTGGAAGGAGACCCAGTTGAAAGGGGTTGTTATGGACCAGGAACAGCTGGGATCTTTAATGATCTGTCAGCAGCTCCCAGCGAAGTTCCAACACCCTGAAGTAATGATGGGGGTGGGAGAAGACTCAGAGGGGGAGCTGACTATGCAATATGCTGAAAGCCCCTTTGAAATCTGGTGACACAGCTATTGAGTCCAGCAGGCTGGAGAAAGACATAGATGGGGAAGGCTGATTAGAGGAGTAGTTCCTCTCTAGGGATGACTTGAGAGCAGACAAATGAGATCCAGCATGGGCAGTGGGGGAGAGATCCTGGGGCCAGGAAATTACCGGCTCCTAATTAGCTGGTCAGAGCAATCAATAGTCATGTCAATTGTCATTTACTTGCAAATTGCACACCTGGTGTCCCTCAGCAAAATCTTGGCCACAGACTAAGAGTGTTGCCTCTGAAGGTTATAAACAATAATTACTCTCTGTTTCATCACCCACCACAGCATTAGCCCTAAGATCCTTGGTCTCTGGATTCCAAAATAGAGCACAAGGCAAGTTAGCGAGGAGAGGCTAGAGGCAGAGTGGCACTTCTTGCAGAGTCTGATGTCCCGATTTGTTCACTTTTCAGACACTGATAATGAGCTGACAGAGCCAGGGCTCTGGGGTTTAGTCCCTGAGAGGGGTTGTTATTTTTAAATATTTTCCATAACCAGGGTAATCCTATATATTTTTTAAGCCTTTTGTTGTTGTAGTAGTTGTTGTTGTTGCAAATGACAAAAACCCAACTCAAATGAATAAATGAGAAAGTGTTTGTTAGTGGAAATTTAAGTCTAAAGGGGTTTTTGTTTATTGGTAAATTCAGAGGATGACAAGCTTTGGACTTGGCTTAATCCAGGGGCTCATGTCTTCAGGGCTCAATGTTTTCCTACTTTCATCTCTTAGCTCTACATTTCTCTGTTCATCACACAGGAGGTTCCCCCCAGCAGGTGGCAGAGGAAGCTCTTTGTGGCTCTAGGTCTTTATTCTACTAATTCCACAAACCGAACGTAAAGAGGGAAATTCTTTCCCCCAAATTTCATCAGCCTAATTGCATCATGTCCACCTTGGAACCAGTCATGGTACCTCTTATTAGCAAAGTCTGAGTCACAGGTAAGCCTACGCTGAAAGGGGTTACGTCCGCATGAACCACAGGAATGGGAGTGGGAGTTGGATGATTCCCTCATGGCAAGTCGGATACAGGGAGCAGAACGTGAATGAATGTGTGCTGAGGAGGTAAAAATCACTGGTGTTCTCCTCATACGTACTGAAGCCAGGTTTCAAATCTGTGCTGCTCATCAAATCATGAGTTCCGCAACAGAGGATAGCAAGTCTAGTTCAATTCTATTCAACAAATATTTAGCAAACACTTACCATGTGCCAAGATCTGTGGGATGCCCTGGAAAATAAAAGATGAATAAAAAATAAATTCTGCTGTCAGAGCTCTCACAGTTTGGTGCCTACGACTATAATTTAGTCTGGATGAGGTTCTCTAGTGGTAGGATGGACAGAGTCCCATAAAAACGCCCAGAAGAGAGTCTTTAACATTAATTGACGGGTGGCTGAGTGCTGAGAAGATACCTCGAAGGGTCTTCAAGACTTTGAGTCTCGAAGTTTGAGGAGGATTTTGTTAGAGGAACTGAATCAGGGGAAGCTTCCAATCAGAGAGACTGGCATAGGCAAAGGTATAAAGGTGTGTTGTGGTTAAGCATGGATGATGCTGGACAGGGAAACACTTGTTAGGTTTTGACAAAGGTCCATGTGCAGTTATCAGTTCCCGAATTTGGGCAGAAGGTATGGTGCACAGATTCTCAGATGACACCCAATGATCAGTGGATCAGTGACCTTGTATAAGCTCTGAGTGTGAGTGGAACCTGTGAATATGACGACAGACTACTCGGTGATTATGCTATGTTTTATGGCGTGACTGACTATAAGAGAGGCCTGGTGGGTGTGATCTAATCACATGAATGCTTTAAGAGAAGAAAGTTTTCTACAGCTGGTAGCAGAGAGGAAACCAGAGATTTGAAGGTGGATGTGTTTATATGGAAAAAACCCAATGGTGCTTCTAGAAGCTGAGAGCAACCCCCAGCTGACAGCCAGCAAGAAAGCAGGGACCTCAATTCTACAGCCCCAGGAACTTGATTCTGCTTCAAGGTAAATTCTTCTCCCAACTCTTTGGATAATAGCTCAGCCTGGCTGGGACCTTGATGATGGCCTTGCAGGACCTTCAGCAGAGAATCCAGTTGCCTGCCCAGTTTAATGAAATCCAGAACTGTGAGTTAAAAAGTGGGTGTTGTCTTCAGCTAAGTTGGTGATCATTTGTGCTGCAACAATTTAAAAAACTGCCACAGCTAAGAACAATGAAGAGTTTATCATGGGATTATACTTATTTGATTCTAGGTCTTGTACAGAGATGTAAACTCCTCAGGGCTGAGATTGTGTCTGTTTTATTTACCAATGGATACCCAGCATCTATTACTCTGCCTGGTACATAGAAGACAGAAAACAAGAATTGGTTGAATGACAAATATGTAAATGATCAACTCTAACCACATTTAGACAAAGGCTTCACTTTGCACATCCTCCACCCTATCTGCAAGGCTGAATTTCCAAAATGGCCTACTTATAGCAGCAGCTAAGTACCTATTTCTTCAGCCAACAAATTATTTTGAAACGCCAATCCTGGGCAAAGTGCTGTACGAGACCTTCTACAAGTAGCCACAGAAGCGAAAAGACCTGCCTCCTATCCTCAAGAAGATTGCTGGCTTATTGGGAGGTCAAAATGACCAAACGGAATATAACAGAGGTAGTATGCTATTGGGAAGAAAGGCAAGACATTTGTAATAAAAGGACTCAGGTTTGAGACCTGGCTCTGCCACGTACTAGCCATGGGACCTTACACTATTACATAAGTCTTTGTGAGCATTGGTTTTCTCATCAGCCAGGGCACAATGGTAATACTTAGCTCTCATTGCTGTTGTGACACTCATACAAAATACTTGGGAAAAGCAGTTTGCAAATCATGAGGTAGTAAGTCCCTGTTAATAACAAAACGAGACCATAGTAGTGTTAAAGATACCCTAGAAAGTGTCAGAGAGAAAAGCAGAGGAAGATGCTGACCCCAGGGCACACTTGTGCAAGCCAAAGGACTCCAGGCAGTCTTGCACAAAGTCTGGCTGGGGTTGAGACTCAAAGATGTCAGGGGTGTGGTTTGGGAGAGGGACTCGAGGGCACAGAAAGGTGTAGGGTGGCTCAGGGGCAGACTTATATTCTGAATTCATTTTTTGAAACAGGCAATGCACAACCTTGAAAGGCTTTTCTGCTGCTGGGGACCAATCGTGTTTAACAAGTGCCGAGACATTTGGCACACTAAGAGCACAGAGACCTGGAGATTCTTGCATTATTCAAGGATCCCATTTTTCATAGTGGCTGTGCAATCCAGTGCCTTCTGAAGATTTTGGAGAATAGCTCTGATATCAATTAAAAAGCAAATTGCTTGATTAGGGTAGTTACCAAGTGCTTTCTTGACAGGCTGATGGGGTCAGTCGATAAGGTCATACTCAATTTCTTTCCTGCTGTAAAGGAAGGCTTAGGAGCAGTGTCCCCATTCGTGGCATCACCAGGGACTTGCTCCAGTTATCCCAGACCCTAGGTGTAAGGTAATCAGGAGACAAAGCCTCTTCCGAGGTCCTGGGATGCCTATTCCCTTTCTGTTTGGTAAACTACTAAGCATACTTTGACAGTGCAGGGAGGGACTGGGGCAAAGGGAGATACTAAAGAAATATTTTTAAAGTGAGTTACAGGATAATAATAGTGGCAAGAAGATGGTAAGAAGAAGTCTGGAATGGTGTGGGTGAAACCTTTGGTTTCTTTGTTTTATATTCTTTCCCTCTTCTGGTAATAAAACCCTTCTCTTCTCTGGGGCTTGGGTGGGGCTCACCCAGCTGGTCCTCTCTTCCAGCACAGGGCAGGCATGTGACCTAGATATGTCTAGCAGGATACTCCAACCTCTTGGCCATTGTGCTTTAAGAATAGACCCATGTCCCATGCTGAACCCATAAATCAAAACACTCTCTGACTCCCCTTTAACATAGATATTAGGGAACATGTTTTCTGTTGCTGTGAGAGGGCTGAGTTGCTGGGCTAAATCTTGGGCTGCTGGAGGGTATCATGGAGTGACACCACAGAGAGCATGTCTGAGACTTCCAGAGAGCGAGAGAGACTGAGAGGGGGAGAGAGAGCGAGCGAGCCATGAGGATGTATTTTGAAGCTCTGGGGCTAGCAGTATCTGAAGTCACTTATTTGATTTCTCTGTTACATTAGACTAATCTTCCTTTTTTTTTTGCAAAAGTCAGTTTGTTAAGATTCTATTGCTTATGATTGAAAATGTCTTAATGCATATAAGTACCAAACCCAAAGATCAAAAAGCTTCTTACCTTGGCAACAGCCACATTAACTCATTAGTCTACAGCCATCCAGGCGTTAAGCACAAGGTATTATTCGAGATGTCAACAGCTACCAAGTTCATCCATCCATCCGTCAACAAGCATTACTGACGTACACGTGCGAATCACGTGCTGTGGGTGCAGAGGTCATTAGGACTTTTTTTTTTCTTTTCCGTCGAGGATATCACACTTTAAGACGATACACGAACAAACCACTGAAGTCCACGAGTGTTTTGAGGGTTCAGAGCGTGATGGTTCATGGTTAAAGATTTCTTCCAAAATAGGATAAAGATATAAAAATCTGATTAAAATGTCTAAAACATGGTTCCAAAATTGCCAAGTATTTAATGTTTGTTAACTGATTAAATCCTCACAATTCAGTCTGATAAATATTATTTCCTTTTGCATATGGTAAAATAAAAATTGGAAAGATAAACCTGGAATTTGATTTTAGGTCTAATTCCAAAAACAAAAATATATTTGTATATTTTACAAATATATTACTTCCCACCACTGTTTGCTACAACTTTTTTGGTGTGAATTAAGTTCTTTATTCACTCATGAATTAATCAACAAATCAACTTAATCAACAAAAGTTTTCTAAGCACCCAGTATATGCCAGATTCAAGTCCCTGACTTCTTAGAACTCACGTTCTAGTTGGGAAAATATCATCCATTGAAACAACACTTATTGTATGCTTATTTTGACTAAGATTGGTGTCACAAAGACAAATAAATACAGTACTTGGCATATAGTAGCACTGAAAAAACATTGAATTCATTAAAGACATAACCCCCAGGGACATCACAGTCTATTAGTTCAGATTCAGAACAATGTGGATTTGGGAAAGCATGTTCCGCACATGCTTCTCTTGGCTACAGCTGCAAACCAAGGGCTGTCTCTGGACATGCTGTGTGTGGAAGAACTGCTGAAGCCAGGTCTGTCTCCTCAGTGTCTCCCAAGTGCATTCTCTGAGCATCCTGTGAGGAAGTCATGCTCGGAGAACTGAAGGCATGCAGAACCCAGACAGGGAGCAGGACCTGAACTTGGAGCCAGTGATTGGCAGATAAGTTCATTCCTTGGGCCTGTAGGAGTTGTTTTCTTGTACTAAAAAAAACCTGATCATGATTTCAGGGTGACTAAGAACAACTGGAGAAAGAACAAAAAAAGACAAAGACATCTTAAATACAGCTGTATCAAATCATCTCTGGGTTTGGAAATGAACAGAAGCATTCCTGAATCAGATGGGCCCAAGATGTTTTCCTCCATCACCTCCTATCACCCCTCAGGGTACCTCTGGACCACATATCTACACTTATCTGTGCTAGAGCCAAGGGTAAAGATGGCTTCATGATGAAGATTTCCTGAAGGAAGCTACGAATTTTAATGTCTGAATGGGTGCCCAGATGGGAAAAAAAAAAAAAGAAAAGAAAAGGCAAGAGAGCATTGAAATAGAATGTTTCTAGAATGGAAAGTGAAGTGGGAGGGCGATGGGATTCTTATGCTGGCTTTTTGTGGGGCGATCACCATCTCTATTCCTCTGGTGGTTGGGCTGTTGATAGTTGGCAAGAGAATCTCTGATTCTTGCAGAGCAGAAATGGAGGAAAATAGCAACTCTTGTGGAACTGGGTCCCATCTCTTCACCCACCTCCCCTCGTGTGATTGTGTTTTGAGTCAGGCAGACGGCTATACATGATTTCTGCAATAGATCGAGACTTTCAGTTGTCATTCAGGCACACACCTCTACAGGGTATCAAGTTTGAAATATGTATAGGGAGACAGAAAAAGATTTCAATCAAGCCAGCAAAGCAATCAATCCAAATGTTTACATCCAAAAATCAATGTTAACATTAGCTTAATCACCTTGCAAAGTTACACACCGATAACTGTAAAGCTACCACTTAAAAACATTTTTGGAGTTTTTCTCATTTTTTCCCCAAATACATTTATAACCATGGTCTGTGCCCTTCAGTAAAGTAATTCTCATTGCTTTCTAGTTATTCTTTGTTTTAAAAATACATTTGCATATCAGGAACAGTAGTATAAGGATTAGAAAAAAAGAAATATAGTTGATATTTTAGCATTTTAAAAATAAATTGCATTTTAAGTTATAAATTGACCTATAGTCACTGTAAGAAACTTAGAAAGTTAAAATAAATACAAAGAAGAAAATGAACATTTTTCTGTAATTTCAGCCGTCAGTGAATAACACTCATATAATCTTTTCGGCCTTTTCGCGCACATGTGAGTGGCAGACTTGATTTCTTCTCACTGTTGAGGTGAATGAGAATAAAAATATAATTATTTTTCCTATTTCCCATTCCACCCCTTTAATTTCTATCCTTTTTTTTTTATTAACACACACACATACTTCTGAAGAAAAAATAAAACACACCAACATTTGTATTCTAACAATTAAGCTCATCTGTGTGTGGGTTTGTGTGTGCCTTTGAGTATGAGTGTGCTTGTGTATGTGGATTGGGCTTGCGGGATGGAGATTTCTTTGGGTCTTAGGGGTCACTGGAGAAACAATTAACCAAAGCTTTGGAAGATCAGGCAGTCATGGAACTAAGGCAGAATTTTCCTGTATGCGGAGGAGAGAGACAAATTGGAGCTTAAATTTAGAGGGTGGAGTGGCCCCAGAAGAGAGCTGACGTTTCCAAGAGAGGGTGAGTGAAGAGGACGGTGCAGATTCTCTAAAGGGCAGCGACCTGCGTGCCCCACTTCCACCCCTCAGCATGCCCAGAGTGGCATAGTCACTGGTGGCGTATCCCTGGGATCGGCCCTCAGTAGGACTCTTTCGAGATCAGTAGCAGAAACTGTTTGTAGCCAAGCCTATCACAAATCCAGTGCTACAAGGGCCTCTCTCGTCCCACCTCCAGAACCGCAACCCGTGTCAACATCAAGGCGTACTTTGATGACAACAGAGACAACAACTATGGTCTAAAGATAGTGCCTCTTCCATTTCTTGGGACTGCATTAGCCCTAGGATAGTAGGAAGATCCAAAGTAAGGTGTGTATATGTGTGCTGGGGAGAAGGGGCGAGCTGTTTTGGGGGAGAGGTACCAACAGTCCTTGACAGAGTTCTTCTTTTCAGCCAGGCAGGACAGGGTGCTAAGCCAGACTTGATCTGATTTAGAAAAATAAAAAAATGTGACAGTTCTTGCACCTATATGCAAGAAGCAAACCCATGCCTGATATAGATGTGTTTTTAAAACATAGGAAGAATGAAATCACACTGTATAATGTATCATGATAATCCCAGGCTATAAAATATTCTTTTCCAACATAATTTAAAATAGATGCATAGTAACTCATTGTGAAGCCAAAGTACAATTTGTCCACTTCTCTATAGCTGGATATTTAGGTGGTTTCTACTAGTCTTATAAATAAATATGTCTTAAAAAATAATACTATATCTATATATCTTTACTCACATCATTTATTACATTATGATAGTTTCCAGAGGAAACCCTGGGTCAAGGATTTTACAGAATTCTGAAGTTCTTGAACTCTTTGATAAATTGTCCCGTAGATAGGGAGCATCAGCTGACTTTTCAACAGGAAGATAGAAAATTTCCCATTTCCTGGCACTCTTTTCCGTTTTGGGAAGTAAATTTTTTCAAATGTTGGCAGTTGGATTGGTGAAAAATGGTATTGTCATCTTTAAACACCATTTTTAAAAATAATGGGGCAGTTATTTCTGCGACTTGCTCACTTTGTTTTAGGCTGTTGACTGATTTATAGGCCTGACCCTCTTCCACAGATGGTCAGCATTTGCCCTGCAGAGGGCAGAACCCAGGATGTGCTGTGAGCCTTCTCGTAGGAAGGCTCCACCTGGATGCAGAGGAGTGGGGGGTGCTGGTGAATGTCCCTGGCTCAGCAGTGAACTGTGACTCTCCAGGATAGGAGGCAAGCGCCTTGGGGGGACAGCTAGCCTTCTTTGTGACAACTGCTGCTGGCTATGTGCTTGGATGGGCTCCTGTACCTGTCTAGGTCTCCATATTGTCATCTACTACTTTGAAGAAGTTAATCCCATTTACCTCACTGGGTTGTTGGAGGACTAAATGGTACAGTCCCTCTAACACAGTGGTGGCACCAGCAGGATCTGAGGAATTGCCAGCTTTTCGTGTGAACACCTAAGTATTTATTGGGGGATTCCTACATTGAGATGTACCTTTTTAAAATTTCAGGCATTGTCTCATTTTATTATTCTAAATACATGTGAATGTCTCCTCTTCCTCAATAAAGTTTTAGTTTTTCAAGAAATGTACAACCCCAAAATGTTAAAAGTTTGAAAGAGAGAAAAAGGAAGAGCAAAAACCAAATCCTAAACTGTGATTTTTCCCTGTATTCATTCTAGTCTTTCTCTATTTGCATGTATTCTCACGTAGCTATAATAATAATCATGCGTATGTAACTTAATTTCCTAATTTATCATTTATGTTAGCTTTATACTGATACTTGGTTTTATATTTGACATTTTGGGTGTTTCTATATTATTCCCTTGAGCAAATGCCCTGTAGTCTATGTGTTGATTCCTTTATTATTGGACATTCGGTGGTATTTCTGATTTGGGGCCGTCATGAATACCATGATTGTAAATACTGCCTTTCTCGTGATGTTTTCTAAATTTTGACTTATTCTGTAGGTTTTATGACCAGGAATGCATTGCCAAACTGTATGTACCAACTCCTAATGCCACCAACAAACTGAACATACATTTTACTGCACTGCAGGTAGCAAGGCTTTCTAGCTTTTGGTTTACATGTTGTGCAAACCTGCAAAAAGTAACCCTGTTGTTGGTGAAAATGGAGATCATGAGAAAAGCATTTTATGGACCCACGTACAGGAGACTGTGGTGTTGCAAGACTTATTTGGGTGAAAATCCACCCCTGGGTTTTCCAGTGTCCCATCGCTGTCCTTCTGCCAAGGAAAAAGTTCAGCTGTGTCTTCTGCAAGGGCAAACGAAGGCCAGTGTCCAGAGTTTCTGTTTCATATTCAAGCTTAGTCCTTTGGAGCCTGCCTGGTCTGCTGTGGCCCACACAGCTGCTAGACCCACATGGCTGCATGTCTGCCCTGGGTGAGAGAGAGAATGCACGAATGCATGAGGTTAGTGCAGATCAGAGCGAGAGAGAGAGAGAGAGAGAGAGAGCGTGAGAGAGAGAGAGAGAGAGAGAGAGAGAGCATGCACCAGTGAGCTTGTCTGCTCCCCTGGGATTATATATCTGGGATTGGGAAAGGCCAGAAGCTTTTTCAAAGTAACCAATCAATTTCCCAAGCTTTCATGAGCTTCTGATGACTCCACCCTGTCGTTAGACTGACAGGCCTCTATGCTCAAGCACCTCCTTCTGCACCGCCAACAATCTGGTACGGGAGGGTGGACAGTGCTCTTGGAGAGATTCCCTGTGCTCCTAGGATTAAGTCGCCTTGGTGGCAGCCCCCAGGATTGTGTGAGTGAGTCTGTAACTGCTACAGCTTCCTGGCTAAGCAAGCAGGCTTATGCTCCCCAGTTTTTTAAACTCAATGTCTAATTCCCTTTGCCCCCTATCTTATTAATAATTAGCTCACTATCTATGGTAATAACCCGACTACCTTTTGATTTGCATTTCTTTCATTACTGTGGTGAACATTTTTCTCTTTTACTTATAGAGCTAGTTACTGTTCCTCTTTTATGATTTCCTGAGCAATTGTGATAGCTTTTTAAACTGAATTATCTTAAATCTAGCTTTTCCCCTCCACCTCAAAACACTATTACATTATCATCAGTGGTTATTTAATGCCTGCATTGTGCACAGAACTGTCCCGACACTTGGTGTGGGTATAATAATGAGGAGGGCTGGAATGGACCATGACATGCACAGCAGTGGTAGAGAGACAGGTCTTGCTCAGTAGAGCAGATATAGCCCGAAAGGAGAACATAATGTGGTTGAATATTTTTTGAATATTTATTGGCATTTGATTTATTCTTTTGTGAATTACCCACTTAAGTTACTTGTCTATTTAAAAAAAACACCTCTTTTCTTGAGTATTTATGGATGCTATTCGTATACATTATGTTTTGGAATGTTTTGCCATTATGTGTGTGAAACAGACAAAGCTATTTATACAGGGATGGGCAGAAGTAGGTTTACAGTTATAAGTATGCAAAACACAGAGTTTATTCTTGTATTGTTATTCTGTCTTTCCCATATGAATGACTACAAACCTACTTTTGCCAACTGCTCTGTGTGTGTGTGTGTGTGTGTGTGTGTATTTGGTTTGCTAGGGCTGCCATAACAAAATACCACACACAGTCAGTTTGGGTAGCTTAAACAACAGAAATTTATTTTGACAATCTGCTGGCTCCAAGTCTAAGATCAAGGTGCCAGTAGGTTTGGTTTCTCCTGAGGACTCTCTCCTTGGCTTGTAGATTGTTGCTGTACAATAATAGAAAAGTTATGTATTGGTCCCCACCTTTGGTTCCTGGCACAGAGGTCCTCAAACCCTTGTAATTTCTTAGGTAACAAGAGCACGAGGAGCATCTTTTGTTTTAACATTTGGTCTTTAATTTCATATCCTGACACAGAGCTCCTAAATCCCTTGGAATTTTCCTGGGTGGTAGGCAGGTCTTCTGTCCTAATGAGGTCACTGTTGGTGGGCTCTTGGATAGCTCTGGGATGGGAGTCGGCACCAGCAAGACAAAATCATGACTAGAAGCTTGGAAATTTCAGCTTCACTCCCCATCCTCTGGATAGGGGAGGGGGGCTGAAGGTGGGGTCAGTCATTTATCATGTCTTCATGATGAAGCCTCCATAAAAACCCTGAGAGCACAGGGTTCACGGGGCTTCCCGGTTGGTGAACACACCTATGTGCTGGGAAGGTGGTGCACCCAGCTCCGTGGGGACCGAAACCCCTCCACTCAGAACTTTTCCAAACCTTGCCCTGTGTCTCCTCATCCAACTGTTCATCCGCATCCTTTATCATATCTTTTATTATGTAATAAATTGGTAAATGTAAGTAAGGTTTCCCTGAGTTTGAGAAGCAGGCCTAGCAACTAATCAATCCCAAGGAGGAGGTTGTGGGAACCTCCAATTTGTACCAAGGTGGACAAAAGTTGTGGACACCCTGGTGATGGACTACTTGCAATTTGAGGTGGAGGGCAGTCTTGTGTGACTAAATCTTTAATCTGTGGGGTCTGCTTTAACTCCAGTTAGTGCCCGAATTAAATTGAATTGCAAGGCACCCAGCTGGTGTCAGAAATACTGTGTGTATGAGTAAACAAAAAACACAGTCTTTGGTTGCCAACAGTTATTAGAGGCAAGGCAACGGGGCCCAGGACACCAGGTATATTTTTATCGGCTTTCTCCTCTAAAAGGTAGAAAGGATAAAAGCAGTTCTATGTTGGATGACATCACTGGCCACTCAGCAGCTTTTTCCTGGACAGCTGCCTGTTCAAGGTTTCTATGCATGATTCCTTCTGTGCAAGCGCGCCTGTGGTGTCTCTGTATTCGGCTTCTTCTTATAAGGACACCAATCAGATTGGATGAAGTCATACCCCAATGACCTCATTTAAAAAATATTTTATTTATTTATTTATTTTTAGAGAGAGGGGAAGGAGAGAAAGGGAGGGAGAGAAACATCAATGCATGGTTGCTTCTTGCATACCCCCTACTGGGGGCCTGGCCCAGTTGTGCCCTGCGTGTGGCCTGACTGGGAATTGAACCAGCGACCCTTTGCTTCGCAGTCCGGCATTCAATACACTGAGCTACACCAGCCAGGGCTCCCAATGACCTCATTTTAACCTAATCATTTCTTTTAAGACTTTATCTCCAAATACAGTCACATTTTTAGATAATGTATTTAGGACTTCAACATATGAATTTTTGGGGAACACAGTTCTACCCACAGTATAAATGTTTCCATACAAATATATAGGCATAGATACATAAATAATATCTTAAAATTTATTTATGACATCTTTCTACACTATACTTATTTACATTTTTATTGTTAAATCCGGTATCATAATTGAGTTTCCTAAAAACAGAGGCTGAAATAGACGTTTATATATAAGTGATTTATTAGAAATACTCTCAGGAGAAAGCTGTAAGTGAAGGGTGGGAGATAGGATGGAGAAGGGGAAGAAGCAAGGATATAGTTTTGGGTTAGGCTTCGCCTTAGCTTCAGGAAGATGTGGAGAGGAGCTCACAGCAACATAGCTTAAATTGCCAAAGGACAATTCTCCAGGGAACCGATTGTAGCAATACCTGCAGAAGCTGGGCTTAGGCACCCCAAAAAGAAAAAATATTCCCGGGGACCTGGACCAAGTACTAACAGCATTTACATCACCTTATGCTTCATTCTTACTGAAACTTGACTCATAGGTAGAAAAATGGTCTCCCACATTTCCTCATATTTTCTTTCAATATTTTATGAGTGAGAAAATCTACTTGGAATTAATTTTTCTATCTGGAGTAAGGTAAGGTTACAATACAACTTTTTCCCAATGGCTAATGAGTTTTCTCAACACCAATCATTGAAAAGACCAAGGGAGTCTAACAGGGTCAGAGTAAACAGGAAATTGCTATTTGGTGCTGACCTGGGTGTAGAAGTTGAGAGCATAGGTTTTTGGCAAAGTTCTCCCTCCCAGCTCCCTGAATAGTTGTCCTGGGTCTAAGAACAAATGCTCCTCCCAGTCCTACTTCCGGAATGAGCAGAATATAGAGAAAGACGTGATGAAATGTGGCAGTAAGGAGAGGGAGTTGTGTCTAACCCCAATGTTTGGCTCAAGCAGTGCGGTCCTACCAGCATGGCTGAAAGGGCTTGTTGTTGGGTTGGGGGAATGCCTGGCCCCTGAGACTCTGAGAAGAGGAAAGATGAAGCTTCTCTCAGTTGAACCTCGTGCTCGTAACTGCTTCTCTTCCCCCTTGGGAGCACTAGGGACTCTTGACTTGAGTATTTCCAAATGGACGTCCAGACACCCTTCCTCCTGGAGATGTTCTTGCCTCAGTGGTTGTCACTGTTACCTTTTCTTCTTTAAGAAAAGCTCTTCTTCCTTGGCGCACAGTGTCTTGTCCTCCTTGGTGAAAGACGCCTTCATCCATCTTTTCTGTGATGTCTAACTCCTCTGTCAAAGTGACTTCCCATCTTGGCAAAACTCTGCTGGATTCTTAGTTGACCTCTTTCTTCCTTTTATAGTAGAAAAAGAGTTATTCTATTATGTATCTTCACTTCTCATAAAATCTTCATTTCATTCTCTGCTTCACCTTTCTTATCATTAGGTACACTCTTTACCACCGATAAACTTCCTGTTTCCTCGGGAAGGATACCTGATGTGTATATTTTTATAACTCCTGTGGCTTTTTCTTATCTCTGATTACTTTATGTTAAATTAGCTCAGCCTGGCTGGGGGCACTCACACACATGATTGCTTTAGTGGTATAACAACTTTGCTGGAAAGGTTTGCTACCATTGCTGATGAACTATCCCCAAAACTGCTGACTTCAGCTTAGTGTGAGACTATGTTAGGGATGGGAGTGGGCACATTCAAACCTATAATCTACTGTATTTTGCCATGTATAATGTGCACCCACATTTTTGTGTGCATTATACACGGGATTATTGTACCAATTATTATACCCATGGTCTGTAATCATTATACCCATATATAATCCACAACCTTATTTTTCCCTAAAAAATTTGGGCAAAAAGCATGCATTATACATGACAAAATATGATACTTGCTCAGTTGAATCTCTGAGAAGCTAGTATAACAGGAAATAAAGGCTTCCTACCCATGGTAAAAAAGGAAATTGGGTTACTTTCCATGGTGAATGATAGCATGTAATCATTAAGTACAAAAATGATCAGAAAGGCTGGTGAATTTCCAAACTGAGGCTATGGTTCCTTTGAATCAGCCTGAACATGACTTTGTCAAAGTCAAAGTCAGTGGATAAGACAGAATCAATGATCTTTGGGTCTAGCCCTGGGCCCTGAGTATCACTGGAGCATGTACCAGGCAGCAGGCATTCTCCTGAAGCTGCCTGGCATGCTGCTCCAGTAGGTTAGAAATGTTTGGACGATGAGATCAGTACAGCCTATTTCACCCCGTATCCAGTCATTTAGACCTCTTTTTCTTTCTCTATCTCACTCCTGCCCTCTTACTATCTTCTCCCTTCCTTCATCTTCATGTAACAGGTCTAGGCTAACACTGGGCCAGCAGCGTGAAGCAGGTAGTTAATTTCTCCTGTGTCAACCATCTTCTCTTCCGTCGAGGCCCTCTGCTTCTCCCAGCCACTGTCAGGTGCTGACGACCATCCCTATTGCTCTCACTCTTCCTGCATGAGCCCCTCTCCTTCCCCTTAAGTTTGTATTTCTTCTCTTGACTCTTTGTTCCTTCTTCAAAACATACCCCTCCCTGGTTCTGTTTTCACAGGACTCTGATGGGTGACTGGCTGGACAGTCTGGTGAATCATTTACCCAATGTGCTGTAACACTGCAGGCTTAATTTCTCATGTGGGAATTTCCAGTGCCAGGGGGACTTTTTGGAGAAATGTTTTTAAGAGGATGCCAGCACTGGAGGCAGCTTAAGGGGGTCAGTGGAGAGGATACAAGTGACGACCTACTTTCAAAGCATAATTTTCAGAAAGTTAAAAAAAAAGAGACTTTGATGCAAAATACCATGAATTCATGTCAAAAATGTAATTCAGTTCATTAATGAGAGAACCAATAATACGACAATGCTAATTCAAGGGGGAAAAAAAGGAACCAGGTATTTATAGATAATAAAAAAAGAAAAGACTGTCAGATTAAGATTGCTAGGTTAGAAAAAGATCTCTAGGTTAGAAATAGATTGTTAGATAAGATACAAAACTGTATCGTATCCTGTAGAGCGATATTACTGCTGGACAGAAATTATTTGCACGTGTACTGGATAAAATGTACAGGTTAACTTGTAAAAGTGTCTGCGCCCTAATCAGTAGCCAGGAAAAGGTCAAACAGAGGTGTATTCCCCCCGGGGGGGTTAAACCATCTTTCAGTAGGCCTGTGAAACAATGTTGTAGTTTGGTACTGAAAAGGGCATACTTCGTTTTTTCCATGATTTGAAGATTTTATACACACACATATACTCACACATATTTATTATCTGTGTATATATGAGGTCTGTCTGGAAAAAGTCCAGCCATTGTTAATATAATAAAAATGGTTTTTGTGACATCGATGTAATCCAGGAGAGCAGACTGGAATGCACGTGCATGAACAATGAAGACTTCACTGTACTAGTCAGTGGGGGCGGTAGATGCATTTGAGTGAGCATGTGTACTGTGTGGCTGTCGCATTCAAAATGACTCAGCCAGTAGAGCAACACATCTGCATCAAAATTGCATTACACTTGAACATTCCTCTGCAGAAATTATTTGGATGATTCAGAGGCCGCAGTTATGGGCAACTGGTGATTGGCAGCTTCATCACGACAACGCGCCCGCTCATGCATCACATCTCGTGCAGGGTTTTTTGGCAAAACATCAAATCACCCAGGTGACTCAGCCCCACTACAGCCCAGATTTGGTGCCCTGAAACTTTTGGCTTTTCCCAAAATTAAAATCACTTTTGAAGGGGGAAGAGATTTCAGACCATGGATGAGATTCAGGAAAATACGACAGGGCAGCTGATGGTGATTGGGAGAACTGTGTGAGGTCCCAAGGTGCCTACTTTGAAGGCGACTGAAGTGTCATTGTCCTATGTACAATGTTTCTAGTATCTTGTATCTTCTTCAATAAATGTCTTTATTATTAATATTACATGGCTGGATACCTTCACACACACGTATAAAATGTATATATTATACTTGGTATAAACATACACATTATATATATTATAGATATATATATCTCCCCCCTAACATCTTCTACAGCAGCACTGCAGGTCGGCAGCACTGGTACTGGTACCTGGATGCTGCCCTAAGATTCTGCGTTCCATGGTTTGAGGCGTAACCTGGGCATCATCATTTTCCAAAGTCTACCTTTTATCCCTTCTCCTAGGGGAGACTTTCTGTCAAAGGATAGTTTCTTTTACCTTGTGGGAAAAGAATCCTGCTTTGACTCTCTGGATTCCTCAGCTGTCATGTATCCATATTCTTCTGGGCCCCATTGCTCTTCATTACAACGGCAGGACATCCACCAAGGGGCTAAAAGAGCGGGACTCCAAACCCACGCAGAGTCCGGATTTCCCATCAGGAATCGGGTGGCTCAATATGATGGGGTCGCCAGTCTGAAAAGGGTGCATGAGGTACGAAGTCTCCTTAACTAGGGGAGGGACCTGCGAGTGCACTGGAGGGCAGCCACAGTGACCTGCGGTCTGTGTCGTGAACTAGGTTTCCAGGCACGCTGTGGGCACAGACAGCTCCACTGTCGGCCGGGTGCATGTCCTTTATGCAGAGACGCTGCCCACTCTGTTCTTGGGGAAGTTTATAAAGCTTGCGGCTGCCTTGATCCCTTTATCCTGTAGTTTCTCAGCTGTGGATGCTATTTGCACCTCCCCACAACACTTTCCTCTTTTCCATCATGCTCTTCAATCCCACATTAGGTGTCAGGCTCAGTTTCCATCATGGTCTTTTATCCTCTGGCCTGTTCAGTGCTTCTGAGACTTTTCCTCGTCACCCTCCCCGTGGAGGTGGGACAGAGGGAGAGTGTCAGAGAAGAGAACACGGCGCTGTAGAATGCCTTGGAAGTACTGTCCAAGCAGGAGGCTGTTGTGGGTTGAATGATGTCCCTCAAAATTTCTATGTGGAAGTCCTAATTCCTATTACTTCAGAATTTGATCTTATTTGAAAATTAAGTCATTGGAGAAATAATTTGTTAAGATGAGGATTAGTGTGGAGCCTGATCCAGAATAACTGGTGTCCTTATAAAAAGGAGGAATTTGGACACAGAGACAAATAAACACCCACATTCACACACACCCCACAACTCCTTGTGGAGATGAAGGCAGAGATTGGGGTGATGCTTCTGCAAGCCACGGAACCCTAGCAAACCCCCAGAAGCTAGGGGAGAGGCACAAGACAGGTTTTCCCTTATATTTCTCAGAAGGCACCAACACAGCTGACATTTTGATCCTGTATTTCTAGTCTCCAGAGCTGGGAGACCATAGCTTTCTGTTGTTTCAGCTGCTCAGTTTGTGTACTTTGTTGCGGCACCCCAGGAAACACACCGGGGCCCTGAGAGGACGGGCCCCAGGCTTCCCCTTCTGTCCGTCCCTCAGAGCGTGTCTCCAGAGCCTGGTCCTTGGAGGTGGAAGCTTCCCTGGAACGGCCGCAGGGGCCTGAGGAGTTCTCCCCTTGCAGCCCAGCAGCCCTGCATTTTGTGATTTTATATCTTGAGCCTCCTTGTAAAAGTCCATTTGCAAAAAAAAATTCATCTGCCAAAACACTTAGAAACCCTTCAGCTATCTTAACAACAGGGACTCCTTTTTTCAATGTTTTGTGCACTTTCCAAATGTTCTTGTTCTAAGGGCTTTCTTAGTCTTCAGGGGTCTATGGTAAGTTCCCTCTCACGGTCAACTGTTTTCTAGACTGAGCAATGAACCTGCCTCTGGAAACGGGTCCGGGAAAGGAAGTGTGCAGGCACCGAAATAACTGGCCTCTTTTCCCACACTCTAGAAGGCCAGGGTCTGGAAGCAGCGGGGGTAGGTGGGAGTGACCCCCAGGGCAAGGGCACCATGAGAATGGTGAGGAGCTTCACTACTGAGACAAGTCTTCCCAACCCCATGCTGGTTTGTAGCTGATCTGGGTCCCCGCCTGACCCCTGGGGTGCAGGGCATGCTCGCCACCTTTCTGTTTCCTGTGGACACTGTACTTCTCCCCCCAGAAACAAGGGCTCATTTTCCCCTTCCAGAGTGCAGGCTTTGGCCCACCGCCACTGTGGGCTGCAGTGAACTTTGAAGCATGCTTTGACTTTCCTGCTGGCCTTCTAGAAATCTCAATTCTTCTCATTGCCCTCTTGCTCCAACTACACTGCATTACCCACTCATGAAACAGCTTTGAGGTCTTCAAGTTCAAGGCCACTTTTGGAACTATACCTGTGACTATGGAAGCAGGCACTAAAGAGCTGAGAAATAGAGCAACCTTCGTAATCAGAGGTAAAAATCAGTGCTTGTGCCATGCATGGTTCTGCGTGCTCCTGTGACAACCCTGCTAAGTGGGTACTGTTATCATCTGACGGATGATAAAATTGAGGCTCAGAGAGGTTAAGGGATTTGCCTAATGTTGCACGGCCAATAAAATGATTGATAATCTAAGCCTGGCAGCCTGGCTCCAGAGCCCCGCTCTGAAGCACAATGTTACACCATTCTTCATGAATATTCCCAGTAGAAGGCCTAAGTTACAGCCCAGGCCAGTGCATGTGTAGGTGTGTTTCTGAGGTCTAAGAGGAAGCACGGAAGAGTGTGAAAGGTGCAGGTTAATAGTAATTCCCAGAGTAACAGGGATGGCCACATCTTTGTTATACAAAGAGCATAATGAGCCCTACAGTAAGGGCTAAACTGAACTGCCCTCGTGAACTTGTTTGCCAAACACAAACAAATAGCAGATTATTACAGCTTCCCCTGGGGCCTTAGGCCAACCTCAGGGAACTGCTACAGTATTAAAAGTTCCCCCTGTTTTGGCCTCAAGTAAGGTGGCTGTACATCTCCAACGAGGGTAGTAAATGACCAATATCTCTTATTGCCATTTCCCAGTCTGATTTCCCTGGGAAGGTGGAAGTCTTTGCCAAGAACTTCCTAGAAATGAATATGAACAGAGTTATTTTCTACGCATAGTGCATATCTTTAGGACCATGCTGGTGGTAGGGCCCTTCCCGTCCAGATTGTGGGATCGGACCGTTTTGCTGAAATGATAGCCTTTGCCACTGGCTGGGTTACCTGCCCCCTCTCTTCTGGGGGTGGATTTGCATTGTGATTTCCACGGCAGGATCCTGGCTTGACCTGCTTGCTGGGAGCCCAGGCTGTGCTTGATTGATGGCCCCCGCTGCCTGCTAATTGGTATGTGGGTCCTGCTTGACTTCCTGCCACACTGGCCTATAGCTTAGGTTCTACTGAGTGCCATTCTTTGCTTGTCCCTGCACTGGTAGAAAGTGCAATTTTCAGCACAGACAAGTGGTACTGTGAGACCCAGGCCAGCCAGGCCACATGACGATGAAGTAATTGGAGCCGAGCCTCTGCTGGACCCACTGCCAGGCTGACGGGGAGGTGAGGAGACACAACTGCTAATAGGCGCTGAAAGCAGAAGTGTCTCCCCGGAGGCACGAGGAGCATGCACAGGAAATCGATATGGCAGGGATTATCCTGCTTTGACCACTGTCCCTTTGTGCCAAGACTAGGTAATGGGAGGGGTGTCCCCAGAGTGGACTTCTAATTTTATCTCGAGAATTGGAGGTGAGAGCAGAGTAGACAGTGCTGCTCTTTCAAAGTGCCTTCTGCTGGGGATTTTTTATTATAGGACTGTTGACTAGCCTGTTGTTCTAGACAGGAGATCATCTCTTACAAAAAAAAAAAGCCGAAAGCCGCATGTGAGTTCCACTCAGATTACTGTGCTGGTCAGTGATCTGTCGGGCAGGTTATGGTCAGCAGGGAGGATTTTCTGCTCTAGATCCCCACACTCCTCTTCCTGCTGCTGTCCTGAGGTCTCTGCAGCCAGGCATGGAAGTGACAATGGGATTCTGCTGCCCAGGCCTGAGCTGTGCCCCACCGCTCTGGGCACTCTGTGTGCGGTCACAGTTGATGTGAACTTGAGATCTGGATCCAGGAAATCCGGGGCTACCAGCCTCCGTGCTCAGTGGAGAAACACGGCAGAGAATATACCATCCCATCCTTTGCCGGGATCAGGAAGTACTAAAATCTAGTTCCCAATTTGTGCTTCATTTTTGGTCTCGGTGGAGGAGGCACTGAGTGGGTGACAGCGCTGTGCTGGCTGCAGGAAGATGCCCTGGGCTTTGGGCAACAGTTCGGGGCCTCTCCTACAAGAGATGGCCCCGAAGTGCCGACCACAAGCTCCGGAGGGAGGAAGAAGCCGTGAACTTGGGGAAGTTATTCATTTCCTATAAATATCAACTTATTCACCGAAAAGTGAGGGAAATAATAACTGGACCAAGAATTATCTCAAGGATTAATTGAGATAATATGCACATATCACAAATGTCCAGCCCCATTGTGTCCATCAATTTTTCAAATTG
Source organism: Desmodus rotundus (assembly GCF_022682495.2). NCBI lineage: Eukaryota > Metazoa > Chordata > Mammalia > Chiroptera > Phyllostomidae > Desmodus > Desmodus rotundus. Next base: position 15,195,758 of record NC_071394.1, read on the forward strand.
ATGGAGTTGCCCTCTCCTTTAATGTAGAGATAAAAATGTCCCAAGCTGTTGCTGCATGTAGGGTTGGAAATCCAGAATCTTCCTTGCCCCCTTCTCCCTGCAGGAGGTCACATAGGACATAAATACTCCTGGTTACCGCTTGCTCAGATTTCCGGCACATGCCAAATGTTCTATTTCACTGAGTTCTCAACTCATTTGGTTGTTATTTTCTTTCATCCGCACTCAACTTCGTAATGAAGCCCTTTCCCTTTTACTTTGTTTCCCCAGGCTTTTCTGGAACACAAGGCATTTGTGTGCAGCAGCCTTTAAAGAACAAAGGCTTTGGAGTAACCGCAGGTGCTGTGTGGCTGAGGGTCTCTCCTGAGACAGCTGTCCCCCTGGGAAATGTGTTTTCTGCTCCCACCTCTCTGGCCTTGGAAGAAAAAACGTGCTCTGCCCGTGCTGTTTCTAAACTTCTTCCAGCGCAATTGAAAACAGGCATAATGAAGGCCCAGGGGCTGAAAATTAAAGTGCAACACAGAAGTCAGCTTAGACGTGGCACAAACTTTTACTGCTGTGGGGTTTCTAAAGGGGCCTTCATCTTGCCTGTTCCCACATGGCCAAGTGCAGCTTCCCACAACCACGGGGAGAGAATAGACATCTCCAACTCTTGGAATGCAGACCAAGCTTCCTCTTGATGGTAGAAGGGGGCAGGAAGATTTTCCTTCCCCTCGGTCTAGAACCTACCACTAAAGTCCTGCTGTTTCTTGCCCAGGGTGAAACACTTCTAGGATGGTCTACAGTGTTAGTGCCTTTCTCAAGAAATACCATCTTCTCTTATAGCAATATGGCATAAGCCTATGGACAGACAAGATGTAGTACAATTGTCTAACACTGTGCAATTCTCAAGTCTGAGTTGTTCAGTCTCACTCATGGTTATCTTTCTACAAAAACATAAAGCACTTAGTTCAGTGCCGACTAAGATCATTATTGGCAAATTGTAGCCATGGTTACTGATTGTTGCTGTTGTGATGATGATGATGATGCTGATGATGACGACTGCCAAACAACATCCTAAAAACATCCTGGTTTTAGCCTCTACCACTAGGTACCTGGCTTTGCCATTCCTATCTTTTTTTCCCTTTCCCGGAATCCAGCTTCCCTCTGAATTTCAGAATGCTGCAAGGCCTTTTATTGCCGTCTTACAATGCTCTGAGACTTATTTCCCACATTTATAAATTGAAAGTGTTAAACTATATAAATTTCAAAGTCCCTGGCTGTGCTGGCAGTCTATACTTCCCAGATTGATCTGCACACTCCTTCAATTTTTACCTGTTTAAGGAGAGGGATTTTCCATTCACGCTCAGTAAGGGTTCTGCTATTTCCTTGACTGATATAATAGACCCTGCAGAACACTGCAAGTTTATACACATCAAACAAATATACATTTCTAATGAATTATTTATGTTGTATATAAGCATTAGTGCTAGTGGCTTTGTGGAAATGGAATTACAAGTCAAAACTCAGCGTTAGATGAAGGAGAGGAATCTTTCTTCACTTCCAGTTCGGTTGAAGTAAATGATTGCTGGGAAAAGCAGAGGTCTTAAGGACTTTTCTATGAAGGGAGGGGAGGAGGCCCAAAGGCATTTTCAAAGAGAAAATATTCCAGTCATGGGGTGTGGCAGAGAAAAATTAAGGCGGGGAGCAGGAGAAGTGGTGAGTTTGTTTGGCTAGGTGGGCTCTGGGTGTGCCCCGAGCAGAGCAGACGTCAGTGGGTCTCCCACTGTCGGCTGTGGTGTATTTGCATTGATGTCTAAGAGTATTAGGTACTTTGTCAAGGAAGCAAACAGAAACTACCATG